>NC_054830.1:7270000-7572500 GCF_018345385.1 Vulpes lagopus | reverse complement strand
GGGAGGCCCTGCCTGACCTCCCTATTTCAACGGCCTTCGCTTACCTGTTTTATCACCTTCGGAGCGTTTACTGCTCCGCAGAGGTTTAATTTCTGTCTTCTCCCAACCTAAATGATGGGGGGGGGGGGGGGTCCTGCAGCGGGAGCCACCGGGCTGCCTCGCTCTCCAGTTCGGCGCCTAGTACACAGAGGGTGCTCGCTAAGTGAATGCAGGCACCTGTAAGAGCCGCCTCGGACCTCGCCTCTCGCCTCCCAGGCTCGTCCACGTGGCGGCTGCAGCTTGCAGCGGCGAGTTTTGTCCTCGCCCTGGCAAGTGCCAGGTTTGGTTCAGTCTGAGCCAGACCGTGATTCTTTCTCACCCACCGCAACCCCCTTCCCCCCGTTTTATTTTCTTGACGGCGCTTAACCCTACCTAAAATTAAGCAGTTGCCCTTTGGTGCGCACCCCAGCGCCCGGAAGGCTTCCAGCACGCGGTGGGGGAGCGGATAAAATAATGCGCTGTGCACAGAGGGCTAATAAATGCTTATCGCGTGACCGGATGGTGAAACCCCGGCCTGAGCTGCCCCAGCCCTGCCTCCCTTCCTCCCAGAGGTGCCGAGGCTCGGGAGCAGCCCGCGCTACCCTGCCCCTGACCTTTCTCCCGCGGGTCAGTTAAACCGGCTCCCTTTCCCGCCCGCCTGGCGAGTTTGAAAACCGAAAACCCCGCCATTGCCGGCGGTCCACCGGTCGCCGGCGGCTCGGCCAATCAGGAGCGGCGCCGCCCATGCCGGAGGGCCGAGCTCCCCCGGCGACGCGTGGCCATTGGCTGCGCTGCCCGGGTGGGCGGGGCGCCGCCGGGTCGCGCGCGGGGCAGTGCTGCCGGGCTACAGTGTAGCGAGTTCGTAAGAAAACAAATCCGCAGCGTTCGGGGCGGGGCCTCGCGCGCGCTGGCTCCGCCCCCTGGCGGCCGGCTCGGCGGCGACGGCGTAGCAGGCTCAGAACAGACCCCGCCCGTCGAGGAGGAGGGAGGGTGAGTTGGGGGGAGACCCGGCCCCCAAGGGGCGGGCGCCGGCCCGGGCCGGCGGCGGAGGGTTGGGCCGGGCTCCCAGCCCCCGGGGACCCGCTGGCCGGCAGGGGGAGGAGCCCGGGGAGGGCGGGGGTCGCGCCCGAGTGCAGACTGGGAGCCGGGCGGGGAGCCTCGCACAGGCCAGGTGCGCCTCGGAGGGGATCTTCGGGCCGGCGTCTTCCCCGCGTTGACCGCGCCGGGGTGGGGCGGGGGGCTTTGCAGGCTGCCAGTGTCGACATGCTGCTGGAGGAGGTCCGCGCCGGCGACCGGCTGAGCGGGGCCGCAGCCCGAGGCGACGTGCAGGAGGTGCGCCGCCTTCTGCACCGCGAGCTGGTGCACCCCGACGCCCTGAACCGCTTCGGCAAGACGGCGCTGCAGGTGAGGCCCGGCCGGCCCGGGGCGAGGGCGAGGCGGGGACCCCACACCCTTTCCCTTAGGTCTCCGGGCCGCCCGCCGTGGTGGCTGACTGGGGATCCGGTCCTTTTTTTCTTGGGTAGATGTTGCTCCCTGATGTCCGTATTCATGGGTGGGGGGTGGATGGGGTTAGGTTGGGGGAGGGGAGGACTTTGCATCTTCTCTGGACGATTTCGTATTCTCTGGGTGCGGAGGATTCAGTTTCTCGGGGGAGGTTCTTATTCCGTCGTGTGAGTTCAGCTTCCTTGGGTCCTGGTTTCATAGGGATGGCTCTTGTTTCTTGGAGCTTCTGTGGGGGGATCCAATCACTGGAAGGAAGGATTCATGTTTCCAGGGGATCCCCATTTTCTGGAGAGTTCTCTGAGAGGTATCCAGTTATTTGGGGAGATCTCAATTTCTGGGTTGGTTTGTTTTTTTCCCCCAGATTGCTGATATATTAAGGGAAGTCCTGATGGGGGCACAGTTACAGATGGCATGGGCGTCCTTATTCCTTGGGGGCCATTTTACAGTGGAACCCCATTTCTTAAGGGAGTCAAGTACCCTGGGAGCATCCTCATTATATGAGAGGAGCTATTAATTGGAGAAGGGGGTTTCAGATTCTCTGGGCATCTTATTTACCTTGAGTAGACAAGTTCCTTGGGGGCAGTTTTCATTCTATAAGGCCTATTTCCCAGGGTGGGGGGGGGGATTCATATTTCCTAATGATTTCCCGTATGGGTTGGGGCATGTGTCTGAGGGTCTTAAGTTCCTGGAAATTTTTCATAGAGGCTATTCCCTAGTTGATCATCTTATCCTTAGGTGATGACCGTTTCTTGGGGGTTCCTATTTCCAGGAGATGCCTTTCTCTGGGGTATCAAACAGCTGTCTGAGAGCTAGTGTTCCCTGGGGCTTCCCCATTCTTGAGAAGACCTCTAGTGTTCCCTATTCTTGCATGACCCCTCTCTTCAGTGACTCCTTTTCAAGGAACCTCTCCCTTGAAGGCCCCTTACCCTGTGCCCCCACACAGGTCATGATGTTTGGCAGCCCCACCATTGCCTTGGAGCTCCTCAAGCAAGGTGCCAGCCCCAATGTCCAGGATGCCACCGGCACTACTCCAGCCCATGATGCAGCGCGCACTGGATTCCTGGACACTCTGAAAGTTTTGGTAGAGCATGGTGCTGATGTCAACGCTCCCGATGGCACTGGGGCACTCCCCATCCATCTGGCAGTGCGAGAGGGCCACACGGCTGTGGTCAGCTTCCTGGCTACTGAGTCTGATCTCCATCACAGGGATGCCAGGGGGCTCACACCCCTGGAGCTGGCACAGGGGATAGGGGCTCAGGATCTCATGGACATACTGCAGGGGCACACTGTGGTACTGCTGTGACCTGGGGCCACCCCCTCCAGCAACAGGACCCAGTGAGGTTCTATGTTAAAAGAGGAGAGAAGAAACACTTTCTTCTTTCACTCCTGCCCACCGTCAAAAGGGAAGGGGCACCAGTTTGTGGCTTGTTGGTGTTGATTTGCGGGGTGTGTGTGTTTGAGGGGTATTTCTCAATTTGTTTTTCTCACCCCTTTTGATGTGTTGGGCAGAGAAGGGCTCCTGCAGACATCAGCCATCTAAACGGTTCAGTTTTCTCTGCGCCTCAGATTGCTGGGGCTGCAAACGCCCAAGGGCAGAGCATTTAAAGCCCCAGCCCGAGTGAGGTCATCGCTTCCAGGGCTCCTGGAACCTGGCGACCTTGGCTGGCTGTACCCAGAGAGAGACCTCAAGTGTGCACACTGCTTTCAGGCCTGGGGGAGGGGGGAGTGTTTCAAATCAATAAAAGGGTAGTATCAGTTCATTCATATTTTGTTGGAAGCTTGTTTTCCAGTCTCTTGTACAGCGTTTAAAAAAAGAGATTCTATTTATTAAGCTTTGTGGAAAAAAAATTGTGTGATAACTTAATGTTTTTACCCATTAAATTAAGACTTGTGCATGATCACAGAGCTGGTGGCTTTTGATTTTTGAGTCTGCGATGGAGTGTCGCGCGTCCAGTACGTTTGTGGGGGGTGGGCGCGGGGTGGGGGGGACAGATCGTGGACACTTTGCGGGAGGGGAGAGAGTGGTAATTCCCAGGGTGCCAGAGGTGAGTGAGCTGGGTGGGGCAGCGGTTTACGCTGTCGGAACGGAAGGGAGGCAGGAAACCGCGAGTGGAGAAAGGGCCCCCAGATGTCAGCTGGGTGCCGGGAGCCCCGGGGGGGCCGTAGTGGGCGGTGGCTGCAGTCTGACCCGCAAAGGCGTGACCCGCGGGCGGGGACTGTGGTCGCACGCCGTCAGGGATCCCGGAAAGACTGGGGACGGGATTAGGCGCGGCCCGCGAGGCTCCGCCTCCTTCCAGGCTCGCCGGGGCGGGGCCGGGAGTAGCCCCGCCTCCCTGGGGGCCGCTCGCCACACGCGTGCGCAGTGGGCCGCGCAGCCGCCATGCCGGAGCCGCGCGGCTCTTCGCCCCTTCGGGTAAACGCGGCGTTTGCGGCCCGGTACGGCCGCTACCGGGAGCGCGAGGAGCTGCAGCGGCGTGAGTGCGGGGCGCATGCGCGCGGGGCGGCGGCGCGTGCCGGGTCGAGGGGAAGAGGGGGTTGATCCGGTCCTCCGCGCTCATCTCGGGGGGCTCCCATCTCCGCCCCGCAGTTAAAGATCGCTACGGGGACCGCGACAGCGGCGGCGACTCCAGCTCCGAGTCGGACTCTAGCGACGAGCGCGTGGTGAGCTCTCACCCCGGCGCCGTGCATTCGGGAAGCATCCAAGCCCCCCACCGCATCCCGACCCCGATATACAGAGGGCGGCTCACCCCCACCCCACTTCACCCCACGCGAGTTGCCATCCTCCTCTTCCTAATCCCATGAAGGGCACAGCGCTCCTCCCCCGGGGCGGCCACATTCCCGTCTACTTCCCCTCTCCCGCCACCATCCACCTGCTTCTCCCATCGTGTGAGGTGCGACGATGGGACCGCCGCGTCTACTTTTTCACCCCAAGAGTTTAACCATTTCTTGGTGTCGGACTCAGTCCCCGAAGTGGGACATCCCTCTGCCACGTGGGGCTCACAGCTTCTCACATCAGCCCAGATTTGGGGCCTCACCGTGCAACCCAGCCCCTGCTTGCTGTCCCATCTGTGTCCTCTCTGCTCACCTGCCCCCGTGTTAATCCTTTCTCCGGGTAACTATCCTCCCCTTGCCCACTACCTTCTCTGTCAGATCCTGTACCTATGTGGGGCCCGCCCCTGCCCGCCCCCCCCCAAGAGGGCCCCTCGTCCTCCTCTACTTGTCTTGCATCTTTGGACCGCCCCTCTTACCCACCCTCCAGCCCCCAATCTGCTTCTGTTCCCCCTGGATCTTTCTCCTTCCTCCTAATGTATGTCCCTCCCTCCACCCTAATTTCCACACCCTCTCAGCCCACCTGCCCCTATTACTTAGTGCCCCCCAGCCTCGCGCTCACCGTTTCTGCAATCCTTTCATGCCTTAGGAGTTTGACCCCCAGCAAGAGCGTGACTTTTATAGGACTCTCTCCTTGTTGAAGAAGAAGGACCCCCGCATCTATCAGAAAGATGCCACCTTCTATCAGAAAACAGGTCTGGGGCTGCTCCTCCCTTCGGCCCAGGTTCCTCGTTCCCTTACTGGTTTTAGTGACTTCTGAACGAAGCCTTTTAACACACAGGTCATGTTCCATGTCCAGAGTGCTTAGCGGAGGGTTTTAGGTTATTGTGCTTGGCGCTGTTCAAAGCAGGAGTTACTCACTGAATGAGCACAGCCAGCTACTAACACATAGTACAAGAGTGATACCTGTTTCACAGCTGGGAACTGGTGGCTCGGGCATTTGAAACCGCCTTCTGACCCTGGCCCCGCCTTGTGGGATCCTTGGCCTGGGGAAGGTGGGGGGTTGTGGGTGATGGCAGGTGTCTTCTGGCAACCTGACAGTATCGTCCTCGGAGAGTGAGGAAGCTGAAGAAGTGCCAACAGCCAAAGAGAAGCAAAAGAAGATGCGTCCTATGTACCTGAAGGACTATGAGAGGAAGGTTATCTTGGAGAAAGAAGGGTGAGGAGAGGTCCTGACTCCCTGCCCCATCCTCCCCACAGCCTTCCCCGGGCAGGTGGATACATGAGACTTTTTGAAGGGGCGGGAAGCAGCTGGTGGTGACTCACCAGGGTTGAGGGGACCCCAGAGAACAGGAGTGTCAGTGATCTACCTGCACCGCCCCCCCAACTGCTGTTTGGAACCCTGTGGGGACAGATGAGCTGTGGGGAGTCTAGGCTGAAGCCCCCACCCTCCCTTGCACAGCAAATATGTCGATGAGGAAAATTCAGATGCAGAGACCTCCAATCAGAGATTCCAGGTAGGTGGGGTGGAAACCCTGGTTGGGGGCTGAGGGGCCTGGGGCTGGGCCTGAGGCCAGCATCACTTTCTCTGCAGCAGATCTCGTCGAAAACTTATGTAGAAGAACAGAAACAGCTGAAGGAAAGGTGAGCCTGGGCTGGCTGAATGGCCAGATGGATCAGTGCTGAGGCTCTGGGGTTGGGCAGGCCTGGGTTCAAATCCAGCTGTTACTTGATGGCTGTGTGCCCTTGGGCCCATCACTTAGTCTTTCTGTGCCTCAGTTTCCTCATCTGTTAAATGGGGTTGATGATGCCTCCTGTACCACAGCACTGCCCTGAGCTTGGTGAGGAGAGCTCAGGACTTAGTAAACAGGCTTCATCTCAGGACTGTGGGCAGGGACCAGCCTGCGTATCCTGAGTCTTCCCCTCTCACACGGGCAGCTTCCGGGCGTTCGTGGAAGACAGCGAGGATGAGGATAGTGCTGGGGAAGGTGGCTCTGGGTTGCTGCAGAAACGTGCTAAGACCAAGGAAGAGAAGGTGGGTGCTGGACTGGCTGGCTGGCTGGGGGTGGGTGGCAGGAAGGGGTCTCCAGACCCTCAGTGCTGGCCTACCCTCAGGCCCAGGAGGAGGCAGACTACGTGGAGTGGCTAAAGGGGCAGAAGGAGATTCATAACCCCGACGCCTTGAAAGAACTGGTGAGTTCTTGGGTCTGTTCTGTCTCCAGCCTTTTTCTGGAAACCAATCCTTGAGGGGATCACAAGAGCACATAGGGTGTGCCCCTCTCTGGGCGCCAATTTCTGTTTCTGTGAAACAGAGGTTATCCCACTTAGTCTGGTGGCAGCCCTAGAAGGCTCGGTTACTTAGGTCCCTGTGGTGCCCATGCCCACCCGTCCCTAATCTGGGTCCCATCACCCCCTCACTCCCAGACCCACCTCAAGGAATACTGGAACAACCCAGAGCTGGACGAAGGAGAGCGGTTCCTGCGGGATTATATCCTCAACAAACGCTATGAGGAGGAGGAGGAGGAAGGCGAGGAAGAGGAAGAAGAGGAGGAAGGGGAGGAGGAAGGGTGAGCAGTGTCTCTTGGGGGCCTGAAGCCAGTGCTGGCCAGAAAGCAAAGGGCACCAAGCGTTTACTTTTTCACACAGATGGTTGCAGAGTTATTGTTGCATGAGGAAGAGCCGCGGTGTGTGGGCTCTGGAGCTAGGTGGCCCTGTTGCCAGCCTGTGCTTCAGTTTCCCCATCTGTAAAATGGGGGTGTCTCCAAAAGTAGGGCTCTTGTGGAGATTCAGTGAGTTAACATTGCTGGGACACGGGAGTGTAGGGGTTTGACTAACACCCCTATCTTTGCCCCATTTTGTTCCTCAGGGGCCCTGGCCTCCCGGTCCAGCTAACTGTGGATGATTCCTCAGACGAGGGGGAGCTGTTTCTGAAGAAGCAGGAGGACTTTGAGCACAAGTACAACTTCCGTTTCGAGGAGCCGGACTCGGCCTTGGTGCGTGACCTGGGCTGGGACGGGGGACCCAGACCTTGGGCCCCAGGCCGAGAACCCAGAATCATCTCTGTGACCCTTCCGGGCTCCCCTGCTCTCTCCAGGTCAAGACCTACCCTCGAAGCATCGCATCCTCCGTGCGCCGCAAGGATGAGCGCAGGAAGGAGAAGAGAGAGGAGACTCGAGAGCGAAAGAGGAGAGTGAGTGCGGGGAGTGCCAGGTTGGGGAGGGCTGCCAAGCCTGCGGGGTGAGCCCACACCCCCACTCCCTGCCTGGTCTGCCATCCGCAGGAGAAAGCAAAAAAGCAGGAAGAGCTGAAGCAGCTGAAGAACCTGAAAAGGAAGGAGATCCTGGCCAAGCTAGAGAGGCTGCGGCAGGTCACCGGCAACGAGACACTGGGCTTTGAGGAGCGGGACCTCGAGGACGACTTTGACCCTGCCCAGCATGACCAGCTCATGCAGGTGTGGCCCGTGCACCCACCCCAGCTAGGTGGCGCAGCTTGGGACAGGGGTCTGGGATCAGTGCTTGTTTCCTGGCTATGCAGCCTCAGAGAAGTGACTTGACCTCTCCGAGCGTGTGTGTCCCTGTCTGTGGAGTGGGGTCAACCATACTGTCCACTTTAGGGCTGTTGTAAGGATAGCCTGAGAGAAAGATGCATAAAAATTGGTGATACTCGAGGAAGACAGGTTGCTGTGTTTCCTTTATTTTTTTTTTTATTTTTTATTTTTTTTTTTTGCTGTGTTTCCTTTAAACTTCTTGCCATTGATGGTCATTGTTCGGCTTGAGGGGACATAGCAGTAGCATCAGGCCATGGAAACAGGCAATAGAGCGTTATGGGGAAAGCAGTGGGGGCCCCTGGGGCCCCAAAGAGACCCCTGACCAAGCCCAAGAGGTCAGGGAAGGAGACTGAGGATATGTAGGCTTCAGTTTCTCAGTAAAGTGGAGGTAGATTCTGTCTCGGGGTGCTTGTGAGAATGCAGTGAGATGCAGCCCAGTGCTGGGCATACAGTAGGCACTTAATAAATGACATAGTTAGCGATGTCTGCCTTGCCAGGTGCCCCCAGGGTGCTGGGGTTCCATCAAGTGCCCAACAGTTTCAGCCTTCTTGGAGCTCATGGAATGGCGAGAATCAGTCTGGTAGTCACCTCAGTGGTCCCAGCCTCCCAGTCTAATGGCAGCCCCTTAACTGTGCACTTACAACCCCCCAGGCATCAGAGTGCTGATAGGGATGTGCAGGGGTGGTGGGATCTTAGACGAGACTGGACTTTGTGAGGTGTGGTGGTGAGTAGGTTAGGGCGGTGGCTAAGGCCCGAGCAGCAGTTATATATGAGGGAGGGAAGGAGGGAGTGGACCCGGCGGGGGGTTGCCCAGGGGCAGAGGTCTGTGGGGAGGGAAAGAACCAGCTCTGGAACAGAATGGTAACCAACACAGCATGGGGGTGCAGGGGCAGGGAGGACACACAGAGTTCCCCTCATGTCAGCAGCTACGTCTGGGGGGTGCTGGGAGCCAGGTAAGGTGTAGGAGTAACACTGTCTCGGGGGAGAGAGCCTGGCTGATCCTCCTGGCTCTGACCCTGACCCTGCAGAGATGTTTTGGGGACGAGTACTATGGCACCACGGAGGAGGAGAAGCCGCAGTTTGAGGAAGAGGCAGGGCTTGAAGGTGAGGTCACCCAGGGCACGGCCTGGGGGAGCTGCTTGGTCTGAAGTTGCGACTTCCGCCCTGACCCCCTACTTCTGTGTCCTCCGGAATCAGATGACTGGAACTGGGACACGTGGGCTGGGCCTGAGCAGGGTGGAGCTTGGAATGAACAGGAGCTGCACTGCGAGGACCCCGACTTTAATGTAGGTGCCATGGGTGGAGGGGAGACCCCGGGGGTAAGTGGCCCCCCTCCTCCACCCCCAGAGGGCTGGCCTGACCTCTGCGTCTTGGCAGATGGACGCAGACTATGACCCCAGTCAGCCGCAGAAAAGGCAGCGTGAGGCCCCCTTGACGGGCAAGAAGAAGCGCAAGTCACCGTTTGCCGCGGCTGTGGGGCAGGAGAAGCCGGTGTTCGACCCTGGTGAGGTCCCAGGCCGGTGGCGGTGGACGGGCAGGGGTTCCCAGGGGCCTGGCAACCCTGGCAGCTTGGCCCCCTCCCTGCACAGGAGACAAGACGTTCGAGGAGTACCTGGACGAGTATTACCGGCTGGACTACGAGGACATCATCGATGACCTGCCCTGTCGTTTCAAGTACCGTACCGTGGTTCCCTGCGACTTCGGGCTGAGCACTGAGGAGGTGGGGTACCATCCTGGGGTAGGGGGCGCCCCCTCGGCAAGAGGAGTGTGTAGCCAGCAGATGCTGCGACTCCCCCCATTCCCCCTTCCGTCATCTCGGGAGGAATGTTAGAGCTAACAACTGTACTGACAAGGTTACCTGCCTCAGACAGCGCTTTGCCCACAGAACAGCCTGCAAATAGTACTTTTACTTCTGTTGCCAAATATCCGCAGTTGGGTGGCTTGGTGGGTTCTGGAGACAGACGGCCTGCATTCAAATCCTGCCATGGCCGCTCACCAGCTGTGACCTAGAAGACTCTGCCTCTGTTTCCCCATCTATAAAATGGGCCTAATAACAGCCCCACTGCAGCTGTAGAGCTGAAATGAACGTGTGTGGCTCTTGCGACGGTACTTGCCTGGTAGCCATGGTGGCCGTGGTGGCTTGACTGTTTATGGTCAGCAAAGCCAACATTTATGGAGCTTATACCTTCTGCATTCATTCAATCTTCCCGACAGCCTTTCAGTATGTTCTAAGGGGCTTGCCCGCCTCATAGATGAGGACACTGAGGCCTGAGCTGGGAACCTAGGCCTCATCTGTAATTAGCAGACCTGGTCATTGGCGCAGAGCCCCTTGCCTGTCCTGAGGCTGCTGGGACCATGGTGCCTAAGTGAGGCTCTAGGGCCCCTGGGCCCAAACTGGAATCTGACTTCAGCCACTTTCTGACCACATGACTGGGGCATGGATCTCCTTGCTGAGCCTGTTTCCCCATCTGATGCCCCCTGCCAAAAACATCCAGTGGCCTTCACAGAGATCAGTCCTTTCCTGCAATGGTGACATCCCTGCCCAGTGGTAATAGTGTTTCCCTGTTTTGACCAGCGAAATGGCTAAAGCTTAGAGAGCCAGGCCCCCTGCACCCCTGACCCAGGGCTCACAGAGCAGGACCCCACCCTCCCTTCCTGTGTAGATCCTCGCTGCCGATGACAAGGAGCTGAACCGGTGGTGCTCCCTGAAGAAAACCTGCATGTACAGGTGACATGGCTGGGCCAGGTGTGCCAGGAGGAGGGGCAGGTGGGCGGGCAGGCAAGCAAGCATGGGCACCTCCCAAAGCAGCCGGCGATAGGCGTGTCTGCCGGGCATCCGCAGGTCAGAGCAGGAGGAGCTGCAGGACAAGAGGGCGTACAGCCAGAAGGCCCAGAACTCCTGGAAAAAGAGGCAGATCTTCAAGTCACTTTGCACAGAGGAGTAAGTGTCACTGGCTGGAGGAGGGTGGACTTGGAGCCTGCTGGGCCTGGGTTTGAGTCTTGCTCTGTCAGCCATTTGCTGCATGGCCCTGGGAATGGGGCTTCCTTTCTCAATACCTGGGTTCAAATATTGGCTGGGCCACAGCTGTGTGGCGTTGGACAAGACGCTTGTCCATTCTGGGCCTGTGTCATTTTTTAAATGGGGGGGGTAGGGGGTAAAGATGGCTTGTTTCTTGTTGGGTTTTGAGGATTGAGTGAATTAATTTGGGTAAAGTGCTTAAAAAATAGTAAAACCATATAGGTATTAGCATTATCATCATGCTCAGTACTTCCTAATCTATAAAGCAGGGGTGATAGAAGCCCACGGAGCTGATTTAAAGCTGCAATAAATCAATTTCCATGAACAGCTAAGTATAGGCCCGGGCTCAAGATGCCAGAATTATCAGCAATACAATTGAATCTATGAGTTCAGTAGAAGAGGCCCAGTTTTGACGTCAGACTTGGGTTTGAACTGCAGGCAGGCTCCTGATTTGCAGCCTTGCCTCTCTGAGCCTCTCCTCATTTGTAAGATGAGGGATGTGTACTCAGGAATAGGCCTAATTGTGACCAGCTTGGGCTGAGCCCCCACTTTTCTCCTCAGGACTGAGACACTCACGGAAGCCACAGGGAAGCCACAGAAAGACAAAGCCGGCCCACAGGGGCAGCTGCTGGCACCTGATGGGGCCTGTGGACAGCAGCCCCAGCCTGGGAGCCCCCCAGTGCAGGAAGAAGCAAGCCCTGTACCACACACCCAGAAGCCAGTCCCCCAGGGGCGGAGGAGGGGCAAGAAGGCACGTCTCCTGGGCCCCACTGTGACACTTGGTGGGCATGAGTTTAGCCGCCAGAGACTGCAGGCCTTTGGCCTCAATCCCAAACGGCTGCACTTCCGCCAGCTGGCCCGGCAAAGGAGGAAGCACCGGGGTCCCAAGAGTCGCCCCTGAGGCAGCAGGTGGGGGCCCTGGGGTTCCTCCCTTCCAGTCAAGCTCCTGACTGTTTCTCCCTCATGGACTGTGTGGACCCTGTGGGCAGAGAAGGCTTCCTGTCTCACAGGTGTGGCAGCTGAGGCCTACCTACCCAGCTTCCTCAGCATCTCACTTTGAGACACACCTCGGACCCCAGCCATAGCCACAGTCAAGTTAAACTGCTTTATTAGCCCCTGGTGGCCACAGTTCCCCCCGTCACCCCCAGATCTCAGCAGGGTAGGGGTTTTGGGACCAGTGAGGGGCACGGGTGGTCCAGTGCAAACTACAGTACTTGAGTCAGGCCCTGAGTGGGTGTCCGGGAACCCTCCCTCCTCGCCCTGTGAGGAGGCCCAGCTGGCGGGAGGCAGGTGTACAGGCTCTGCCCCAGTTCAGAGGTTTCCTGGACTGGTCTCAGCTGCAGTTGTCAAGGGGTTGATGGGAAAAGGCCCATCACCTCCAGATTTCAAGCTCCCACACCCAGCATGACATAAATAAAAAAATAAATAGTGCGCATCTTCTCCCCCAACCCCACGCGTTATAAAAACACAAAGTCCTCAGAGCTTGGGCGTTTGGCTTTGAGGAGCCGCCCCGTGCGAGGGAGCCGCAGTGTTGGCTGGGAGAGCTGGGAGCAGAGGTCGTCCAGGCTGTGGTCCTGAGCATGGCCTTCAGCCAGGGTGAACATGGGGTAGCGCTCAGTGGCTGAGGAGGAGCTGAGGACCTGGCAGGAGGAAGGAGAGTGGCTTAGCTCCAAACCATATTAATTGTCCTTGAAGTATAATTATCCTAATAGGTATATTTACCAGGTGCCTCCTGAGCTCAACTTTCATCCCTCCAGGGCAATGACCCAGGCCAGCCAATCAGCACCTCCCATTCCCTCGGCGATAGTGACTGGCCAGTGATGGGCGTATGACCCAGTGTGACTGATGAACAGTAACCCTAGGATTTTTGCTGCATCTCCTGGGAAAGTGGGGCTCCCTTTCCACTGAAAAGGAAGGTGGGTGCCCAGAAATACTGATGGCCCCCTCTTGCAACTACAAGGGTAAAGCCCTGATGGGACAGTAGAGCCAGGAGAAAGGGAGAGGTTCCACCACTTGAGTTCCTGGGTGCAGCTGTCCAAGCAGTGATGTCCCTCGCCTTTTGTTTTACGCCCTTCATTTGGTCTAATTAGCAATAACTGAGCTTTTGTAGCTCGTGGGCAGGATAATAATCTTGGCAGCACTGCCTGCAAGTAGCCTCCCTGGGTCTGCTGGGCTCAGGGTCTCTCTGGTCCTCTTCAAGACCCTCCCTGTCCGCTTACCCGCCACCTGCTACCCTCCACCACTCCTTGCTCACCCTGGTCAGCTCTGAGCAGAGTGTCTCGAATTCCTTCTGGTCTCCAGCATAGAACCCCACCGTACAGCTCGGGTCCATCTTGGCAAAGGCCATCTTTCGAGGTGAGGTGCAGTGGAAGGACTGGGGTGTAGAAATGAGGCAAGTTTGGAGCCCCAGCCTCCTCCATGTGCCCCAAAAGCCCACCCCGGGGATCCCGCCCCCCCACCGGCTCACCTCCAGGGGAAAGTCAGCCTGACTGACATCCACAGTGGGCTGGCAGTAGTGGGGGTCCAGGTAGAGCAGGAAGTCATCTGCAGGAGTGGAGGCATGAGCAAGGCTGGGGAAGGGCAGGGTGGGGCAGGATGGAGCGGGACAGGGTGGGCCTACCCTGGTAGCCGATGAAGTACAGTGAATGCCGTGGCTTGCCCCCCATGATGCCCAGGCACAGCTCTGAACGCAGGAGCTCCTGCAGGGAGAAAAGCGGGTAGAGGAGTACACTCCAGGCAGGTGCCGTCAGATAGTCCCTTGGTAAACACGTAGCAAAACCCCGATGTGTGCAAACCCAGCCCTATCTCACGGAGCTGACGTTCTAGTGTAGGAGGTAAACAAGGAACCTGATGAATAAGTTCTGTCACATGTCAGTAGGCGGTAACACTGGGAGAAGAAAAGAGAAGGGAAAAGGCTTTAGAATTTTAAGTAGGGGAGTCAGGAAGGCCTCACTGAGAGGTGTCATCTCCGCGAAGACCTGAAGGAGGTTAGAGAGGGAGGGAGGAGTGAATCTCTGGGGAAAGAGCCTCTAAGCAGAACAGCGAATGCAAAGGCCCTGAGGCTGCTGTGTTCTGAAAACAGTGAGAAGGCTCAAGTGGTTGGGGCAGAGTTAAGTGAGAAAGAGAGTGGGGGCAGATGAGGTGAAGGAATGGGCAGGGACATGGTACAAAGCTTTGCAGGCTGTGGGGAGAACTTTGGCCTTCATTTTGAGTGAAAATACACTGGAGTTTTTCCAGCCTTGCCCTTCCTTTAGCCTGGAACACTCTGGCTCCTGCCCTGGCTGGAGAGGGGCTTGCCTAGCCTGCAGCCACCCCCATCTGCCCTTCATAGCCTTAGTTTTAGTTCCTCTTGACTCTAAGGTATAATGCCACAGCCATCAGTTTGGTTTCAGATCCACTGTCCTTCCTCCATTAGAATGTCCACTCCCAGAGGGCACGAATGTTTGCCTGTTCACCGCTGAAACCCAGCAGCTTGGCGTGTAGTAGGTGCTCCCTAACTACCGAGTCAACAGGTGGACAGATGCAGAAAGAAGCAGACACACCTGGCCGGAGCTCAAGGAGCCCCGGCAGTCCCCAGGGGAGGCTTGGCAGAACCTGGCAGACCTTACCTTCACGCAGGGCACGTACACGGGGTTGAGAGTCTCGCCGCCCAGCCGTACTGGCACCAAGATGACCACAGACTTCCACTCAGCTGTGGGGTCGGGCCTGGCCACCAGGCGTGCCACGTCTGCCTTGTACACTGGAAAGGCGGCACAGCCGAGTCACATCCGTACACCCCCATTCAAGCCTCGGAGTGTGGCCCTCCACATGCCTGTGCCACCTCAAAGGGTCCCACTCCTGTTGTCAGCAGAAAGGGAGGTCTTTCTGGTGCCCCATGTACCCCAAACTCCCCCCCACCCCGACAATTCCAGGGCCTCTGGGCAGGTGTAGACATCCCTATTTTCCAGAGAGGGCCGCTGAGGCCCTGAGATTTAGATAAAGAATATAAAACTAGGAGGAGACAGAGAGCCTTCCGCACAGCATGGAGCACCTCCCCAGCTCCAGGCCTGATTAGTCTTTACTGACTCAGCGCGTGCATTTGCCAGTATGGAAATAGAGCACCGAGCAGTCGTCCCTGCATGTCCCTCCTCCTCAAGTCCAATGGGCCGGTCTCCATTCTCCCCCTCCTCCCTTACTGCTAGCTAAGCCCCTTCATGGTTCCCAGAAAAGCAGATTCAATCCTTTCTGGAAACACAGCTACTAGGGTCTGAATGCTGGTGTCCCCTTATGTCCTCTCTTCTATCACTTGCAGAGAAGCCCCTAGAGTTTCCTCTACTGGTTTCAGAGGGAGTGGAGGGATCCTGGGCACCTCCCACTGTGCAGGCCACGAATCCCTTCCAAGGCTTCCTCTGCCCCACAACTTGTTTCAGCCTCTGAGGAAGGGAGGTCCTAAGAGGTGGCTGAGTAGCGGCTGGCTCAGGGTGAGAACTCTGTGATCTTGGGTTTCCAGTCTCTTACCTGTGCAGTCCTGAGAAACATACACCACCAGGCGTGTGATCTCTGAGCAGCTCTCCACAGCTTTCCTGGGGGTGAGAGGGAAGGCCTGAGTTCCTGGGGGAACTCAGTGGCTCCCAAGTTCCCTGCAGTGGCCCTCACCTGAGTATGTGTGCCACCAGAGATGGCCCATACCAGTCACCCGCCTTCTTGCCTGAGCTCTGCCCAAGCTCCACCAGCCGGTGTAGCCCAAAGGGGGCCTGGGGGTGGTCGGCGAACCAGGACACTATCTGCCGGTGTCGACGTTCCTGTTCCAGCTCTGGGGTGCCTTGGGCCCAGCGTGGGGGCATCCAGCGTGCAGGCCCACGGTAACGGTTGGGAGAGGCCAACCCTGCTGGCTCAGAGGGGCCCAGGCCTGGGCCCTCAGCCCACGTCCAGTCTGGTGGAGATGGAGTACAAAGTCAAAGGGTGCCAGTGGGCCAGAGGGACACAGTTCCCATTTGCTCATTCTTTATGTACAATTCTAATGCTCCTGAGACCTCAGATTTACCAACAATTTCCACATTGCTGAAACTTTATCAACTCTCACTCCCCCAAAAAACTTACTCTGCACACAATCTAACATACCTTTAAACTTCGTTTACAAACAATTCGAACACTGCTGCCTGTGTACTTGGCACCACACTTCTAGGGTGTCCTTCCCTTCCAGCACTCACCCCTGGGCAGGAAATGCAGCAGCAGGCCCTGTGCCAGCATCATCTGCCCGCTGCGCAGCATGCATCCCCAGCCACAGTCTGAGGTCAGACAGCCTCCAGCAAGGGGCGGGAAGTCCCGGCGGTAAGTGAGCCACAAGCGGGACACGAAGTCCCGCTGGAAACGCTGGATGTCACCTACAAGAGCAGACTGGTCAGCTGCCACCACGAATACCAAGCCTCCCTCGACCCTGGCCTGGGGCCACCAGCTCACCCTCGCCCTCGAAGCGGTAGCGGCGGCCACACAGGTGGACGCTGGAGATCTTGCTAAAGCTGGTCCGGCTTTTGACTGCCCAACCTGGGGAGACGCGGAGTAGCACCCAGCCAGATGAAGCACTGGCTTGACAGACATGTCACATAACAGTTATGACAGCGACAGCGCTTCCATCCCCCTCGCCTGTGAAATGGAGACCATCCTGGGTCCTATCTCAGGGCTGGCACTGGGCAATTCGGGCCATATTCCTCTCTGATGGAGGCAGGGACCCCTAGGAACAGCCACGTGAGTGTCTGCCATCAATTCAGGATGAATAGAGCAGATCTGATTATTGTATCCGTTTAACAAAGGGGGAAAACGAAGGCACAGAGCGGCATGAAAACCTTGCCCAAGGTCACACGGGAATGGACGAGGCTTGAAAAAACACATTCCTTTTCGGACCTGCTGCAGGTCCGCCCGGGGCGGGCCGGGCAGGGCGCGGGACCCGCAGGTGACTCACGAGGGGAGCGCAAATGGTGGAACTGCGGGCAGAGCCGGGGTCCACCTCCGAGCCCCGCCCGGCCCGGCCCGCGGAACACCACCCCCGGGCCCGCCCCCTCCTCACCGTACTTGACGTTGTTCCAGGCCGTCAGGAACTTCGCCTTAAACTTGTCCACTTCGTCCGGCTCCCCAGGGGCGGCCGCGGGCGAGCCAAGAGCGGGGCCGCTGGCTCCAGAGGGCCTCGGGCCGTTGGGGTCCGGGACTCGGGGACCCCGCGGCCTGCGGCCCTCGGGGCGGCGCGCGTCCTCCGGGCTCCCGCTCCGGTACTGCGCGGCGGCCGGCGACACGGAGTTCATGAGCGCGCCGGGAGGGCGGACCGAGGGCCCGGGGCGGGGGCGCCGTGGCGCCCGGAAGGCGCTAGTCGGCCCCGGACGCGGCGGCCAGGCCCCCGGGCCCCGCGCGGGACGCTGTCACCGCCGCCGCCGCCATTTTGGCGGCCCTGGCCCCGGGAGCCCAGGCGGGCGCGACACGGCCGGACGCCCCGCCCCGCCCGGCCCGGCCCCAGCCTGGGTCGCCGGCCCCGGTTCCGGGTGGCCGCGCCGGGACCTTCGGCCGCGGCGCCTCCCCGCGGCGCCCCACGAGCACGCCCGGCCACCCTATCGCGGCGCCCAGGCGCGCCCGAGCCCACCCCCCGCCCCCCTCCGCAGGCCCTTATCGGAGGCCCCAGAGCCGGGAGGCCCCGCCCCCGCCCCGCCCAGGCCCCGCCCCCAGCCCCGCCCCCGGGCGCCGCGCTGGGCGGGGGGACCAGGGGGTGGCGCCGCGCGCGTGTGCACCTGCCGGTGGCCCGCCCGCCGGAGCGCCCCTCGGCGGCCGGCGCGCCCGGGACTCGCCTCGCTCTGGGGCCGGGCCTGTGTGACACCTCCTCACGCCCGCACCCCCACCCCACCCCGGCCACACCTCTCTGTGCCTCAGTCTCCCAAGGAGCAGAAGGGGCTCAAACACAACAACACAGACGAATCTTCGTGATCATTCTGCGGAGGCAAAGAGGCCAGATTAAAAAAGAGTATATACCCTTTCTGGTCTCGCGTACCTAAAACTCCAGAAAATGCAGTCTCATCTCTGATCAATTTCGGGGTGTCTGGGGGTGGGGTGGGGAGACGCTAGAGGGAGGGATTAAAAAAAAAAGGTTAGAATATACTTTTCGAGGTGGTGGATATGTTTAGAATCTTGATGGTGGTGCTGGTTTCCAGGATATGAAAACTCATCGGATTGTACACTCGAAATGTGTGTGGTTTGTTGTATGTCAGTTATACTTCAATAAAGCTGTAAAAAAAAAATGCTCATTGCGTCTGACTCAGGAATGTTAGGAGGACGAGCTGAGCTCATCCGGGTAAAGGGCTTTAGCATGGCATTTGAGGCACAGTCAGGGCTCAGAAAAAAACCGACCACAACCTCAAAGGCGAGTGACAGTGTAGCCACCCTGTGAATGGCAGACAGGGTGGCCCCTAGTGGCCAGCCCAAAGGCACTGTCCTCAGCCAGCTAAAGGAAATAGGATTCGGATTCGGATAAGAGTGTGGGATGTGAACAAGGCTCAAAAAGACAGTCACCTCCCTGGCTTTCCCTCTACTCTCCCCTCACTGCACCTCCCTGCAGCCATACCTGTCTCCCTTCTCAAACCCAACATGTGCAATCCCACCCCAGGACCTTTGCTCTTACAGTTCCCCCTGCCTGCCTAGCTCTCCCATCCTTGAGATGTCTGCATGGCTGGCTCCTCCTGGACGTCCTTCAGGACTTTATTCAAATGTCATTCCCGCAGGCTGACAGTGCTCAAAATCCACCCCACCCCCACCTTTGAGCTCCTTTTCTGGTCCCTGTTTTTTTTTTTTTTTTATTTCCCCAGGAGCAGTTACCACAACCTGATTGAGTCAGCTCAGGCTGCTGTAAAAATACTGCAGACTGGGTGGCTTAAACAACAAACATTTCTTTCTCATGATCCTGGAGGGTGGAAGCGTGAGATCAGGGTGCCAGGACAGCCAAGATCTTGGTGAGGGCCCTGCTCCTGCTTATGTCCTCACATGGCCTTTCTCTGGTGTATGCAGGCAGAGAAAAATAGAAAGAGAGAGATCTCCTGTCTCTTCCTCTTGGCATTAACCCCATCACGGAGTCTCCAGCCCCATAACTTCATCTAATCACTGATCATCTCCCAAAGGCCTTTCCTCCTCATCCATCACACAGGATGGTATGGGGGGGTTGGGGATGTGAGGGGGATATGGGGGGCTAGGTTTCAATATATGCCCTTTGGGGGAACACAAACATTCAGACCAGAGCACAGATCATAAAAGTATATAACCTCTGTCCTCACCACATCAAGAGGCCAGGGGACTCTGTCCATCTTGGTCACTGCTGGCTACTCACACTCAGCATGTGGCCTGCATGTACACAGGAGGTGCTCAACAACACAGTAAGTGCAACAAATAACATGTGGAACAGAAAGGAGAACTTGTTGCAAGGGACAGATGGTTTGTGGGGGGACACAGGCGACCCTCTTTTGTTTGATCAGGTGGCTGACCACCTCTCCCTGGTCAAGCTCGTTTGTCGGGAGATATGGTGGGGCCCTGGATTCCTTGCCTTCACCCCCCTTGCCAATGAATGAGCACAACCACATCATCTCACTACCTGGGTCTCCAGTGCCAGACTGGAGTCCAGCCTATAGGTGTCCCCCTTGGAATGTTCCTCAGGCTCCCCAGATGCAGTGTGCCCCTAATTGATCCTGCATTTCAGCCCCACTGGCCTTTCCTCCCACAGCCTTGCCCCATCCCCACCCCTACCCCCTGGCCTCCCTCACCTCCCTTACCAGAGTCTGTCTGTCCACAGTTGTCCTCATACTCCCTAAGCAGCACAACAGTCATGGTCACCTAGGCAGACGCTGCAGCCATGCCTCTCTACACCTCAGTTTTGTCATCTGCCAAATGGGCTTAGTAATAGTGCCTCACTCCTAGGGTTTGGAAGAAGGATAAAAAGAATACACAGAACACTAAGAACAGGGCCACGCTCACACCAGCCACCACTTCACTGTGAAGTGTTGCTATTGACATTCTTTTTTTTTTTTTAATGGTTTTATTTTATTTGTTAGAGAGAAAGAAAGTGTAATGTGGTGGGGAGGGGCAGAGGGAGAGGGACAAGCAGACACCCCACTGAGCAGGGGCTTGATCCCAGAATCCTGAGATCATGACCTGAGCCAAAGGCAGATGCTTAACAGGTGCCCCCCCCCCCCCACCGCTATTAACATTGTTAGTCACCACCGCCCTCTCATTCTGGCCCCCATCAGTAGCGGCTGGCTGCCAACTCTGATGCCTCTAATCCACACAACAGCTGGAAGAACCTATTTATCAAGCTATTTATTTTTTCTTTTTTTAGAGACGAAGGGGGAGAAGCAGAGGGAGAAGGAGAGAGACAATCCCAAGCAGGCTCACACCCAGCTTGGAGCCTGAGGCAGGCCTTGATCTCACAACCCTGAGATCATGACCTGAGCTGAAATAAAAAATTGGATGCTTAACAGACTGAGCCACCCAAGTGCCCCATCAAGTTATTTTTATGGACAGTTTCTGAATGCCAAAAGAAACCCTAAAGCAGCACTGTTCAGTAGATACATGAGATATAATATTAGAAATTCTAGTAGCTATGTTAGAAAAATACAATCATGGGACACCTGGGTGGCTCAGTGGTTGATTGCCTGCCTTTGGCCCAGGACGTGATCCTGGAGACCCGGGATCGAGTCCCACATGGGGCTCCCTGAGTGGAGCCTGCTTCTCTCTGCCTGTGTCTCTGCCTGTGTGTGTGTGTCTCTTTCAGAAATAAAATCTTTATTTAAAAAAAAAAGAAAAATACAATCTAATTAGAAAATGGGCAGAGGAGCGGGTGCCTGGGTGGCTCAGTGG
Source organism: Vulpes lagopus (assembly GCF_018345385.1). Lineage (NCBI taxonomy): Eukaryota > Metazoa > Chordata > Mammalia > Carnivora > Canidae > Vulpes > Vulpes lagopus. Next base: position 7,551,786 of record NC_054830.1, on the reverse strand, counting down.
TTGAGGCATCTGTCTGCCTTTGGCTTAGGGAGTGATCCTGGGGTCCTGGGATCGAGTCCTGCATCAGGCTCCCCACAGAGAGCCTGCTTCTCCCTCTGCCTGTGTCTCTGCCTCTCTCTCTGTGCCTCTCATGAATAAGTAAAATCTCTTTTTAAAAATATAAATAAATAGATAGATAAATTAATAAATAAATTAATTAATTAATAAAATCTTTAAACAATAATAAGGAATCTTTAGGAAAAAGGGCCTGAACAACCAAGACAGAAGAGAACAAAACAAAGTGAGCTCATAGATACAGAGAACAGATTGGTAATTGCCATAGGCAAGGGATGAGGGTGGGGAAATGGGTAGAGGGAGTCAAATGGTACAAAATTCCAGTGATAAAATAAATAAGTCCTGGGGCGCCTGGGTGGCTTAGTTGGTTAAGTGTCTGCCTTCCGCTTGAATCATGATGTCAGGGTCCTGGGATCCGGTGGTGTTGGGTTCCTTGCTCAGCGGGGAGCCTGCTTCTCCCTCTCCCTCTGCCCCTCCCCCTGCTCGTGCTCTCTCTCACGCTCTCTCTCTCTCAAATAAATAAATACAACCTTAAAAAAGAAAAGATAAATAAATCCTGGGGATGTGATGTACAGCATGCTTGCTATAGTTAACAATACTGTATTATATATTTCAAAGTTGCTGAGAGAATGGATCTTAAAAGGTCTCATCAGGACACCTGGGTGGCTCAGCGGTTGAGCACCTGCCTTTGGCTCAGGTCATGATCCTGGGGTCCCGGGATCGAGTCCTGCATTAGGCTCCCTGCAGGGAACTTGCTTCTCCGTCTGCCTGTGTCTGCCACTCCCCCTACTTGTGCTCTCTCTCTGTGTGTCAAATAAATAGATCAAGCCTTTAAAAACTAAAAATTAATTAATTAAAAAAAAAAAAAGAAAAAGAAAAGACAGACATAGACACCGGGAGGAAGGTCAAGGGACCATGGCAGTAGAGATGGGAGTTATTTACCTACGAAACAAAGACCCCAGTTGCCACCAGATGCTGGGCAAGAAGCAAGGAAGGAGTCTCTTCCGGCCCCCAGCGCCTTTGGAGAGAGCATGGCCCTGCTGACACCATGACTTTGGACTCTAGCTTCCAGAATCGTTTCCGTTTCAAGCCACTTCTTTGCTGTAATTTATTACGGCGGCCGTGGGAAACTAACATTGCCTGTGGTGCCTCCTCCCCTTCAGGCCTCAGCTTGTCGGTCATCTGCTCTGAGGCCTGTCCTGACCTCCATGGGGCTAGGGCAGGGCCCCATTTTTTTTTTTTAAGATTTTATTTATTTGACAGAGAAAGAGGGAAAGAGAGAGAAAATGAGCATAAGCAAGGAGAGTGGCAAGCAGACAGAGAGGGAAAAGCTGCTGAGCAGGGAGCCTCATGTGGGGTGCAATTGCAGGACCCCAGGATCATGGCCTGAACTAAAGGTAGATGCTTAGCTGACTGAGTCACCCAGGCGCCCTACCTGTCTTTTTTTTTTTTTTTTTTTTTTTTTAAGATTTATTTTAGAGAGAGAGCAAGTGAGAAGATGGGGCAAGGGGTAGAGGGAGAGACTCTCAAGCAGATTCCCTGTTGAGACGGAGCCCAACTCAGGGCTCAACCTCATAATCCTGAGATCACAACCTGAGCCAAAATCAAGAGTCCAACACTTAACTCACTGAGCCACCCAGGTGCCCCCCTGACTTTATCTGTCTCAAGTACTTTACACTCAGCAGTACGCTATAAGGTAGGTGCACTTCTTCCCTCTTTACAGATGAGGAAGGAGAGGCTCAGGTATAGAGGTCATACAGCAGGGGAGCTACTCTTATCCCCAGTGATAATCTTCACAGCCACCATGCATTTTAAACTTAGCAAGGACGCCTGGGTGGCTCAGCAGTTGAATCTGCCTTCAGCTCAGGGTGTGATCCCGGGGTCCTGGGATCCAGTCCTGCCTCAGGGTCCCAGCAGGGAGCCTGCTTCTCCCTCTGCCTGTGTCTCTGCCTCTCTCTCTCTGTCTCTCATTAATAAATAAATAAAATCTTAAATAAAAAATAAAAACTTAGCAACCCAATAAAAACACTGGCAAAAAGCTTTGAATAGACTTCACAAAAGGAGATAAATGGGAGTGCTGTGGTGGCTCAGTCGGTTGACCAACTGCCTTCAGCTTACATCATGATCTTCGGGTCCTGGGATCAAGCCCCAGATCAGGCTCCCTGCTTAGCAGGGAGTCTGCTTCTCCCTCTGCCTCTTTTTCTCCTCCTCCCCACTGCTTGTGCTCAAGCTCTGTGTCTTTCAAATAATAAATAAATAAAATGTTTTTTTACAGAAAGAAATGGATGTCAAATAAGCACGCAAAATATTCTCAACATCATCAGCCATCAGGGAAATGCAAAACAGCGTGACACCACTACAGACCCACCAGAACAGCTAAAATGAAAGAAATGAAAGCCCATTCTGGGCAGCCCTGGTGGCTCAGCGGTTTAGTGCCGCCCTCAGCCTGGGGTGTGATCCTGGAGACCCGGGATCGAGTCCCACGTTGGGCTCCCTGCATGGGGCCTGCTTCTCCCTCTGCCTGTGTCTCTGCCTCTATCTCTCTCTGTGTGTCTCTCATGAATAAATAAATAAAATCTTAAAAAAAAAAAAGAATAGAAAGCCCATGCCCAGTGCTGGAGAAGTTGTGGAAGAACTGCAATGTTGGAAGTACATGCAGTTTGTCGTATGTCAACAATAGCTCAGTAAAGTCGAAGGAACAAAGTGGTGTGCTAACGTGAGGGCACAGATGCAAAATTGCACTTGAGTGGAATTCAGGAAGGTAGGATCGTCTTCTGGTGACTGTATCTTGGCATCAGTGCATGAATTTTCTCCTGGGTCTCTCAGCAGTTCCAAGAATGCCTCTATGCTTCTCCACCCCGTTCCCAGGCCCCTTACTGAAATACATCAGGCCCTGGAAATCCCTCCCAGGCTGAGCCATTGCTAGAATAAAGTACACACTGTGGAAGAAAACTAATATGCAGATAGATGCTTCCTCACCATCAACCACTTTCCTGGTCAAACTGCCTTTGCTTCCTTGAGACATCATATGCTGCCTCTCACACCTCTATTATGTCAAGAGTTGTGTGAAAAAATGCTCCAGGAATAAGTTCTGCTCATTGCTACCTTTTTGGCAGAAAGGATGTAAAACTCTTCTTCCATTCAGCAAATGTATCCTGAACATCTACTCTGGGCCAGGCTCTGTCCTGGGTTCAGGGCTGCAGCACTGGGTGACCCAAATACCATTCTCTCCTCTTGAGGTCTTGGGAGTGGGTTGCAGGAGTTGGATGATGAGCTCATTACACAAATAATTTCACAGTTATGATTGCGGCAAGGGTCACGTGGGAAAATACAAGCTAACAACAGGGGGAAGTAAGCTAGTTTAGCAGCTGTGATCCAGGAGGACTTCTCTGAGGAAGCCAGATTGAAAGTGGATTCTATGTTAGCATAAGTCAAGTTTTGCTGCAGTAACAAACAAGTCCGAAGCACAGTAGGTTAACACAAACACAGTTTATTTCTCTCTTGTGTTAATCATCCTTTACCGGCTGACAGGGGCTCAGCTCCACACAGTCACCCAGGGGCTCAGGCTGATGAGGCAACCCACCATCTTGTGGCTGCATCATGTTGAACTCACTGCCACAGAGAGACAAGAGGGAGACTAGAGAAGTGCGTGTGGGCTTTCCGATGCCTCTTCTCAGAAGTGACTGACATACAGAGATGCCTGGGTGGCTCAGTGGTTGAGCATCTGCCTTCGGCTCAGGTCGTGACTCCAGGGTCCTGGGATCGAGTCCCACATTGGGCTCCCTGCATGGAGCCTGCTTCTCCCTCTGCTTGTGTCTCTGACTCTCTCTCTCTCTCTGTGTGTCTCTCATGAATAAATAAATACAATCTTAAAAAAAAAGACATTTCCAAATACAGAGGGGTTCAAAACATGTTATCACCTATGCTCATATTCTTAGAAAGTTATTGGAGGATGCACCCCAACAAAACAAGGGGGCAATCCGGGAGGAAAAAAGGAAGACACAAGATGGAGGAAACAGGTGTCCCAATATGGAAACTGAAGATAATTCCTGGGAGGATGGCAGGACAAACTGCCCATTGGAAAGAACTCAGGAGGAAAACAGAATGTTACCTATAGATTATCTGGATGGTGTGATCACTTGGAAAGCTGAATTGAGATACACTGCCAGAACTTGTAAGAAGGAGAAAAAAAAAAGTTGGCAATTATCTCCAGGTGGAGAAGTCATACATCATAATAATTACACTTTCCAATTGTATCCTTCAAAGGGAAATAAAATTACATTTCCATAAAAGCAATAAAAAGAATGTGAGCCACCAAGACACAGGTGAATGGGGTCTTCTATCCAGTTGATGATTCAGGGGCAACATGTGATGGCTGGGAGGCATCTCACACTCAACTGGCCCAAAGTGAACTCCACCTTTCTGACACTCCACGCCTTCCCAACCTCAGACACCTGAAACAACCTACCAAGGCTCAAGGACTTATATTGGCTCGGATAGAGGTGCGTTACAAATTTGGGATGCCCGCCAATTTGGGATGATCCTCTGACCCGGCCAATCAGAGCAGTCCAACCCTTAGGCGTGGTCATTGGTTTGGTTGTGTCATGTGATCCTAGCTGGACCAATGAAATGAAGTACTAGGACATCTGTTGAAACCTTGGGGGCAGTTGGATATCTCTTTTCAAGTAGTTACTGAGGGGAAATAATGGATCTCTAGTACCAGACAGAACCCGTGCCACCCAAAGGGGCCCTGAGGAGATAAAAGCCAGTAGAGCCAGGGGACAAGTTAGAGTCCTGTGACACTGGAGCTTCTTCATCCAGCGATGCCTAAAGTAAACCCAACTCCTAGGCCCCTACATTTTTAGTTACAGGAGTCACTTCGTTTCTTCTTTTTCCTCACATGAGTTTGAGGTTTGTTTGTTTTTTTTTTTAATTGAACTTAGTTTTGTTTGCTTGTTTTGTTTTGTTTTGTTTGCTTTTTTTTTTTTTCCTGGAACTTCCAACTGAGCAAATTCTGATTGATACAACCCTTACTCAATACTGGACATTGTACTAAAGAGTTGACATGAGGGGCGCCCCAGGTGGCTCAGTGGGTAGAGTGAGCAACTCTTGATCTTATGGGTGTGAGTTTGAGCTCAATGTTGGGTAGAGAGATTACTTAAAGAAATAAAATCTGGGACACCTGGGTGGCTCAACAGTTGAGCGTCTGCCTTTGGCTCAGGGTGTGATCCTCAGTCGGGGGATCAAATCTCACATCTGGCTCCCTGCAAGGAGCTGGCTTCTCCCCCTGCCTGTGCCTCTGCCTCTCTCTGTGTGTCTCTCATGAATAAATAAATAAAATATGAAAAAAGGAAAGAAAAAGAGAGAAAGAAAGAAAGAAAGAAAGAAAGAAAGAAGAAAGAAAGAAAGAAAGAAAGAAAGAAAGAAAGAAAGAAAGAAAGAAAGAAAGAAAGAAAGAAAGAAAGAAAGAAAATAAATCTTAGGGACACCCTAGGTGGCTCAGTGCTTGAGCATCTACCTTTGGCTCAAGCTATGAACCCAGGGTCCCGGGATGGAGTCCCGACTTCCAGCTCCTTGCAGGCAGACTACTTCTCCCTCTGCCTGTGTCTCTGTCTCTCTCTGTGTGTCTCTCATAAATAAATAAATTTTAAAAATATTTTTTAAAAATCTTAAAAAAAAATAAGAGTTGACATGAACAGTTTCATTGAACCCTAGGAGATAGGGAATCCTCTGATTCCCATTTAACTGATGACCAAATGAGGCTTACAGAGGCTAATCCATCCACCCAAGATCATCAGAGCCAGGGTTCCACCCCCTGTCTGCCTGACTCCAAAGCCTGCCTGTCTTTGACCATGAGGAACAGTTGGCAGATTTGGAGATTCAGAGGCAGGAACGGTGCTATAGGGTGAAGTGGGTGGGGGTGAAGGGTAGGGAGAGCCAACACCAATGGCCAGGACTTTTTAAACTTTCTTCAGAGGGCACCGAGGAGTAATGGAGGGTTGTGAGCAGGACGGGAGGAAGCATGGACTGCAGTGTGAAGAGTGGATCAACAAAAATAGTAACAAAAAGTCATAACTATCCAAACCACGGTGAGATGCCACTTCAGCCTCACAAGGATGGCTATCCCAAAAAAGACAAGGGGCACCTGGGTGGCTCAGTTGGTTAAGTGTCTGCCTTCGGCTCAGGTTATGATCTCAGGGTCCTGAGATCAAGTCCCACATCCCACTCTCTCCTCAGACCAGCTCAGGCGCATTCAGGGTGTTATGTTAGACCAGGCTCTCTGCTCAGCAGGAAGTCCACTTCTCCCTCTCCCTCTGCCCCTCTCTTCCACTCATGCTCTCTCTCTCTCTCTCTCTGAGATTGCCAGTAAGTATGAAGTCTACCTTTTTGAGTGACGAAGTGTTCTAAAATTGGTTATGGTGATGGTCACACACTCTGCGACTATGCTAAGAACCTTAGAAATAATGGTTATAAAATACTTTGAAATAGGGATCCCTGGGTGGTGCAGCGGTTTGGCGCCTGCCTTTGGCCCAGGGCGCGATCCTGGAGACCCGGGATCGAATCCCACATCAGGCTCCCGGCGCATGGAGCCTGCTTCTCCCTCTGCCTGTGTCTCTGCCTCTCTCTTTCTCTCTGTATGACTATCATAAATAAATAAAATTTAAAAAAAATTAAAAAAAATACTTTGAAATATAAAATACTTTCGCTGGGTGAATGGTATGGCAAGCGAATTATCTCTCTGTAAAGCTGTGAAAACATAATACCTGACATTTATAGAGTGGTTTGCTCTGACAGGCAAGGTGTTAACACTTTGCACCGATGGCTGCATTCATATTCACAAGATCACTGTTTGGAAGACCCCAATTTACAAGAGGGGGAGACAGATCAGAGAGGTTTGGCAAGCCATATAGTGAGGTGATGGTCAGACTGCAGAGCCTGGCATTCCAGGCCCCACCAGACCCGAGCCTTGCGCGACCCCCAGTCTGCTCCCAGCCCCCTGTTCTTTCCTCCCCCTAAGCTAAGCTTCTGCGCAACTGACCCGATTTCAGTTTCTTTCACACGCTCATGCTTTGCAGCCTCCAGGCCTTTGCATCTGCTGCTCTACTGCCTCTGCCCAGCTCTTCTTTCTTCTTCCCTTCTCTTCTATCTAATCCACCAAATGAATGTCTAAGTGTGAGCAGGCGAGAGAGGGAGGGGGTGCTGACTCCCAGTTTCCAATCCTAGGGCTTGGGAAGTGAGAGGTGCACGGAAGTGGGTACTAGAGGGGCGGCCTGGGGGAAAGATCAGGGCCAGCCTCCTCCATCTCCCTGAGGATTTGGCCCTCACCCATGTGGACAGGTTTCGAAATCCTTGGCCTGATTTTAACCCAAGCTGTAACTGGGGGGGTGAGGTCAGCTTTTCCGCTGGGCTGTTTGCCAGGCCTGGGGTGAGCAGGTGAGGAGAGAGGGATGCGGCTCCACCCAAGTCCTGCCCATCGTGTTGGGACCAGTTGATGCCACTGCCAAGCTGCCTTCTCCTCCCTTGCCCCACCAGCCCAAAAGTCTCTTCTTAGAACCTGTAAGAGGAAGTACACAAATACAATAAAATGCTATTCAGCTGCAAAATGGAATGGACTCCCGATGCCTGCAACCACTGGAAGGACCCAGAAAATGTTATGCCAAGTGAAAGAAGTCAGATACAAAAGGCCACGGATTGCACGATTCCATTCATGTGAAGTGTCTGGGTAAGGGAAGTGGGTGCTTCATGGGTGTGGTTTCCTTCTGGGGTGACGAAATGTCTTCTTCTCTCTTTTTTTTTTTTTTTTTGAAATGTCTTTTATTTTTTTAAAGATTTTATTTATTTCTTCATGAGAGACAGAGAGAGAGGCAAAGACATAGGCAGAGTTGGAGAAGCAGGCTCCCTTCAGGGAGCCTCTTGTGGGATTCGATCCCAAGACCGTAGGATCATGGCCTGAACCAAAGGCAGATGCTCAACCACTGAGCCACCCAGGTGCCCCTGAAATGTCTCAAACTAGACCAAGGTAGCAGTTGCATGCCATGGTGAATGTACTCAAAGTCAACGAATTGTACCTTTAAAATGGCTAATTTTATGTTACGTGAATATGGCCTCGATTTTAAAAAATAAAAGGAGTATGCTAGGCCTTTACTCATGAAAACTTCTCTGCTAGGAATCCCCTTTCCGTTGACCTCAGCTTCCTTCACCTCCTCAAGGAGGGATCCCCTGCTGTCTGGATCCGAAGTGGTTCCCAGTCACTCTCCTATCATACCATGATATTTTATTAGTTAATAGCACACATCACTGTGTGGAATTCCTTTTTTTCCTACATTTTATTTATTTATTTATTTATTTTTCATTTTATTTATTTATTCATGAGAGACACACAGAGAGAGGCAGAGACATAGGCAGAGGGAGAAGCAGGCTGCCCACAAGGAGACTGATGCAGGACTCAATCCCAGGAACCCGGGATCATGACCTGAGCCAAAGGCAGGCACTCAACCACTGAGCTGCGCAGGTGCCTCAGATGTTTTGCTTTGTTTTGAATTTACTTTTTTTTTTAAGATTTCATTTATTTATTTATGAGAGACACACACAGAGAAAAGCAGAGACACAGGCAGAGGGAGAAGCAGGATTCCTGCAGGGAGCCGGATGCAGGACTCAATCCCGGGACCCCAGAATCACGTCCTGAACCAAAGGCCGATGCTCAACTGCTGAGCCACCCAGGCGTCCCTGTTTTGTTTTGTTCTGTTTTTAATTAATAGACTTATTTTTCAAAAAAATAAAAATAAAAATAAAAATAAAAAAAATAGACTTATTTTTCAGTGAAGTTTTATTGCACGGAGAATAAGTGGAAAGAACAGAGTCCCCATATATACCCTGCTGCCCCACAATTCCCCCCCCCCCCCCCGCCCCGTGGACATGCCACATCACTGTGGTACATCGGGTACAACCAGGGAACCTGCCATGACTCATCATTACCACCCAGAGTCCACAGTGTCCATTAGGCTTCCCTCTTGGTGTGCTACATTCTATAGGTTTGGACAAAGGTGTATTGATATAAATCTGCCATCACTAACATCAAAATCCTCTGAGCTCATCTTCATCCTTCTCAACTACTCGACCCCTGCCAACCACTGATCTCTCTACTGTCTTCTCCACACTTTTGGACCTTCCAGAATGTCATAGAATTGCAAATAAAATGGCATGTAGCCTTTTCTTTCTTTCTTTCTTTCTTTCTTTCTTTTTTTAAGATTTTGTTTATTTATTTATTTATTTATTTGAGAGAGAGAGCAGGGGGAGGAGTAGAGAGAGAGGAAGAGAGAATCTCCAGCAGACTCCGTGCTGAGCACAGAGCCTGACATGGGGCTCGATCCCAGGACCCTGAGATCATGACCTGAGCTGAAACCAAGAGTCAGAAGCTCAACCAACTGAGCCTCCCAGGCGCCCCACAGGTTGCCTTTTCTGACTGCTTCTTTCACTTAGTGATATGCATTTAAGGTCCCTGCATTTAAGGTCTCTGTATGGGGAGGAGTATCAAAAATTTGTGGACAAAAATAAAAATAAAAAAAAAAAGAATTTGTGGACAAAGATTAAGGCCCATCAGGATGATTTTTTATATATATTTTTAAAATTTTTATTTATTTATGATAGTCACAGAGAGAGAGAGAGGCAGAGACACAGGCAGAGGGAGAAGCACGCTCCATGCAGGGAGCCCGATGTGGGACTCGATCCCGCGTGTCCGGGATCACTCCCCAGATTGAAGGCGGCGCTAAACTGCTGAGCCCCGTGGGCTGCCCTAAGATTTTATTTTTAAGTTAGCTCTATACCCATCGTGGGGTTCAAACTCAAAATCCAGAGATCAAGAGTCACATACTTGGGGGATCCCTGGGTGGCTTAGCGGTTTGGTGCCTGCCTTTGGCCCAGGGCACGATCCTGGAGTCCTGGGATCGAGTCCCATGTCAGGCTCCCGGTATGGAGCCTGCTTCTCCCTCCTCCTGTGTCTCTGCCTCTCTCTCTCTCTCTCTCTCTCTCTCTGTCTATCATAAATAAATAAATAAATAAATAAATAAATAAATAAATAAATAGTCACATTCTCTACCAACTGAGCCAGCCAGGCACCTCACAAGACATCAAGATGTTTAATAAATATTTAGGGGTAGAGGGGCACCTGGGTGGCTCAGATCGTGATCCCAGGGTCCTGGGGATCAAGCCCCACATTGGGCTTCCTGCTCAGCGGTGAGTCTGCTTCTCCCTCTCCCTTTGCTGCTCCCCTGCTTGTGCTCTCTCGCTCTGTCAAATAAATAAAATATTTTAAATATATATTTAGGGGTAGAAACTTTGAGGCTGTGCAAATGTCCTGTTTCTCCTTTAAACTTTTCATCCATCAGTTTTGTCCATTAAACTTTTCATCCATCAGTGGATTCTGTCTGCAGTAAGCCTTACTGGGGTTTCTAATGGCTAGTTTCTCTTTTCATCATTCATCCTACATTTATTTTTTTAAAGATTTTATTTATTTATTTATTTGATACAGAGAGTGAGAGATAGAGGGAGAGAGAGAGAGAGAGCTGAGCGGTGGAGGAGCAGAAGGAGAGGGAGAGAGAGATAGATTCTCCAGCTGACTTTGAGCGTGGACCCCCCTTCTGGGCTCAGATCTAATGATCCTGAGATCAGGACCTGAGCCAAAACCAAGCTTCAGACACTTAACCGACTGAGCCATCCAGGTGCCCCTCATTCTACATTTATTAATTGAAATTCTTCAGTCAGGGGATCCCTGGGTGGCTCAGCTGTTTCGCGCCTGCCTTTGGCCCAGGGCGCGATCCTGGAGTCCCGGGATCGAGTCCCGCGTCAAGCTCCTGGCATGGAGCCTGCTTCTCCCTCTCCTCTGCCTGTGTCTCTGCCTCTCTCTCTATGTCTATCATAAATAAATAAAAATAAGTTTAAAAAAAAAGAAATTCTTCAGTCAGGGAGATTTATCACTTCTCCATTTTTTGAATTGATTTAATCATGTATTTCTTTTTTTTTTTAAAGATTTATTTATTTATGATAGAGAGAGAGAGAGAGAGAAAGACAGAGACAGAGACAGAGACACAGGAGGAGGGAGAAGCAGGCTCCATGCCGGGAGCCTGACGGGGGACTCGATCCCAGGACTCAAGGATCGCGCCCTGGGCCAAAGACAGGCGCTAAACTGCTGAGCCACCCAGGGATCCCCCTAATCATGTATTTCTAATCAGTATGGGCTTGTGGATATTTATCTCATTGTTTGGGTTATAATCCAATACTATGGTTATTCGTTTTGTTTCTCACATATATTCTTTAAAGATTTTATTTATTTATTCATGAGAGACACACACAGAGAGAGGCAGAGACACAGGCAGAGGGAAGAGCAGGCTCCCTGCAGGGACCCCAATGTGGGACTCGTCCCAGGACCCCGGGATCATGACCTGAGCTGAAGGCAGAGGCTCAACCAACTGAGCCACCAAGGTGGCTCAGATTGTTCCAGCTTTGGCCTGGGGGTGTTCTTTCTGGTTGGCTCCTGTGGTTTTTTTTTTTTTTTTTTTTTTAAGATTTTATTTATTAGAGAGAGAGAGAATGAGAGAAGCAGGCTCCATGCTGGGAGCCTGATGTGGGACTCGATCCTAGGTCTCCAGGATCCCACCCTGGGCTGAAGGCAGCGCTCCAGGTTGGTTCTGTATTTTCTCTCCTTAGCCCTAGGATCGGCTACTTCTTTCCTTTTTTGGAAAAAGGTATTTAGAAACCAAGACATGGGGGCTGAGTGTACTCATTTTTTCTAGTGTGCCAATATTCTGAATCTTCAGCAGACAGCACTAAGAAATATATGTGTGTTTACTAGGCCATGTATACACACATTTATATTTTTTTTCTTAGCTATCTATTAAACATGCCATCTTGCTAACCACAATCCAGCATCTCATTGCTTTTTTTTTTTTTTTAAGATTTTATTTTTGAGGGGATCCCTGGGTGGCTCAGCGTAAACGTGCTGCCTTCGGCCCAGGGCATGATCCTGGAATCGCAGGATCGAGTCCCGCATCGGGTTCCCCACAAGGAGCCTGCTTCTCTGTCTGCCTGTGTCTCTGCCTGTCTCTCTGTCTGTGTCTCTCATGAATAAATAAATAAAATCTTTAAAAAAAAAAGATTTTATTTTATTTTTGAGTAATGTCTACGCCCAATGGGGGGGGGGGGTCAAACCAATAACCCTGGGATGAAGAAGGGTATGCTCCACTGCTCCACGGACTGAGCCAGCCAGGCGCCCCCACATCACTTTTTTGTAACTTCCTTCTGCAACAGCATGAAACCTGGCTGTCAGAAGAATCTACCAAATGTACTTATTTGTTCAACACTAGCATATAAATAGTTCCAGAGCTGTTAACCTGTACGCCTGTGAGCAACACATTTACCAGCTAAAGTGCAGCGTTTCTGGCCAGTTCAGACAGTTGTTTGAATGGGAAGCCTCTGAGCTAAGCAAACACGCCTGTGGATGTGGGCCACAGGTGCTCGGGCTTCCAGTTTGAGGTCCCTTAAACCATGACTGCTCTGGTCTCTGGCCAGTGGGAAAGTTGGTTTGCACCTCTCTGTACCACATTCATGCCTCGGGATTGGACCAAAGGGGGTGAGAGGGAAGAATGGAAACCCCCACTGTAGTCCTCCAAATCTTCAGGTGGGTGGGGGTCTGAAGAGACCATGTTAGGCCTGCTGTCCTCTCATGGGCACTGACTCTGCTCTGAGAGTGGGTGCAGAGTGGGCAGGGCGGCCCCTGTGTGAGGGCCCAGGTGGCAGAACCTGCTTGGTGGGTGTGCCCGCCCAGGCATGCATCAGGTGGGCGGGCTGTGGCAGGCAGCGCAGGCCAGGGATGCCCTTCCCCTGGGAAGAGACCGGGCTTGACTTTGCGAGGGGGTGTTTTTGGGGGGTGGTGCTTGAGGCCCGTAGAGCCTGAGCTGAGTCCTACCCTTTTTTTTTTTTTAAGAATTATTTAACCATGACAGACAGAGAAAGAGAGAGAGAGAGAGAGAGGTAGAGACAAAGGCAGTGGGAGAAGCAGGCTCCACGCAGGGAGCCCGATGTGGGACTCGATCCTGGGGCTCCAGAATCACACCCCCGGCTGAAGGTGGCGCCACACTGCTGGGCCATCGGGGCTGCCCGCTGAGTCCTATCCTAAATCCTCCTCAGGCATACAGTGGTGACCAACAGTACCCAACATTTAGAACTGCTTTGCTGCATCCCAAAGATTTTGACCTGTAGTGTTTTCATTGGTCTCTGGGTATTTTTTTTTTCATTTTTCTTTCAATTTATTCGTTGGCCCATCTCCTTTCACTGTATGTCCTGGCTCTCATCTTTGTTTTTGTCTTTGTTTTTGGTCCTGGCTCTGTTCTAATCATACCTTTCATCCTCAACAATATCCCTCAGAGTGGACACTGTTATTAAGTCCATTTTACAGATGAGGCCACTGAGTCTCAGAGAGGGCATCATTTGCCATGGTCCTAGACAAAGTAGGTGAGCCTGGCGACAGACTCTGAACCCTTTATATTTATTTATATGACATCTGGGCAAAGGGACAGATGTCTCTGCCTTCCTGGATCTGAGGGTCTAGGGCACACACAATAGGCCACATAAGTGAATAAATAATCAAGGTAATTTCAGATGATATCAAATGTCTTGTGAGATTGGGGAGGAGGGAGACAGATCAAGGAAGGCCTCTCTGTGGAGGTGACCAACTGGGAAGGGTTGGAGGAAGAGTGTTCCAGGTAGACCCATCCCCAAGGGCAAAGGTCCTCAATTGTGTGAGGAATTGGGAGGAGGCCAGTGGAGCTGGAGGGCAGTAAACAGCTGGAGGCAAGGAAATAGTGAAGTAAGTGATAAGGAGACACCCAGGGCCATGTGGACCGGGGTGAAGACTTTGGTGGTTCTTCTGAGTCACCTAGGGAGCCATGGGAGAATTTAGAGCAGGAGGGGAAACTCATCCGAGTATTAAGGACTGTGGCCACAGGTGTGGAATGGTGGATAGGGGTGGAAGCACAGAGATGCCCAGGCTCCTGACATCTGCCAGAGAAGTCAGGGTCTCAGTCTAGAGAAAAGAGGCACTGGAAGGGTGGGGGTGTTTGGAGGGCCCTGGATGGGTGGCAGGAAGAGCCTCCCTCTGCAGCATAGAGCCCCAGGAGGTGAGACTGCAGCCTGGGAGGTGTGAAGAGGCCACCTTCCCACGGGGGGCGTGGCTTCCCCTTCCCAGAAGGGGGTCATTTATCCAGCACCTGGGTGGCCCCACCACCTCTGAGGAATCTCCAGGGCTCCTCTCTGTCAGCTTGGAAGCCAAGGCTGTGGAGCACCGCCACCCAAGCATTCCCCAGCCCCAAGCCACCCCCACTGGCGGCACTGCTTTGCATGTGTCTTGGTCCCAGCAGGCAGGAACCGTTCTGTCTCCCCCAGGAACAGCAGGGCGAGAAGCCTCGGGGACCCTTCAAGGGGGTACACGGGGATGTGACCAGGCCTGGGTGTCCCTTGTGATCCCTTGCCTGGGGGCACTCTCCCAAGCCTCCCCTCAGTCCCCTGGGACACCCTCCCCCCACCAGGGCTGAGTCAAAGGGCACCAATCCTGGGGAAAGTAGTGGCCACCAGGCCTAGTCCCCCTTCCTGGCTGTAGCCTCTGGTCTGAGGGTGGGGGAGCTGGGCCTGGCCAGGAAACTCCTGGGAACTGGGAGTGGGGGTGTGGGACCAGCTCAGACTGGCCCATTGGAGGAGCAGAGGCCTGGGAGAGGCGTGGGAGAGCCACATAGACAAAGACACAGCCAACGACTGAGAGATGCAAGAGAGACAGGGAGAAAGAGAGCCAGACCCTGAGAGACCCAAGGAAAGAGACACACACTCATTCATTCATTTACTCAGTCAGCGGGTAACTTAGGGGGCCTGGGCTGTGTCCCAGCTGCGCCACCAACAGGCATGAACCCCTGCCTCCCGAGGGGCTGACCGTCTGGTGGGGACACACCCCAGAAACATGTTAAATGAGCAAATCACGTCGTTGGGAGCAATAAGAGTAGGAGAGCAAGGGTGGGGGGGTGGGGGCGGGGCCAGGAAGGCTTTCCAACCAGATCCTCCTCATCTGGGGAGAAGGAGGCTCCCACCAGAACCCTGCCTTCACCTGCGCCTCCCCAGCTCCCTCGAAGCCAGGTGTGTGTGTGGGGGGCGGGTAGGATGTGGGGCGGGAGGAGGGAAAGTAGCCTGCGCCCCGAGGAGCCACCAGGACCTAACTGGGGGAGGGTGGGGACCTGGCGACCGAGGCTGCCGCCGCCCTTCCTGAAGACTTCTTCTAACCTGCGCTGCTGGGGTCTCTCGCCGTTCGGGCGTTCTTGGGGTGCAGCCCAGAGGCTCAGCTGGACGGCAGGCGGGGAAATGGGCAGGGACCAGCGTCCGGGGACAGACGGGACCGCTCTGCTGGGGGAGGAGGAAGGGGACGGGAAGAGGCTCAGGCTGCAGCCGCCCGGGCTGACAACCTCCTCTTCCCGCGTCTCCCAGTCCTCCCACCGCGACGGAGCGTCCCGGGGCGAGCGGTTCAGGCCCGGAGGGGGGAGCCTAGGGCTCGCCGGTGCCAGTCGCCGCCGGGGCGCGCTCCGGTGCCGCGGCGGGTGGCACAGGCTGGCAGCCATGGGCTGGGTGCCCGGGCCCCAAAGGGAGGGGGCGACGGCTGGCGACCGCCAGAGGTCCGCGTTGTGGGCCCGCCCCCTCGCCTGCTGGCTCCAGCCCCGCCCCCAGAGCCCTGGTGGCTTACTCCGCTCCCCGCTGCGCGACTGCCGGGGACGCACGACCAGGGCGCAGGGGTGAGTGCACCGCACCGGGTCTCCAGGTGCGCGGGGCTCAGCCGTGCCCGCAGTGGGTGGCCCTGATCGCCTCCCCGGTCCCCTTGTTTGGGTCCCCCCCCTTGGCCTCGGTGGGGGTGCGGGGGGCGGGGAAGCCGGCGACTCCCGGGCTGGACGCGGGGCCGGGATCGGGGTAGGGGCTCCAGGAATTCCCTGGCCTCGCCCTCTCCTGGCTGCGCCACCGTGAGTTTCGCTACTTCGGTCCTGCTGCCAGGGAATCTGAGGCCAGGCGGGAGATGCAGAGGCTGTGAGCCTCTGCTTGGTGTCCCCATCAGAGCGAGTGTCACCAGTGTCTGCGTGGATTTGATGCCTCCCTCCCCCTGCGTGGCTGCGGCCGTGACTGCCTGGGTCTGTATTTGTGCAAGGTTCCCTGAGCGGAGCCGAGGCGTCTGGGATGCTCCTGCCGCGTCCAAATAAGCCCGTGGCCCTTGCCCGGCCTCGGTTTTCTCATCTCTTAAGTAGGACTCTCAGGACCTTTTCTGACTCGCATAACCATTTCTGAGTAGCTGCACCTATGCAAGAAGAGGAACACCTTTGTGTCCACTTTTTATGTAAGGGACTTCTTTCGAGTCACAGCTGGTGTCTGTAAATTGGGATTAAGAGGAGAGCTGTGGAGGGGATGAAAGGGTGAAGTCTCCAGCGGGAAGTATTATTATACCCTAATGACACGTGTGCCTCTCTGCAAACGTCCCTTGGTGCAATCTGGGTCCTGTCTGTTGCCCTCAGGCTCTGCCTCTGTAAAATGGGAGAACAGACTTAGCTATCTCACAGGTTTTTTTTTTTTTTTTTCTTTTGTGGTGGATGAAGGGGTTTGGACAGGAAAAAGCTCTGTGTGCAGCGATGCATGTAGAATGTAGAATGTGGGGTTCTGGGCTCCAGGCTGGGTGTGGGTGGAGGTTGTGAAATTGTGGCCTGTACGACTGGGCAAGACCCTTTCTGATTGTGGCTGAAGTTAGGTCCCTGTATGTCTCAATGTTGCTCTGTTCATGTGTGACTTTATTTTCTTGTTTCCCTGATGGGGTGTGACTGTGTATTTTTGCCCTAGTTTGTGACTGTGTGTTCATGTCTTTGTCAGCATGTCAGTGTGTCTCTGTGGGTCCCTATTTCTGATTGAATCCAGCCCCGGATATCCCTGATTATGTGTGAATTATTAGTGTCCCTCTCCTATAGGACTCTGTGTCACCACGTCCCCCTCATGATATTATTTGCGTGTCTTTGTGTCGGCCTGTTTCCCCGGCCACCTCGTTTTCATTCCGGGCTCCCTTTGGGCCGGGGCGGGGGGGGGGAGTGGGGGGGGAGTGGGGGGGGTTAGGGCCCCTTTCCCCGAGGCCCCGCCCCACGGTGCCCGCGCCCCCAGGCCTGACACCGCACCCTACCCCTCCCGCAGCCTTGGGGCAGGAGGCGCATGGAGTCGGGGCTGCTGCGGCCGGCGCCGGTGAGCGAGGTCATCGTCTTGCACTACAACTACACCGGCAAGCTGCGCGGCGCGCGCTACCAGCCCGGCGCGGGGCTGCGTGCGGACGCCGTCGTGTCCCTGGCCGTGTGCGCCCTCATCGTGCTCGAGAACCTGGCGGTGCTGTTCGTGCTTGCGCGCCACCCGCGCTTCCACGCGCCCATGTTCCTGCTCCTGGGCAGCCTTACGCTGTCCGACCTGCTGGCGGGCGCGGCCTATGCGGCCAACATCCTGCTGTCGGGGCCTCTCACGCTGCGCCTGTCGCCCGCGCTCTGGTTCGCCCGCGAAGGTGGCGTCTTCGTGGCGCTCGCCGCGTCCGTGCTGAGCCTCCTGGCCATCGCGCTGGAGCGCCGCCTCACCATGGCCCGCCGCGGACCCGCGCCCGCCTCCCGTCGGGGACGCACGCTGGCACTGGCGGGGGCCGCCTGGGGCGTGTCGCTGTTCCTCGGACTCCTGCCGGCGCTCGGCTGGAATTGTCTGGGCCGCCTGGACTCCTGCTCCACGGTCCTGCCGCTCTACGCCAAGGCCTACGTGCTCTTCTGCGTGCTCGCCTTCCTCGGCATCCTGGCCACCATCTGTGCGCTCTACGGGCGCATCTACTGCCAGGTGCGCGCCAACGCGCGGCGCCTGCGGGAGCGCCCCGGGGCGTCCGGGGGCGCCTCCACCCGGGCCCGCCGCCCGCCGCGCTCGCTGGCGCTGTTGCGCACGCTCAGCTTGGTGCTGCTGGCCTTCCTCATGTGTTGGGGCCCCCTCTTCCTGCTGCTCTTGTTCGACGTGGCGTGCCCGGCGCGCGCCTGCCCCGTGCTCTTGCAGGCCGACCCCTTCCTGGGCCTGGCCATGGCCAACTCGCTTCTGAACCCCATCATTTACACGTTCACCAACCGCGACCTGCGCCACGCTCTCGTGCGCCTCCTCTGTTGCGGCCGCCGCCCCTGCACCAGAGAGCAGGACGCCTCCCAGGGGTCCGGGAGCCCCGCGGGGGCTTCGGAAGGCCTCAACCGCTGGCTGCCCCCTGGCTTGGACGGCAGCTGCCGCCACTTGGGGCGCTTGTCCCCCCAGCCGGACGGGCTGGACACCAGCGGCTCCACCGGCGGCCCTGGTGCGCCCACAGCCTCCTGGACCCTGGTACCCGCACCGGCTGCAGACTGACGCCCTTTGGCCTGCCATCGCCCTCCCTAAGTGCTGTTTTTGCAGACTTTCTCTTTTTAAATAAAGGAATTTGTAGGAAAAGCTGCTGAAGATGGTGGCGGCAGAAGATGGGAAACCTCACAGCAGTGAATGAAACAACGCAGCCCTTGTGGAATCGACATTTTGATGGGGGACACAGGCAACAGCAGAGTGAAGAAATCACGGAGATAATTCTGGCTACAATACAGTGATGCGATGGTGGTCAGGGGCGGCTTCTCTGCCAAAGAGGTGACATACGATGTAAGCTGAGACATCATTGCCCTGGGAACACTTGAAAGAAGAGTTTTTCAGGGTGAGGGAACAACAGTGCAAGGGTCCTGAGGTTGGAACATGCCTGTGTGTTTTCTGAAAACAGAGAAAAGCAGCCCTTCTGGCTGGAGCAGTAGTAGAGGAGAGTGGTGGGAGGAAACAGAGGCAGGAAATAGATGATGCAGAAGGGACAGAGCCTTGTGGGGCCCAAGGAGGACGTTGCTTCTACTCTTGGTGAAGTGGGAGGCAGAGGATGGACTTGATTTGCTTGAAATGTTCACAGATCTCTGGAAGGATGAAGGTAGAAGCTAGAACAAGGTGAAAGTGCCTGCACTGGCCCAGGGGAGCAATGATGGGGACTCAGACTATGTGGATTCTGAATAGATTTTGGAGACAGCAGACAGAATTACTGAGGAATTGAGTGGAGATGGGACAAAAAGAAAGGAATCAAGGACAGCTCCCCAGCTGAGAGGAGACGAGACCAAAGATGGGGCACCCTAAACTGAAATTTGACCGTGGGAGAGACTTAGCTGATTCCTCTCTGAAACAAGATTTGAAAAAAAAAAAAAAAAAGATTTGAGTGTGGTGTCAGATCCTTCAAAAAAATTAAAATAATAAAATAATAAGAATAACTACAGCTAATCGTGTCTGGCTGGTCATCCCACGGTGCTCCGTCTAGGACACACCTTTTTTTTTTCAGATTTTATTTATTTATTCATAGAGACACACACACACACACAGAGAGAGGCAGAGACACAGGCAGAGGGAGAAGCAGGCTCCACGCAGGGAGCCCGATGTGGGACTTGATCCTGAGTCTCCAGGATCACACCTCAGGCTGCAGGCGGCGCTAAACCGCTGCACCACCGGGGCTGCCCTAGGACACCCCTTTTTTCTTACCCTGACTGCAACTTTGCAAGGTAGGTTTCCTCACTCCGATTTGACAGATGAGGAAACTGCAAGCAGTGAGTACCTGGCCGGTGTCTGAGCCAGGACAGTAGCCCAGACTGTCAGGCTCCCAGGCCCTAAGAAGGCGCAGGTCTAGCGTGTGGCTCCTCCGGAGGGGTGTGGCACCGCCTGACGCTCCCTCCCTCTGCGGTCTGCATTCTTCTCCCGGGGGCGATACCAGGACTCCGTCTGTGTCCATGAAAGGCTCCAGGGACGCTGGCTGTGGGGACCCGCTGTCCCTAGACGAATTCCGGACCCAGGGCCGCACCGCCCTGCTTGGGAAGGCAGGGGGCTTGGGGCTCAGACTACCGCGCGCCCCTTGCTGGGAGACCCGTGAAACTGCAGGCAGTGCTAGGACAGCAGTGTTTTGGGGACCACCGACCCAGTCTGGGGGCCTGAGCGGCGGCCGGCCACCTCAGGTAGTCCCTGCAGGCCACAGGCACGGGAAACCAACCTATTTTCTGGAATACAAACACACTGAAACCCGGGAACTCCCAGGACGGGACAGAGTTTCCCCTGGGCCGGTGCCCCTAACCCCAGGCTCTTTTATTTTCCAGGGGAACCTAAAGCTCACTCCTTTATTTGCTTGTTTGATAGTATGACGGCAGGGGATTTATTCCCTTGTTCACATTTTACAAATTTCGAAAAGCACCAGTTCCCCCTTTTGGATGTGATCACTGTCGGGATTCCTTGGAAACTTCCAGAGCTGTTCTGTGGATAAATGAACTGGCACATAAATACTTCTCTCTTTTTATACAACTTCAGCACTGCTTTGTGTCTTGCTTTTCACTTAAAAGTGTATCTTGGGAATTGTACACCCACAGATTTTTTACTTATTGTCTTAAGTTGGCTCAGGCTGCCATTAAAAAACACCATTACCTGTGCAGTTTGTTTGTTTATTTTAAGATTTGATTTTTATTTAGTCATGAGAGACACAGAGAGAGAGGCAAGACATAAGCAGAGGGAGTAGCAGGCTCCTCGCAGGGAGCCCTATGCGGGACCCAATCCCCAGACCCTGGGATCATGACCTGATGTACAACCATTGAGCCACCCAGGCAATCCTACCTGTGCAGGATAAGCAGAAATTTATTTCTCACAGTTCTAGAGGCTGGATTCCAACCAAGATGAGGGGGCCAGCATTATCTGATGCCGGTGAAGACTTCCTGGCTTGCAGATGGCTACCTTTTTGCTGTGTCTTCAGGGTAGAGAAACCAAGAAGTTCTCTCGTGTCTCTTCTTATAAGGGCCCTAATCCAGTCATGGGCCTCGCTTTTAATGGCCTCATCCTCCCAAAGCCCCATCTCCAAATACCATCGTATTGGGAGTTAGGGATTGAACATATGATACCACTTGTCAGGAAGGTGGTGACACAATTCAATCCATAGCACTTAAATTTTTTTTTTCAAATCAAGACAAACATTCACACTGAAAATGTTATAATCCTTTTCACTGGCTGCATAATATTCACAGCTGGATGTGCCACAAAGTATTACACCAGGATCCTATGGAGGGTCACATGGGTTGAGTCCAATCTTTTTTTTTTTTAAAGTTATTTATTTATTTATTCATGAGAGACAGAGAGAGAGGCAGAGACATAGACAGAGGGAGTAGCAGGCTCCTCGCTGGGAGCCCTATGCGGGACCCAATCCCCAGACCCTGGGATCATGACCTGAGCAGAAGGCATACTCAACGGTTGAGCCAGCCAGGTGCCCGGGTCCAATCCTTTGCCTTTATTCACAGTATTGCAATAACATCCGTGTACATACATCCTCCTGCACGTGTGCAAGTGTACCTGGGATAAATCTCTGTAAGTGGCATCACCGGATCACAGGGCCTATAGGCTTGATTTTGAGATGAGAGATTGCCTTCCGACACCGTCTAGGAAGGTGCTGGCTTTCTGCCTCGCCTGGGCCACTGTGCATATGCTGGCTGGGCTATGGCGCCCCTTCTGGAGAAGTCCAGAACTGCAGCTCACGCAACAGCACCTCCTCGCGCCCCCACCATCCTCTGGCTTGGATTTAATCCTAGACTGAGCAGGGATGTTGAATCTTTAAAATTCACTCCTAAGGCTGGTAAAATCTTTTCTTAGACCAACATCTTTTTAGCCTGGCATTTCCTTCGATTATTCACCTAGTTTTCATTTAGATGGACTCTTTTTTTTTCTTTTTAAAAAGATTTAATATAGAATATCTTTAGGAAACAAACTTCCCAAGTGCAGTTGAAATTTGGGTCAGTTTATCATCTAGCTTTTTAGGAATGAATGTATATCACATATGGCATTCCAATGAGGTACTTGTTTTTTTTAATTTTTGAATTCTTTTAAGATTTATTTATTTATTCATGAGAGAAGCACAGAGAGGTAGAGACATAGGCAGAGGGAGAAGCAGGCTCCCTGCGGGGAGCCCGATGTGGGACTCGATCCCAGGACCGGGGATCAGGACCCGAGCCAAAGGCAGATGCTCAACCACTGAGCCACCCAGGTACCCAAATTTTTGAATTCTTATGAAGTCATTTCATCAGAAAACTGAAAGCATCGTATCCTTGATTATGTCTCTTCAAAGATACAGTCTTTCTAAAAAAATTTTTAGGGGTAACTGGGTGGCTCAGTTAGTTAAGCTTCACACTCTTGATTTCAGCTCAGGTCATGATCTCAGGGTCATGAGATTGAGCCCTGCATTAGCCTCCTCACTGAGCATGGAGCCTGCTTAAGATTCTCTCTCTCTCCCTCTGACCCTCTCCCCTTTTCCTGCCCACAGTCTCTCTACAATTTTTTAAATTCTATTTTGGGGGATCCCTGTGTGGCTCAGCGGCTTAGTGCCTGCCTTCAGCCCAGGGCGTTACCCTGGAGTCCCTAGATTTAGTCTTGCGTTGGGCTCCCTGAATGGGGCCTGCTTCTCCCTCTGCCTGTGTCTCTGCCTTTCTCTCTGTCTCTGTGTCTCTCATGAATAAATAAATAAATAAATAAATAAATAAATAAATAAATACATACATACATAAAATCTTTTAAAAAATTCTATTTTGATTCCAGTGTAGTTAAGATAGAATGTCATATTAGTTTCAGGTGTCCAATATAGTGATTCAATAATTTTGTACATTATTCAGTGTTCATTGTGATAAATGTACTCTTAATCTCCTTCACCTATTCCACCCATCCCCCATCCACCTCCTCTTTGGTAACCACTACTTTGTTCTCTATAGTTAAGAGTCTATTTTGGGTTATCTCTCGCTATCTCTCCTCCATTCTCTCTCTCTCTCTCTCTCTTTTTTTTTTTTTTAGAGAAGGAGGGAGAGTAGAGGGAGAGAATCTTAAGCAGGATCTTCATCGGGACGCCTGGGTGGGGCTCAGCGGTTGAGCATCTGCCTTTGGCCTAGGGTGTGATCCCGGAATCCTGGGACTGAGTCCCGCATCGGGCTCCCTGCATGGAGCCTGCTTCTCCCTCTGCCTGCGTCTCTGCCTCTCTCTCTGTGAGTCTCTCATGAATAAATAAGTAAATAGTCTTTTAAAAAAAGCACCATCTTCATCCAGCATGGAGCCCATTGTGGGGCTCATCTCACAACTCTAAGATCTTGACCTGAACTGAAATCAAGAGTCAAAGCTTAACCAACTGAACCACCTAGGTGGGCACCCCATCCTGTGTTTCTTAAATTCCACATCTGAGTGAAATCATATGGTATTCATCTTTCTCTGGCTTATTTTGCTTAGCATTATACTCTCTAGCTCCATTCATGCTTTTGCAAATGGCAAGATTTCATTCTTTTTTATGAATAATATAAATATATCATCTTCTTTATTTGTTCATCTATGGATAGACACTTAGGCTGCTTCCATAGTTTGGCTTAGATGGGCTCTTGTTAAAATAAATACATTTAAAAATTAATTTTATATCATAATCAGCATGAATGGCAAATCAGTATCCCTTGCAGTGAAAAATAACAATTAGGGCAGCCCTGGTGGCTCAGCGGTTTAGCGCCGCCTTCAGCCCAGGGTGTGATCCTGGGGACCCGGATCGAGTCCCACATCAAGCTTCCTGAATGGAGCCTGCTTCTCCCTCTGCCTGTGTCTCTGCCTCTGTGTGTGTGTGTGTGTGTCTCATGAATAAATAAATAAAATCTTAAAAGAAAAATAACAATTGTTCATATCCATTGGGCACTAGCATTCCCATTTCACCCTCATGATCACCTTGCAGGTGGGTGCTGGTAACAATATCATTTTACAGGGAAGAAATTGAAGCGTGAACAGGTTGAGGTAGGGACCTACCCCTTCGGAGCTGGACAGAGGCGGAGCCGGGCTTCAAACCCCTGCAGGCGAACTTCACACACATCTAGACCGGAAGTAACTAAAAAATAAAGATAAGGAGGGGCGCCTGGGTGGCTCAGTTGGTTAAGCCTCTGCCTTCAGCCGGTCAGAATCCTGGAGTCCTGGGATCCAGCCCCGCATAGGGCAGCCCGCTCAGCGGGAAGCCTGCTTCTCTGTCTCCTTCTGCCCCTTCCCACTCGTGCGGGAGCTCGCTCTCTCACTGTCTCTCAAATAAATAAAATCTAAAAAAATAAAAAATAAAAATAAAAACAAGGAAAAGCCAACTAGGTAAATAAATCTAGCCAGATCCTTCACCACTGGACCCAGAGCTGCGTGGGGTTAAAGGGAAAAGAGAGGGTCGGGGAGAGCAGCCACGCGCTGAGATGCTGAGATGCGGGGGATGGAAGGGGCCAGCGCGAAGTGGGGACATACCACCCCCCCGCCGCCGCCCTGCTCCCTCGCCCCCGCCCGCCGCGCCCAGGGGCGCCGGGCACCTGCGGGAAGGGCGGGGAATCGCGGCTCCCTCCCCGCCGCGCCTCTCCGCCCTCTCCCCGCCTCCTTCCCCGCCGACCCGAAGTCGCCCCCCCACCCGACGTCCAAGACCCCGCAGGCTTTGCCGCCCCAGAGCCAAGGTCCCCCCCAACGGCGGCCGCGGGCGCCCCATAGCGAAAGTTAGGTGGGAGCCGCCCCCGGCCGGGCCGCGGAGCCGGGGGTTTCCGGGAAGCTCTGCGCACGGGTGGCACCCCTGTGCCCGGAGCCACTGCGGTGCCCCGGGCATCCCCACCCCGCGGCCGGAGCTACGAGGCTGCGCGGGGGCCGAGGTGAGCGCGCGGCCGGGGGGGCTGCCCATCCACCGCCAGTGCAGGCAGGGAGGCGCCGGGCCTCGAACCCAGGCTGAGGTCCCCGGCGGCTCCGACCACGCGGCCGGACGCGCCGCAGTGACGGGCCCGAGGGGTCGCCCCGCCGGGGCTGCGCAGCTCCGAGGCCCGCGGCGGCGGCGGGGGGGCGGGGCGGGGGGCGCGGCGCATCCGTCAGCCCCGCCGCCGCCGGAGGCCCGGGCCGCGGGGACTCTTATTCTGACACGGCCGGCGCCCGGCTCTGCTTAGTCATGGTGACCTGCGCGCGCTCCGCGCCTCCCCCCGGCGCGCAGCGATGGAGGCGCCCGGGCCTGGGCGACGGAGGCGGAGCTCGAGCGCGGCCATGGCGGGGTGAGTGAGGCGGCCTGCGCCCGGGCTGTGGGTACGGCGGGCCGGGAGGGCCCCGGGGGTCGGGGGACGGGGCGCCGCGGGCCCGGGCGCCTCGGGGTTCCCGCGGCCCCGCGGGGGGCCAGGAGGGCGAGGCCCGAGTCCTGGCCTTTTGTTGGACGGCGCGACTCGAGGGCTGGCCCGGGGGCTACGCAAGACGGCGAGAGGCCCAGGAGCGCCCCGCGACCGAGGGCCCCGGAGCCCGGCGCGCTGGGGAGCTGGGAGCGCGCCTTGGGGCTGCCGGCGGAAAGGCCGCGGCGGGGTCACTTCCTCCCTTCTCCGGGCCCCGCTGGCGGCTCGGGCAGGGCATGCGCAGTCCCCCCGCCGCTCGGTGGGGAAGAGCCCGGTGTCCAAGGGGCACCGTCGGCCGCCTGGCCGGAGACCAAGAGGCTGGGCAGGGGCCTCGGGCGGGGAGAGGCGGCGAGCGGCCCTGGGCCCGGCGGAGGAGGGTGCTCCGGCAGGCAGTGAGGCGGGCAGCCCGCCAGCCACCCGCGTACTGACCCCTGAGCAGTGCCAGGCCCCAGGCAGGACGTTGGGGAGGCACATGCTGGGTGGGCGCGACCCTGACCGACCCGGGGCCCCCTGCCTCCCGAAGCGCCGGGGCTGAGAGCCGGAGGCGCCCGCCCGCCCGCCCTCAACAAGCCAGCGGCCGAGCTCATCGCCGTTTCCGACAAGTGCGGTGGTAGAAGTAAGACAGGGAGGAGAGGACTGCGCTGGGTCCGGGAAAGATAAAGGGAGAACCCGGGAGCCTCTTGCAGATGCCCCTCTTCTCCCGACAGGACCTTTCAAAACAGCTCGTGCCCTGGCCCTCCAGCCTCCTCAGGGTTCATGGAAACCTTCCCTTTAGCAGGATTTCTTGTTACACTCCTCCCTGATGCTCCAGCTGGTCTCTCTCGCTCTGCCTCCGAGCCTTTGCACTTGCTATTCCCTCTGCCTGGAAAACCCCTTCCGTGTGTGCATCCTTCTTGTCTCCCCTCTAACAGAGCCCCCGACTACCCGATTTAAAGTAACTGCCCCAGGCCACACTGTCGCAGTGCTGTGGTCCTTTTCTTCATAACCCCCCCCTTCCTACTCAGGTCTTGTTTTTTTTTATTTTATTTTATTTTTTTTTAATTTTTACTTATGATAGTCACAGAGAGAGAGAGGCAGAGACACAGGCAGAGGGAGAAGCAGGCTCCATGCACCGGGAGCCCGATGTGGGATTCGATTTGGGGTCTCCAGGATCGCGCCCTGGGCCAAAGGCAGGCGCCAAACCGCTGCGCCACCCAGGGATCCCAGGTCTTGTTTGTTTTACTTATGGCCCATCCCTCACCAAGTGTCCTCTCCAGGGGGGCACAGTTTATGTCTGCCTGTCTCCACTGCGATGTCTCCGGTTCCTGGTACACAGTAGATAATCAGTAAATGTTGGTGAGGCCAATGAAAGAATGAGCTAGACGTGCTCTGTCTAGGAAGGGAAGAGGTGGACAGAGGCGGACTGTGTAGGGCTTTAGTAGGACACTGAAGAGTTTGGTTTCACTCATTGTGCTGTAGGGAATTGTGGGAGGATTCGGCGCAAGGGAAAGACATCATCTCACCTGTGTTTTAAATTGGACTCTTGGGCTGGTGAAGCCATGTGGCGCTGAGTGAGCACAGATGGACATTGCTTCACCTGGGCTTGGGAAGGAAAACTGGTCTAGGAGTCGTTTTATTGTAAAAGAGGAGGCCTGCTCCCAGGCCCTGCCCCCAGTCCTGTGCTCTCCCTCCTCCAGGCCTCTGAGTGCCAGTGGTGGTGTTGTCCCTTGTCACCTGGAACCCCATGCAGCCGGAACCCGGGCCTAGCGGGGCTGGGGCCCGCACTCGATTCCTTCCCCTGAGGTCACAGCGCCCCGAGGGGGCAGGGGACACGGTGATGTACGCCTCCACCGAGTGCAAAGCCGAGGTGACGCCCTCCCAGCACGGCAACCGCACCTTCAGCTACACGCTGGAGGACCACACCAAGCAGGCCTTCGGCATCATGAACGAGCTGCGGCTCAGCCAGCAGCTGTGTGACGTCACGCTGCAGGTCAAATACGAGGACGCGCCAGCTGCCCAGTTCATGGCTCACAAGGTGGTGCTGGCCTCATCCAGCCCCGTCTTCAAGGCCATGTTCACCAATGGGCTACGGGAGCAGGGCATGGAGGTGGTGTCCATTGAGGGCATCCACCCCAAGGTCATGGAGCGCCTAATTGAGTTTGCCTACACGGCCTCCATCTCCATGGGTGAGAAGTGCGTGCTCCACGTGATGAATGGCGCCGTCATGTACCAGATCGACAGCGTCGTCCGAGCCTGCAGTGACTTCCTCGTGCAGCAGCTGGACCCCAGCAATGCCATTGGCATTGCCAACTTCGCTGAACAGATCGGCTGCGCCGAGCTGCACCAGCGTGCCCGCGAGTACATCTATATGCACTTCGGAGAGGTGAGTGACGGGAAGAGACAGGGAGCCAGGGCTTGACGGTGGTATCAGAAGGACCAGGGATAGATGGATGGACATCCCTGTCATCCCTGTCTTCCCTTGAGATGAGAAGGGTCAGATCAGGGAGCTGGAGAGAAATGGGCTTCTGAAGTCCTAGTCTGCACATCTGGGGTGACTGTGGGAAACAGCTGAGGAAAGTGAGAGCTTCATGGGTCTATGTCTGGGATCCCCAACTTCTCTGGGGTCAGGGGACAGGGTGCAGCTCAACCTTAGGGTGTGCTATTGGGGGCCTAATATTTCAGACAGTCTGCAAATATTTATTGAACACCCATGACATGCTTCCTATCTCAAATATGACCCTTAGACATGTTTCCTGTGGTCCATGCTGTGTTGTCCTTACCCTGTACTTGGTTTCATTTTCGGTTTTAAGTGGAGGAAGTTGTGAGCAGAAAATAACAGATGCCTTGTAAGTCACAATGATGAGCCCAAATTCTTGGGTGGCAGCCACTAGAGGTTGTGCCCCTGGGATGATGATAATAATAAGTGTTTGTTGAACATTTGCTGTGGGCCACCCCCTGTTCTAAGTGATTTCCATTCTTTAAATCATTGGATTTTCCCCCACTATCCTTTGAGGAAGTACCACCCTTAGGCCTGGCCCAACAGGGCTGTACCCCAGGCCCCACGCTTTAGGGAGTTCCGTGCTTTAGTGTGCCTTCCTGGAAATTCTAAAAGTCCTCTTCCAGTGGCTGGGATCAGCTGGGGTAGATACTGCCCTGGTTTCCATCTCTTTCCTTAAGGGGTGGATGTTCTCCTTCCCTCTCCCCTACATTGGGGTCGACCAGATGCCCTGAGGAGCGCTGGCGTTGGTCCTAAGGCCCATGGCTTCCTGGAAGGTGAGGGTGGTCTGTGAGCAGGGCTTTCCCACAGGCCTGCAGTGTTTCTTTAAAGGGACCGTGTGGGCTTGAGGTACCAGGACATTGGTGACCTACCAATATTGGTAATTGAGTTATTTATATAGACTAGTGCCTGACAAGAAATATTTGCCCAGGACCCTGTACACCCGAGGAGTAGCCCCGGCTCTGAGGTAGCTACTAATATAATTGCTCTTATAGAGGAGGAAAAACAAGGCATGGAGTGTTAGAGATACTTGCCCAAGATCACCTAGTTAGAAAGTAGTGGGCCAAGTTGCAGCTCAGCCTTCTTTCTTTAGAGCCTACACTTTTTCTAGAATATTCTGTCCCCATTACTTTTTCCTTTTTGGTCCATCTACCCTTTTGAAAAAGTAATTTTGTTGAAAATAGAGGTAACAATCTTGTAGTTCAAGCACACAATGATACAAAAAGGTACATAGTAGTGCCTTCACCCATCTACCTGAGTACTTAGGTACCATATGCCTGTAGCATTAACTCATTTAATCTTCTTCACAACCTATGAAGTTCACACTATTCGAATCCTCGTTTTACAAAATAGGAAACTGAGATTGTCAGAGACAGGTTGAGTGACTTGGCCGCGATCATACCGCCGTTGAGGGGAGTCAGCCTGTCACAGTAATGCCCTCTGCAGGTGGCCAAGCAAGAGGAGTTCTTCAACTTGTCCCATTGCCAGCTGGTGACTCTCATCAGCCGAGACGATCTGAATGTGCGCTGCGAGTCCGAGGTCTTCCACGCCTGTATCAACTGGGTCAAGTATGATTGTGAGCAGCGGCGCTTCTATGTCCAGGCATTGCTCCGGGCTGTGCGATGTCACTCGCTCACACCCCACTTCCTGCAGATGCAGCTGCAGAAGTGTGAGATCTTGCAGTCGGACTCCCGCTGCAAGGACTACCTGGTCAAGATCTTCCAGGAGCTGACCTTGCATAAGCCCACACAGGTGATGCCCTGTCGGGCACCCAAAGTGGGCCGGCTCATCTACACCGCTGGTGGCTACTTCCGCCAGTCACTCAGCTACCTAGAGGCCTACAACCCCAGTGATGGCACTTGGCTCCGATTGGCAGACCTGCAGGTGCCTCGTAGTGGCCTGGCGGGCTGCGTAGTGGGTGGGCTGCTGTATGCTGTGGGCGGCCGGAACAACTCGCCGGATGGCAACACCGACTCCAGCGCCCTGGACTGCTATAACCCCATGACCAACCAGTGGTCGCCCTGTGCTTCCATGAGTGTACCACGCAATCGGATTGGGGTTGGGGTCATTGATGGGCACATCTATGCTGTCGGTGGCTCTCACGGCTGCATCCACCACAACAGTGTGGAGAGGTGAGTGGCAGGGCCTGGAGGGGTGGGCTCGGAGGTTCCCATTGCTGACAGGCCCCAAGCCATTGGAATTTGGGTATTCCCCCTGTTGTTGAGTGCTTGTCTCTGTCCTGGCTTCAGGGAGGGGAAGCCTCAGGTGAAGCTGAATTCATGGGGGATTTATGGTCAGTGACCTTGGATGATGTGTCTGGGCCTGGGAATTGCTTACAGGGCTGTCCCAAACCCATACAACTCCTGCAGATTTCGAAAGAGTTCTATCAGTTCGAAGTTGTTATAAAATGCTAATTTTATTAAGACATGACACCTCACTGCCATCTGCCCCAAAATTGCTGTAATAAACTGATGTATGAAGTCTTCTGTGTGGAAGGTGCCCCCTTGGATGTGGGACCCTTGTGCAGTGTACAACATGCAGAACTGCGTGATGACCCTGTGTTTAGAGACTAAGGAATTTTGGCTTTTGACTTTTGCCAGACAGTCCTCTGCCTTCTCCTCTTTCAGGAGCTTGATCCAGGATACAGTTCTCAGCTGGAGAACTTGTTAAACTCCCTAGCCCACTGCTGGAGATCTGGTATTGGTGGGTTTGGAGCGAGGCTGGGGAATGGGAATTATAACCAAACAGCACACTTGTACGAAAACCATCCTGGGTGGCAGCCTAGTTGTTAGAATTAAGATTCTTGTGTCCTTTTTTTTTTTTTTTTTAAAGAATTACTTATTTATTTATTCATTAGAGACACACACACACAGAGAGGTAGAGACACAGGCAGAGGGAGAGGGAGAAGCAGGCTCCATGCAGGGAGCCTGACGTGGGACTCTATCCTGGGTCTCCAGGATCACACCCCGGGCTTCAGGCGGTGCTACACCACTGCGCCACCGGGCTGCCCAGATTCTTGTGTCCTAGAAGGCTGGGTCAAACCTCCAGCTCCTTGGTGACCCTGGTCTTGCCATTTCATCCCTCCGTGCTTCTATCTTGTTATCTAAAGATGATGGGGAAAGTGGGAGATGATAATAAGGACTACCTGCCCAATGGTCAAAGTGGGTTTTGCTGAGCTAACATACGACACAGCACAGGGCTTGGCAGTGCTATATGGTGGAGCCACAACCAGCGTCCAACAGGTGCGTGTGTAACCTTGAGCAGATGATGGCTGTGAACCTGTTTCCTCAGAGAAAAGCTCTGAGGAGTAAAGAGTTCAGGTGCATAAAGAATTAACAGCATATTGGGTCATAGTAAGTGTTCCACACAGGTCAGCTGTGATTGCTATTGTTACCGTTACTATGCCCTTGCAGGTATGAGCCAGAACGGGATGAGTGGCACTTGGTGGCTCCCATGCTGACTCGAAGGATCGGGGTGGGAGTGGCTGTCCTCAACCGTTTGCTCTATGCCGTCGGGGGCTTTGATGGAACAAACCGCCTCAGCTCAGCTGAGTGTTACTACCCCGAGAGAAATGAGTGGAGAATGATCACACCCATGAACACCATCCGAAGTGGGGCAGGTGGGTATGGGGGCTGCCAGGAGGGGAGTGAGGAGGAACACTGTCCCACCCCTGGGAGTGAAACTTAGCAAAGCCTGGGGGAGGCTTCCTGTTTCGATCTTAAACCCTGAGGCACACACGGGAGAGCTAGATTCTGAAAGTCCAAGTCCAAGCTCTTCTCTTCTGGCTTTGTTTCTGAAGGGTCCCCCAGGAGAGGGAGAAGGGGAGGGTGCCCCCAAGAAGGTGGTGGCTGGGGCTCTCAACACCAGGCCCTGGAGTCACTCTGTTTGCATGGTACGGTTTAGGAGTCTGTGTCCTGCACAACTGTATCTATGCTGCGGGGGGCTATGATGGTCAGGACCAGCTGAACAGCGTGGAGCGCTATGATGTAGAGATGGAAACGTGGACTTTTGTAGCTCCCATGAAGCATCGGCGAAGTGCCCTAGGGATTACTGTGCACCAGGGAAGAATCTACGTTCTGGGTGAGGCCCTGGGGGTGGGGATCTGGGTGGAGAGCACTGTTTAACCCCATCTTTGGGGGGTTGGGCTCAAATCCCAGTAGGAAGGCCTCTTGGGGTTCCTTCTCCCTCTTTCTTTCTCCTGCCCTCAGAAGGGGTGACTCTGCTCTCCCTGCAGGAGGCTACGATGGCCACACATTCCTGGACAGTGTGGAGTGTTATGACCCAGACACAGACACCTGGAGTGAGGTGACCCACATGACATCCGGCCGGAGCGGTGTGGGTGTCGCTGTCACCATGGAACCCTGCCGGAAGCAGATCGACCAGCAGAACTGTACCTGTTGAGCCACTTTTGTTTCTTGGGCAAAAAAATGGTCTGATTGAGAGTATTGTTGTTTTTGTACAAAAACAGGGACAAAAGAAAAGGCGACAGAGCAAATGCTTACCCTCCAAGACGGGAGGCTGAGATGCCTCGGTGTTAAAATGACAACTAGAAGGAAAAGAAGGCCAGAGTGAGAACCCATGAGCCTGTCAGAGTAGTCCCTTCCTGGGAGGGGGGTGTATGAAGGAGAGAGGCCCCTGCACCCACCATCCTGACAATAGGCCTGGGTCCCCTCCCAGCAGCCGCCACCTCCCTTTGGGGCAAAAGCAGATGCCGAGGTCAGGCCGGTTTTTGTTCCTTGTGTCTTTGTGATTGGTTCCTGGAGGCCTGGGAAGGAGCCAGCTGAGGCCTCGAGGGTGAGGCTCCCGTGGAGGTGTGGACCCCAGGGATGGGCCTGTACATAGAAACCACTGGATATCTCTGCCCTGGACAGTCTTTTTGTCGATAAGTAACCATATAACTTTCCAATGAAAATAAAGAACAAACTAACTAGTGTCTTCCACCCGGGCTCTCAGCTGGAGGTCTCGAACCTGGAGACAGAAAGGACTCTTCTGAAACGTACTCAAGTCTTTGATTTCGAGTTTGAATTTGAAACCAGTTCGTTTTCTCTGCGCATCGCATCTTAACATGTAGGGCATCTTTCTCCCCATAGGCAAACCACACAGGGCTCACTTTGTCACTTGTGGCTGCTTTGAAGACAATGACCTAACTCCTTGACGCCTCTCTTAGGGCTCCCCGGAGTTCTATTTTAAGGCAAACCATCCCCAACATGCCTTCCAAATCGGTGAAAATCTATCCAGTCATTTTTCTGCGCTTCAATAACACAAACTGAGCCTTTTATCGAGGGGCCTGGGTATTAAAAGGATAAAGGGGTCCTTGGGGATTTTCTTAGGCAAAGGGCTCAGTATAACCTGCCCTCTTCTGAACAATTCATGTGAAGGCAGTATATGGCCTGGATCTCTTTTTAGGCCAATTAACTCTTACTTGTATTGGGAGAGTAGAGCAAAGAGGAATGAAGATGGTCTCAACTATCCGGCCTGTCATAGGTTCTCCCAAGTAGCTTAGAGAGGAAATATTTGACTCTTTCCCTTCCAGGGAAAACCTTACCTCCCATCCCCACAGCTTCATTCACTCAGTTCACCTGAAGCTTGTCATAATTGTCCTGTTTCCTTGGTCCTCTTCTCAAGGTTTTTACTGGAACAAGAAAATCTGCCTTGGCTACATGAAATGGACAGGGGGAAGACTAGGAGTTGGAAGCACAATATCTGGATAGCCATTTAGCATTGCAGTGTCTTTGCACATTATTTGATCCTCAAGAGTGCTGGGAGCTAGGAAGGGCAAGCCTGCATTCTGTAGAGATGGAGGTTCAGAGAAATGACTTGCCCACGGTCACATGGCCACCAAGTGGTAGGGTTCAGGTTCAATTGGAGTGGACACCAAAGAAGCCACAACACGCTCTGCCGCTGTGTTTGTGAGAAGGGGATACAAGGAGGTCCCGTGGGGTCAGTGTGTATATCAGTGAACGTTCCGGAAACAGGGATCTTATCTAGAGTCGAGGAATTTGCAGGTAATTCGGTTGCCAGAAGCCACACATCCTACCCCAGAGTGGTGTTTCCTTATACAAGGGTTAGAACCGTGGTCTTGAGGTCAGTTTTCAGCCAATTCAGTAAAGCAGTTTGGGTATCAGCCCTGTGAAGTTTCTTATCTGCAAAAATGGTACTTGGGCACTGACTGGGCATTAGGCCCCATGTAAGCTGCTGGACCAAGCAAGGTGAGTATTTACATTCACTTTCTAATTCTGCAAAGACAACTTTAAAAAAGATCTCACTGTGCTAGTGAACGGATCCCAAATGAGCCTTGTGGAAATTACAGCCTCACGGAGTAGAATGACCAGCCCGTCCTGGTTTGCCCAGGAAATTCCCAATTTGAACACTGAAAAGGCTGGCACCCCAGAACCCCTCAGACCTGGAGTAAACCAGGCCAACTCTACAGGTAAGCCTGATGGTGAAGCAATATTAAAAGTGTGCTGATGACAGGCTGCTGAGGGTCATGGTTAAATTCCCCCTTGAAAGTCCGTGGCTCTGGAAGCTATGTGGACGTGGCTTGGTTGCAGATTGGGGTGCATTGGGAAAGGAGAAGCAGCTGTCGCATCAGCCAGGTGAGAGGATGGCCCTTTGGATTAGGCTGTGGGAATGGAGAGAGGTCAAATTTACAGGTGAAGAGATTGATGAGACAAGAGGGGCAGAGAATTAGGAATGTTCCTGGGTGGCTTCAACCTTAAAACAAACAGCCTGGGGCGGGGGCGGGGGGAACAGCCTGGGGGTAGAGAAGCTTTGAGGAGGCTGCAGGTATAGAAGGAAAGTGGCAATGTTTGGGGGTGTGTCTGGTTTGAGGCCTCGAGATACAATTGTTCTAGGAGTGTGCACAGTCATTTTTTAGCCTTCAGGCTTTAATGCTTCCAACAAGTAGTTCTGGAATGACTGTTTTACCAGACCCGAAGGGAAGTGTTCAGACACAGGAACAGGCATGAAACAGTCTCTTTCTCGGAGAGCTAGAGTGAAGGATCACAAGATGCATATGTAATTAAGTTAAAAGGTAAGTCCTCTGAAGGCCAGGAGGTTGACCAAGGTCAGAGGCCCTGAGAAAGCATTGTTGAGGAGGTGGTCTCACAGAAACCAAAAGGAACCGATACAGTAAACTAGGTGAGGAAAGGAGTGGCAAGATTCTGGACAGAAGCATCACATTCAAAGGTCCGGTGGTACTGGGGAACAATCTAGATGAAGCTCTGAGAGGGAGGAGGAGCATGGGGTCAGAAGAAGCCCTGTGGACCATGCTCATTTCTCTCTGTTAAGTACCTAAGTATTAGCTTAAAAAGAAAAACAAGAACATTATAGATAAAGCTGAAATGTTACTATCTCTTCATTCCAGCCCCCTCTCAATTTAAATCAGACTGCAATAATGTTCTATGTGTTTCCTTACAAAAATGGCATAATTTTGCCCATATTATTCTCCAACTTGCTCCCCTCCCCCCCCCCCGACTTCTAGATCTTTCTATTTGTGACATCACATTCCTTTTGCCAACTACCCACGTTCTGTTTTATCTCTTCCGGTACCGACAGACATTTAGGTCTTCTCATTTCTCAGAATTACAGATAAGGGTGAAATGCCTACTTTTAACCATGTCTCTTCGGGCACAAATGTGTATAGTTCTCCAGGGGAATACTAAGACGTGCAACTTACTAGATCTTAGGTAAGCACAGCTTTCCTTAGATGCTTCCAGATGCCTTCCAAAGTGGTTGTTAACAAACCATGTTCTTACTGCTTTTAGAAGTTCTTTATAAATTTAACACAAATTTATCACTCTTCCTTCGTGTTTCTTTTATGTCATATTTAGAAGGACTTTTGGCTCTTGCCATTTTCCTCAGCTTCCTACCCATTTGTGAAGTTATCTCCTGGCCGTACACTGTTTCTGCTGAGGTTAACCAAACTTGAGTTTTGATGGTTCTGTTGAAACCAAGAATCCTGACTAATAGAGACATCAAGAAATTTTTGTAATATCTTTTTTCTTCAGATATTAAGTTTTGTTTTTGTACTGTTTTAAAATCCAACAGGAATTTGTTTATATGTATGGTATCAAGTAGGAATTTAATTTTTTTGTATGGATAGGTATTGCTGCTTGACCATTTATTTTTCAAACCATTTCTTGACTAATTAATTCTTTACCCATGGTTCTGAAATGCTATCCTAATCACATACAAACTTCTCACGAATGCACAGGATCTGAATTCTGTTTGACTTTCTGCTGTTTTACCTAAATATCCATTTTTGCATCAATTTCTACATTTCAATTACTACAGTTTTATAACATGTCTTAGTATCAGAATAAGTTCCTTCTCCCTTTTCTTCCTTTTTTTTTTTCAAAACAAAACAAAACCTTGAACTGTTCCTGTTACTGTATATTTATTCTTTGCTTCATGGATGAAATTCCATGAAAAATGAAAATTTTAATTGGGTTGCATTAAAATTGTCCAGTTGGGGAGTTATAATATTTTTACAATAATAAGTCTCTCCATTCATGAACTTAATGTATCTATTTAATGAAGTCTTCTTTGCTGGCTTAGGAAAGCTTTATAACTTCTCCACATAGGCCTTGCAAAAGGTTTATTCATGGGGGTTTTATGGGTCTGGTTGCTGTTGTCAATGAGATATTTACTTCTCAATCCTTTACAATTGGTATTTCTGAAGAAAAAAAAAAAAGGTATTTCTGGTATATGGGAAAGTTGTTGATACAGATATCCCAATCTTCCACCAGCCTCTTTCTAGTTTTGTTTTGTTTTAGCAGATAGTTAAGTCATCTGCAAATAATAGTGGAATGTCATCTTTTCCAGTAGTTATACCACTCATTTATTTTTCTTGCCTTATAGCATTAGCTAAGACCCTCTGTCAAAATGTTGGTTAGTTGTGGGAATAATGGGAATAGTTGTCTTATTCCCAATAATAAGGTGAGTGCTTCTAACGTGCTACCATTAAGTCTGATATTTGCCAAAATATTTTCTGTAAGCTATACTTTAAGATTTGCTGGAACTTTTTTCAAGTTCTTCTTCTATGACTAGTTTGCTATGTGGTGTTTGGGGTTTTTGTTGTTGTTGTTGTGGTTCGTTTGTTTGTTTTTAATCATAAGTGGGTGTTGAATTTTCCAGAAGTCTCTCATTCAATAGGTGGGTCACAAGAAATTGCATTTCTTACATTCCCAGTTGATGCTGTTGCTACTCATCCAGGGACCACACTGGAAGACATACTGGTGTAGAACAAGAACAGGGATCCCTGGGTGGTGCAGCGGTTTGGCGCCTGCCTTTGGCCCAGGGCGCGATCCTGGAGACCCCGGATCGAATCCCACGTCGGGCTCCCGGTGCATGGAGCCTGCTTCTCCCTCTGCCTGTGTCTCTGCCTCTCTCTCTCACTGTGTGCCTATCATAAATAAATAAAAAATTAAAAAACAACAACAACAACAAAAAAAAACAAAAACAAGAACAGTGGGTTAAAGACATTCTGAGAAACATTTAAAGAGTAAATGGAAGAAAAGCCCCAACAAACAGCAGCTGCAGAAAAGCATGAGAGAAATGAAGAAAAGTATAGTGTCACAAAAGATAAGTGGAGAAAAAGTCTAGCACAAATTTTTTTTAATATTAGGGAGTATCCCCCCCCTTTTTTTTTTAAAGATTTTATTTATTTATTCATAGAGAGAGAGAGAGAGGCAGAGGGAGAAGCAGGCATCATACAGAGAGCCCGATGTGGGACTCGATCCAGGGTCTCCAGGATCACGCCCTGAGCTGCTGGTGGCGCTAAATCGCTGCACCACCGGGGCTGCCCTAGCACAAAAAATTTAAGGAACAATGCTATGAGGCACAAAGGACTTCAGAAAGAACCCTTCAAATGCCCACTGGATCTGGTGACTGGAAAGTTAACTGAGAACCTTTTTGGTAGAATCATTGAAAGTAGAGCAACAGATTCCTTCAGTAAATGGTTATGGAGTGCCTCCTTGCAACAGGTACTGTTGCTGAGAAGACAACACTGAATCAGTGCAGGAAACTGAGGAAGAGAATATGAATATCTCTTCTGAGGCATTTGGATGAGAAGAGGCGAAAAAAACTGGATGAAAAGCTATAGCAGAACAAAGAGTTCAGGGTGGGTTTGGGGTTTTGTTTTTGAGATTTGAAAGAGCCTGTTTATAAGCTGAGGGGAAGTTTCCATATAGAAAGATTATCAAAGATGAAGGTGAAAGAGGGTGGATTCATAGTAATGGTAAAAATAACTTCCTGCTCTCAATCAAGTGGACAGTGTCTAAGGTAACTTTTAGCTCTGTGAAGGGCACTGTAGTTCTGGATGCTTAGAGCCCCTTGCTTTGTGCAATACAACATGCCTTCGATTCAATGAATATCTTCTCCCTTGGGTGTGCATTCTGGTTTTAAAAAATAAGTGTTAGTGGAACTAAATATTGCAGAAGATAGAACTTAAGGCGGGGGGGGGGGGAATACACTAGAATCAACAGATTAGCCTTGAGACCCATGTCTGGCACTTCAACTTGGTGCAAATCCTCTCTGTGCCTGGCTTTCCTCGTCTGTAAAATGGGGATAACCACCTAGCACCTGGCACACAGTAAGATACAATAAGTGTAGTCTCACAGAAGGGAATGAGGTAAGTACTGGGAATCTGAAATGCTAACATTCATCAGGATTATCGAGGGTGTTACCATTAGCATGCTAATGGTATAACATTTAATGACCTCAGAGCACTTCACATGTTTTACTTAAAATCCCTCAGTGGCTCTTGTAACCCGTGAAAACTCAGTGCTTCCACCAACCCATCTGCCTTATTTTGTGATGGTTTTGTAGCTCCCCATAACTCTAAGCTAATTCGGGAGGTGTGGTCGAAAAGGAAGGCAGCACCCTCTTGTGGGCTTCCAGGCGGAAAGAGGAAGTATTGCCAGAGACGGAGAGCTAGAAAAGGAACAAGATTGGAGGGGCCCAGGGTGCAAAATTACCTGACCTTGGCTTGTTCCTATTTTTTAAAATTAGCATTCTTCAAAACTTCTGGGTAAATTATATTTATAGTAAATGAAACAACTGCAAATGCCTCAGGAAGCTCCCCCTATTTAAAGAACTCTCCTATGAGCACCACATCCACACCTCAGGGCCATAACTTTGATTTTCTTAGGCCACACCTTACGCAGGGCACTCAGGAGCACCTTTCAGACTACACATTCCAGGATCTGCCCTGATTAAATCAGCTGATAATAACTTTGGTGGGAAATTTTAAACCGACTTGCCCAATGCTGCTTTCAGCTGCCTCTTTGCCTTCACTTTCTCTTAGCTTCAGGGTCAGGAAAGGTGAATCGCATTAGCCAAGGAGGTGGTGTTTAAATCTCAGTTATGGCAGGTACATCTCTTTCATGTCTACTGCATGTCTTGTCGTTATGCATCATCTCTCCCTGGTCATCTCTCAATCCCACTAAGGATGCACCAAGTGAAGAGTCGAGGCAGGGCCAACAAATACTTCGGTGCCTACCCTGTCCCAGGCACTGGGTAGAGACGACTAGGAGCAGGCAGTTTCTGTCCTCATGCAGCTTGTAGTCAACCAGGCAGGAGACAGACTTTTTGTTCCCTGATGAACAACCACAAACCCTGAGGAAAAAGTAGCCTGCAGAAGTCAGAAGCACAGTATTTGTGGGCCTCATATTCAGAATTATTCTCTATTCTTCCATCTTGTTCACCACTTGATGAACACAACAGGAATGTCACACGTATTTGAATATGGATGAGACAATCCTTGACCCCCGTGGCGGGGGCACTGAAGCGTTGTGGGATTGAATGGAATTGGCCAGCTCTTCCAGGCTGCAGATTTTGCCAACTCTGTGCTCAGTCTTTCAGGATTTCAGTTCAACACCAGGAAGCCCTCTTGACCTCCGTCTAACCCTCACCATCAGATCTCTTGGGACTTCATGGGCCAGAGTAATCCCTCTTCAGGCAACGGTCCTACACATACCCGGTGACTCAATTAAGTGCCTGCTGACCATGTCAGGAACCGTGAGAAGCCCCTGATATTTTAAGGCAGCTTTAGATCTTTCCTGCGGCTTCCATTTTGGGAGAAACAGCCCCAGTTCCTTAAAGAACCTCTCGGGGGACACAGTAAGTGCCTGTGTCAGCCAGTCTCTCTCTGTCTCTCTCACACACACACACACACACA
Source organism: Vulpes lagopus (assembly GCF_018345385.1). NCBI lineage: Eukaryota > Metazoa > Chordata > Mammalia > Carnivora > Canidae > Vulpes > Vulpes lagopus. The sequence continues at coordinate 7,511,768 of NC_054830.1, read as the reverse complement.
CATTGGGGCCAGCTGAGTCTCCCCCGTCCCCCTCGAAAGCTGCGGGCAGGAAAGCACGTTGTGGGACGGCTCAAATTGCAGAGAAAAGCCGGATAATGCTCCTTGGGGCTGTGGGGACGGCAGTGACAGGAAACCCTCAGCCAAGGGGGCGTGACCCCAGGCCCTTTGTTAGCAAGGAACACTGGGGACACTTGCGGAGGGGGGAATGGCAGGAGAGGGGACCTCTCGACGAAAGGGTGACGCCTGGGTGCCTTAGGAAAGACGATGCTGGGGCCCCTCAGGGAAGGGGACTGACGCCGGGTCCCCTCAGGAAGGGCTGATGAAGCTGGAAGTCCACCTAAGGAAGTATGAATGGCTCTGGCGTCCTCCTCAGGAGGAAGGGACGATGCTAGGGTTCACCTCCAGAAGGAAAGACGACGCCGGGGTCCTCCTCGGGAAGAGGGAACATCTCAGGGTTCCCTCTTGGGTAAAAGGGCTGACGGCTCCGGGAAAAGGGGGGCAAACGACGCCAAGAGTTCTTTCAGGAAGGGAGGCTGACGCTGGGGTCCCCTTAACAAGTGGGAACCACGACGCACGAGGTCACTCTCAGAGAGTGACGCCAGGTCCCCTCACCCACCTGGAGGTTCGAGCACCTGCAGCCGCCCGAGCTGAGGCAGCTCGCTCAGCCCTCGGGCTCCCAAGGCGAAACGGCCGCGCCCCTCATTGGCGGCCTACTCGGCTAATGACAGCCACGACAGCCAATCGTAGCGCAGGAGGAAATCTCCCGCGTGCCCTCGCCACGCCTTCCTCTCGGTCTGCGCGTGCGTGCATTTCCGAACCCGCTGCAGTTCCCCAGCTCGGCTCTGGGTGGCGCTTGGGGGCTGGAGCTCCGCGTCCGGTCTCCCCAGCCCGTGACCCATTTACAGTAGAATACTTCGTAAGGCTGTTGTGAGAATCCAGTGCAATAACACGTAAAACAAACAGCGTCTGGCACCTCGTAACCTGGGCAGTTATTATTTGCATTCTACAGCGGGGGAAACTGAGGCACGGAACAAGTAAATAACCTGCTCCAAGGAACTCAGTCATTAACTGGAGGCGTGGGAGCTAGACTCCAGGCAAGCTGAATCCAGACTCTGTGTGCTTATCTACCATGCTTTTGTGCCTCCCAGATAACAAACACCGGGTATTTCTTTACCCTCATTATAAAATTAATACCTGCTCACTGCTAAAGTTCAGAAATCAAAGACTACGGAACGGAAAATACAGATCTCTCCGAATCCTACCATTGGAGACATTGTTAATATTTTGATGGACAAACTGCCTTTTCTACGCACATATCTTTTAGTAGGATCATGTAATGCAGAACATTTTGAAATATGCTCTTCTCATTGTAAATATGTTGTCATTTCAATAAATGTAGACCTACTTCATTGTTTTTAATGGCTGCATGTTCTTCCACTGTTCAGAGAAAGTATAATTTAGTGACCTCTAATGTTGAACATTTTTTTTAAGGGAGGAAATGTATTTTTTTAAGGATTTTAAAAAGATTTTATTTATTTATTTATTTGACGGAGAGAAAGAACAAGCACCAGCTGGGGGAGCAGCAGAGGGAGAGGGAGAAGACAGGCTCCCCACGAAGCAGGGAGCCTGATGCCGGGCTGGATCCCAGGACGTTGGGATCATGACCTGAGCCTAAGGCAGACACCCAACGGACTGAGCCACCCAGGTGCCCCATGTTGGACATTTCTAATAGTTCTTTACTTTTCTTTTCTTTTTTTTAAAAGATTTTATTTATTCATTAGAGACAGAGAGAGAGAGAGAGAGAGAGGCAGAGACACAGGCAGAGGGAGAAGCAGGCTTCACACAGGCAGCTTGATGTGGGACTCGATCCCAGGAATCCAGGATCACGCCCTGGGTGGAAGGCAGGCGCTAAACCGCTGAGCCACCCAAGGATCCCCATTCTTTACTTTTCTAACCAATACTGGAATGGGCATTTTGTGCCTTTAGGTTTTTATCCAACTGTTTCTATCAGATGAATATTTTAACAATTTTTTAAAGATTTTATTTATTTGAGAGAGAGAGCTTGAGCAGGGAAGAGAGGGAGAAGTGGGCTCCCTGATCACCCAGTAAATATTTAAAAAACTGCAATGGCTAGGTCAAAAGGCATGCAATTACATTTTTGATAAGTATTGTCAGACCATTCTTGGAAAGCTTTATGTGCCAACTTCTACCAACACTAACGAGCTATGAAAGTTCTTTGCCCACCCCAGGATGGTCCATTTTTTTTTCATTATTTGCCAGTATATTGTATATATATATATATATATATAATAAATATATAATACATATAATATACTGATTATATATATATATATATAATCTACTTAGGAGCCCCTGGCTGTCTCAGTCAGTGGAGCATATGACTCTTGATCTTGGTGTTTTGAGTTGGTACCTCACTTTGTTTTTAAACATTTTTTTTTTAATTTTTATTTATGATAGTCACACAGAGAGAGAGAGAGAGAGAGAGAGAGAGAGGCAGAGACACAGGCAGAGGGAGAAGCAGGTTCATGCACCGGGAACCTGATGTGGGATTCGATCCCGGGTCTCCAGGATCGCGCCCTGGGCCAAAGGCAGGCGCCAAACTGCTGCGCCACCCAGGGATCCCCTGGTACCTCACTTTGGACCTAGAGCTTACTTAAAACTAAATAATTTTTATTTTTATTATTATTTTTTAAGATTTTATTTATTCATTCATGAGAGACAGGCAGAAACACAGGCAGAGGGAGACACAGGGAGCCTGATGTGGGACTTGATCCCAGGAATCCAGGATCATGCCATGGGCAGAAGGCAGGCGCTAAACCGCTGAGCCACCCAGGGGTCCCCAAAACTAAATAAATTTTAAAAATAAAAACAAGTGTTTTAATTTGTACTTCTTTATATTTTTATTCCGTGAAAGAGGGAGAAATATTATCCGTCTCAGGATTTTGTGCAGGTGGAATAAAGTAGCAATAATAGGAGCAGCGGGCTGGCTTGGTGGAACATGTGATGAGTTCAAGCCCCATGTTGGGTATAGGGCTAAAAAAAAAAAAAAAAAAAAAAAGGAGCGATGATAATGAAAGTATCAGGTCGTTATCTAGTAGCTATCATTGTGGAACAGACAGTAGGTGAAGTGAGGTCTCTGCCTTCCCTCAGTGCCGTTAGATCACTTCCAGGCCTCAGTTTCCTATAATAGTATATATCTCCAGGACTGCTGGAGGGCCAATAAGACAATCCACCTAATGAGTTTGGCACAGGGCACGACCCTCTAAAGGCTGGAGGAGCCAGAATCATTTGTCCCAGACCACATAGCTTGTGGAGGTGGCTGATGTCAACTTTAACTTGATCTGACTCCACCCCTTCCCCAGGTTTCCCTGTTTTCTTCAGATTGCAAGGCCTTGGTGCTGTGACTCACTGCCCTAGGCCACCTTTGCCTGAAGAGAGATGAACTCCCCACCACGAGGATTTTAAAGAGCCAGCTGGTGGTCACATGCCCACTTCTGCCCTCTGACTCACATTCTCAGATTGTCACAGTGTCCCAACGGAGGAGGCATTTGGGACATCATGCTTACACTTAGGGCAACCGAGGTCCAGAGCAAGAAGTCTCATCAGCCTTCCCCTGAAGCCTGAGGTTGGTGCTGTCGCCTCCTGACCCTCAGCCCGACACCCTTTCCCCGACTCTGCCTCCCTTTGAAACACTCTCGGGAAAACGTCTGTCTCTTCTTTACTTCTTGCACAAAGTTCAGATTCCCTGGAAACTTCTACCTAGTTTTCCAGCCTTTTTTTTTTTTTTTTTTTTCTGCCCTCTCTGGGTGCAGGCTGGACCCCACTCTTCTGGGTCAGGATATCTACATACTATAATGTCTTCAAACCACAGTGAAGCCTGCAAATCTTTGTACCTGCTAAATCCTATACATTCGCCCTCTCGGGTTCCAGAACTGTACAGTTTCAGATGGGAGCCATTGGCTACATGTGGCTACTTAAGGTAAAAGGAAAATGAAAACTCCAGCTCCTCAGTTGCACTAGCCACATTTCAAGTGCTTAACAGCCACTTGTGGCTAGTCGCCACCACGTTGGATAGCACAGATAGAACATTCCCATCATCTTAGGTTTCACTGGACAGCTCTGCTCTAGACTGACTGGGATTTTTGTTATCCTAACTTTATAGAGGAGACAACGGAAGGTCAGAGATCATGCCCAAGGTCACACAGCTGGAGCTGGGATCTAAAGTACTCCCTGATAACTAGACAGGAATAGTAGAGTAGGCAAGCCAACCTCTTCTTAGATCCAAGGAAACTGCCCTCAATTTGTTTCAAAACACACATACTGTGAATATATATATCTTTTGACCGCACTGCACTTAACCACTTAAGTGCTGTGTATGTGTGGATCTCAATTTATCACACCGCAGAGGCAGCCAGGATTCTAAATCAAAAGCTCAAATCACAAATGATTTTGTTAGCCATATCTTTATCCCCTTGGGAAATTCTCCTCATTAGCATAAATGAACGTCAGAAACATCGGTGAGATCAAGGGTTTGTCAATTAGGCTGATAAGGGATCCCTGGGTGGCTCAGCGGTTTAGTGCCTGCCTTTGGGGCAGGGCGTGATCCTGGAGACCCTGGAGACCCTGGAGACCCTGGAGACCCTGGATCGAGTCCTGCATCAGGCTCCCTGCATGGCGCCTGCTTCTCCCTCTGCCTGTGTCTCTGCCTCTCTCTCTCTCTCATGAATAAATAAATAAAATCTAAAAAAAAGGGATCCCTGGGTGGCGCAGCGGTTTGGCGCCTGCCTTTGGCCCAGGGCGCGATCCTGGAGACCCGCGATCGAATCCCACGTCAGGCTCCCGGTGCATGGAGCCTGCTTCTCCCTCTGCCTTTATCTCTGCCTCTCTCTATCTCTCTGTGACTATCATAAATAAATAAAAATTTAAAAAAAAAAAAAATCTAAAAAAAAAAAAAATTAGGCTGATAAAGGTTGGAAAAAACAGGATCCCTTGAGCGGAATTAACAGTACTCAAATATGCGGATTGGTTAAAATATCTGAAAGTCACTCACTCCCCAACCTTGAATGAATATGCAAGAAAATATCTGAAAGTCACTCACTCCCCAACCTTGAATGAACATGCATTCAATGAACATGAACAGCTTCCATCCCAAGGCAGTCTGGTGGGTAAATTTGGGAGGATTCGGCTCTCCTGATACCGATCACAAGGCTTACAGGCTCAAAGCAACACAGAGCCCTGCCCTTAAGATGTTCAGGTTTGGGGGCACTTGTCTGGCTCAGCCAGTAGAGCTGATCATACCATTTTTGATCAAATGACTGTGAGTGGTCAGCCCGGGTGGCTTAGGGGTTTAGTGCTGCCTTCAGCCCAGGGCCTGATCCTGGAGACCCGGGATCGAGTCCCACATTGGGCTCCCTGCATGGAGCCTACTTCTCCCTCTGCCTCTGTCTGTGTGTCTCTCATGAATGGAATCTTTTTTTTTTTTTTTTTAATGATAGTCACACACAGAGAGAGAGAGAGAGGCAGAGACACAGGCAGAGGGAGAAGCAGGCTCTATGCACCGGGAGCCCGACATGGGATTCGATTCCGAAATCTCCAGGATCGTGCCCTGGGCCAAAGGCAGGCGCCAAACCGCTGCGCCACCCAGGGATCCCATGAATGGAATCTTAAAAAAGAAAAATAATAATAAAATCTTGGGGCTCCTGGGTGGCTCAGTTGGTTGGGCATCTGCCTTTGGCTCAGGTCGTGATCCCAGGATACTGGGATCCAGTCTTGCATCAGGCTCCCCACAGGGAGCCTACCTCTCCCTCTGCCTCTATGTGTCTTTGTGTCTCATGAATAAATAAATAAAATCTTAAAAAAAAAATGTCCAGGAAACTGGGAATTCATAGAACTCATAGAGGTAAGTAAATTCTCTTGTGCCAGTTTATCAAGTTTAATGTCTGCACGGCAGAATTTGACCAGAGAACCTTTTATCACGGCCTGGCAGCCAGATGGTGGAGGCATTATCAATCAGGCCCCCTTGAGGTTCCCAGGAATGACTCTGAGATTCCAGAAGTACCCAAGAGTTATGTCAGATACGCTGTGTAGGGGAAGTAGGGTTTACCTAGGTCTGTTGGCCTCTGAAGACTGGTTTGAACCTCACCTGGAGTCCCTGAGGCAGCACCTGGCCCAGGCCTGGGGGGGGGGTGTCTGCCCCTCGCCACACTTAATGCACTCCGTTCAAGTTCTATCTGCTTGGGGTGGGATGGGGACAGAGCCTTCCTTTTGCCTTATCCCCACCCCAGGCAGACAGCGCAGGAGAGGTGCACCCACCAAAAACAGGGTGGGAAAGGAAGTCACATAAGACAGGAAGATCAGTGAAAGCCTCGGTTTAATTGGAGACAAGATCAAAGGATTGATTATCGATCAACGGACCGACTGATTGATCGTCAAAGTGGACAACACAAGAGCAGCACAGGGGGGGGTCCCGTGCCCCCCGCTGGGGAGAGGAGCCCTGATTGGGGGTGGGGTTCCATCTCGCCAGTCACACCTGGGTAAGGGGGAAGGGGCAGGCTCTGCTCAGCCCTCGCCCCCTACAATGACACGACTTCCCATCAAGCGGCAGCGCCGAATCCACCCATTTGGGGTCTATGGTACAGTTTGTATAATACAGTGGGAGTGGGTACTCTTTCTCTGGGAGACCCCACCCCTCCTTCCCCTGACTGGGTCAGCTGGGGAAGGGCAAGTTTATTTCCCTTTTTGCCTCTGTAGAATAATTTACAAACCAACCATACAATATGTACAAAAAAAAAGAGAGAGAGAGAGAGAAAAGAAAGAAAACCCAAAGAAGTCCCACTCCAGTCACTGGCTGGGACAGAAACTACTTTTGCTACAAAAATGAACCCTGTACAGCATCGTGGGAGTGGGGGTGGGTGGTACATCCCACGGGGACGGACAGACAGATGGAAGGCTGGGGGCGGCTGGGGGCTACAGTACCGTGTGCTCAGAATTGGGGGCGGGGGAATGAGAGAGAGGCCCTGCCTTGCCCAGCTGCAGAATTGGGCTGGGGGGGCATAAAAGAGGAGGAAGATGGGGAGGGGAGGGGGGGGTCTTTCCTTCCAAACAGTCCCCCATGGCTTGGAGAAGAGTAGCCTTGCATCTGTCTGTTGTATTGCTCCAGGAATAGCTAAGGGTGGTGGGGTAGTGTGGCCAGGTGGGGGTGAAGGAGAAATGACTTTGGTTGGTGCCAGGGTGGGAAGGGCTGCCCAGAAAGGGGATGTGCATGTACACTGTTATTGCTTCCTCCTAGGGCAAAGGGTCATGAAGGAGGTCAGGAGGATGCTGGATGGGGGGTGCCCAGGAGGGGGGCTCTGGGCCTGGCCGCACCCCACACAACGTGCAGGTGGGAGCTACTGCAAACCCCTCTCCTACAGCCATGGGCATCATTAAGGCAGAAACAAGAGGAGAAGCAGCTGGAAGGAGGGGTGTGGTTCAGAGCCACCCCCCCAAAATGGAGAAAACTCAAACAGAACCCAAAGTGGAAGGGGAAAGGGATGGCAAGCCAAGGGGGGGATCAGGCTCTCCTCAAACCTCAGACGCCAGGTTGGTGGTGTGAACGTCCCTCCAGCACCCCCCTCTGCTACATCTTAAAGCACACAGCTTCTTCCCCTGTCCCCCAAGTTAGTATTGCCAGGTTTGTGCAAAATGAGGTGGAAGACTTTGGGGGAGTGGGGTGGGCGGTGAACCAGAGAGGGGCTGGAGCTGGGGCCTCCCACGGTGACAGCCCCCTCTGAGCACCCCGCCCAGAATGGCTATTCCTGGTCGGGTTCCAGGGACCCTCCAAAATTCAGAAGAAAAACCCGGAGGGAGGCGTGATGCTTGCTTGGGCCCAGGCAGGGAGCCCTAGGAGGCCGGAAGACTGAGCCTGGAACCTGGGGAGAGGGGGACGCACTGGGAGGGACACAAGGGGTGTAGTCGGTGGGGGGAACAGGAGCGTCTACAGTGGCTGTGTTTTATCCTGGTTTTTTTTTTTTTTCTTTTTCTAAAAATGTAACAATTAAAATTCCAAAAATAAAATCCCTTCCGGGACCTCCGCCCCTTGTTCCCCAGCCCCCACCTCCAAAAAGAGGCCCCATGGGTGGGGGTGGGGGGAAAGAGGAAAAAAAGAAAAGAGAAAAAACCCCACTTTTCTGTTTTCTTTTTTCTTGGGAGGCCCAAGAGTCTTTGAGGCAGTGGAGGAGGTGGTCGGGGGGTGATGGTGGTGGAGGGAGGCAGGGAGAGCAACAGGGAGCAGGGCCTGGGACTCAGGTAGGACCTCCGGCTGATCCCCACCCGCCAGGAGCTGGGGGGGGCGGGGGGTCCTCGCCAGATGTTCCTGTGCACGCACTGCACGCCCTCTTGGCAGCCTGCTCTTTTTGGGCCCCCACCTCGGCCGCCATGGAGGGGAGGCCCGGGAGGCCCGGGGGTTCCTCTGGAGGGGGCAGGGTCCTCAAAGCAGGCAGAGGGGGGCTCTTGACAGACAGGGCCAGGAGGCCACCACAGCCCACGGCATCCACGGATGCATCTGGGGACCTGGCCTTGTCCTTGCCTGCAGCCACACTATCTGCTGAGTCTGCTTGCTGTGTGAAGCACGGTTCCTCTACCTTCACCTCCATGGGCATATCCTGGCCATCAGCCTCCAACAGGTCCTCGGCTGGGGACGGATCCTGAGCCATGGACAATCCCTGTACTTCGAATGCACCTGGGGCAGTAGACACCTCCTCCTCCTCTTCCTCCTCCAGTGTCAGCTCAAATTGGAACTTATCAGGTGGGGGTGGGTGGCCTGGCCCTCTTGGCTCCTCTTCTGGCGGTGGTGACGGGCTCTGCCGAATGGCACTGTAGTACCAGTCCCGGTTGTCCTCCAATGTGTCCAGGATCTCCTGTGCATCTGGATGGACCAGGTCAGCCCACGTCTCCCACAGCGGGTGTACAATATAGTCGATGAAACCCACCTGGAAGAGAAGGAACTAAGATAAAAACTGGCGGTCCGCTGGTGCACATTGTCCTGCCATGCTGTGGGATCTAGTAAAATTTGCAAGATGCTGACAGCATTTAGCCTAGCAGTCTTGCTTCTCCAGATCCACCCTGGAAAACCTCTTGCACTGATAAGAAGAAAAAAAAACTTTACACATGGGATGCAAACAAATACTGGAAACCTTCAGATATTGATTGGTTGGCAATTAGTTTTAAAAAATTGTGGTACCCCACAGATACTAATAATGACATTTTTTTACAATGAAGAAAAACTAGAAATTTAACTCCACGGCAAAGTATTGGTTAACTCACTGTGATATTACCTTTCCTCCTTGTTAACAGAATCTTGATTTTTCTTGGTGGAGGCAATGCTTCCCCCCATACAGCTGAAAACTACATTTCCCAGCCACTTTTGCAAAAAAAAAAAAAAAAAAAAGGGTGGCAATGTGACCACAGGTAGATGGAAGATGGGAGCTGGGGTGGGGTGGTAGTAGAGGGTAGGGGTGCTGCCTCAGCTGGCAGAGACCTTTCCTCCCTGCTACGTAGCCAGAATGGCTACAGCTTCAACAGCATCCGTGACCATGGGACGGATCTTTGGGGACAGAGGCCCCACGCTTCGGATGATAGAAGTCTCCTAGGTACCTGACAATTTCATGGAGCCAAAGGGAGCTAAATTCTTTCTCTAGGCTTTTTTACATAAGAGGGAACAAAAATGAAGGCTTATCTTGTTTGAGTCACTGTGAATTTTAACTCCTCAACACCTCAATGTCCAGCCACAGGAGAAAAACCATGTCTTCCCAGAAACCACTACCTATCTATATCTGTGAGAATACCATACAATAGTCAAAAAGAGTGAGTTAGGGGATGCCTGGGTGGCTCAGTGGTTGAGCATCTACCTTCAGCTCAAGGGGTGATCCCGGGGTCCTGGGTTTGAGTCCCACATTGGGCTCCCCACAGGGAGTCTGCTTCCCTCTCTGCCTGTGTCTTTGCCTCTCTCTGTGTCTCTCATGAGTAAATAAATAAAATATTTTTTTAAAAATTTAGTGCTTGTGATCACTGGGCCAGAGGCAAGAGGGACGTTTATCTTTGTGTGATCTATGAAAACAAAACTTTTTAAGTAACAATAGTATAAAGAAGATTGCTAGGGGGAATGGTTACACTTACAAAGCAAACGTTTATTGAGAGCTTGCTACCATCAGACTTCAGCTCAGAGTGTGATCCCAGGGTCCTGGGATCGAGTGCTGCATCGGGCTCCCCGCAGGGAGTCTGCTTCTCCCTCTGCCTATGTCTCTGCCTCTGTGTATCTCTCATGAATAAGTAAATAAAATCTAAAAAAAAAAAAAAAAAAAAAAAAAAAAGAATGAGCTAGGGGTTCCTGGGTGGCTCACTAGGTTAAGTGCTTGCCTTTGGCTCAGGTCTTGATCTCAGGGTCCTGGGATTGAGCCCTGCATCAAGCTCCCTGCTCAGCGGGGAGTCTGTTTCTCCCTCTTCCTGTACCCTTTCCCCCATGTGCATACTCTCTCTCTTTTTCAAATAAATAAATCTTTTTTCTTTTTAAAATCTTTTTTCTTTAAATAAATCTTTTTTTCTTTTTTTTTTTTTTTTTAATTTTTATTTATTTATGATAGTCACACAGAGAGAGAGAGAGAGGCAGAGACACAGGCAGAGGGAGAAGCAGGCTCCATGCACCGGGAGCCTGACGTGGGATTCGATCCCAGGTCTCCAGGATCGCGCCCTGGGCCAAAGGCAGGCACCAAACCGCTGCGCCACCCAGGGATCCCTTTTTTTTTTTTTTTTTTTTTTTTTAATTTTTTTTTTTAATTTATTTATTTATGATAGTCACACACAGAGAGAGAGAGAGAGGCAGAGATACAGGCAGAGGGAGAAGCAGGCTCCATGCACCGGGAGCCTGACGTGGGATTCGATCCCGGGTCTCCAGGATCGCGCCCTGGGCCAAAGGCAGGCGCCAAACCGCTGCGCCACCCAGGGATCCCTTTTTTTTTTTTTTAAGGATGAGCTAAATCTATGTGTAGAAACTTATATCTCCAAGTCATTGCCTGGAAAAAGGCAAGCTGCATAAAAATAAGTATATGTTGATAAAATTCATCTTTATTTTATTTTATTTTATTTTAAGATTTTAGATTATTTATTCATAGACAGAGAGAGAGAGAGAGGCAGAGACACAGGCAGAGGGAAAAGCAGGCTCCATGCCAGGAGCCCGACGCGGGACTTGATCCCAGGACTCCAGGATCGCGCCCTGGGACAAAGGCAGGTGCTAAATTGCGGAGCCACTCAGGGATCCCCTAAAATTCATATTTAAAAAAAAAGCAGGGCAGCCCTGGTGGCTTAGCAGTTTAGCGCTGCCTTCAGCCCAGGAGTGATCCTGGAGACCCGGGATCAAGTCCCACATCAGGGTCCCAGCATAGAGCCTGCTTCTCCCTCTACCTGTCTCTCTCTCTCTCTGTCTCTGTCTGTCTGTCTCTCTCTCTGTCTCTGATAAATAAATAAATAAAAAATCTTTAAAAAAGAGCAAAACTTATTACTATTAAGTTGCACAAACAGAACTCTATCATAAAATGTATGAAATTGGTTTTCCCAGGAGCTGGAGGATGGGGGTGATCTGCATGCTCAGGGGATATTTGGAAGCATCTAGAGATATTTTGGGTTGTTATAACTGGAAGGGGAGGATGGAGACCAGGGATGCTGCTCTACACCCTACCATGCACAGGACAGCCTTTGAGACAGAGAACGATGCAGGCCCCAAACGTCCACAGTACCAACACTGGGTAAACGCTGGTCTGGAAAGGCATGCGCAGTGAACCAGGGAAAAATAGGTCTCACCAGGGAAGAGACCGGAAGTAGGGAGGGTGAGAAACTTTCACGTTCACACTTTACAAACAAGATTGTGTTTCTGTACCTCTTGTTAAGTTAAATAGCACACGATGACGAATCATTGCATCTCATTTCAAAATCCACCAAAAATCAAGGATAAGCATCTGCCTTCGGCTCAGGTCATGATCCCAGGGTCCTGGGATTGAGCCCCTCATGGGGCTCCCTGCTCAGTGGGGAGTCTGCTTCTCCCTCTCCTTCTGTCCCTCCCCCCAACACCCCTACCGCCCAGCCCTCCACTGGTGCTAACTCTCTCAAATAAATAAATACATGTTAAAAACAAAAACAAAAGCAACCACCAAAAATCAAGGACAAGATCAGTGACCAGGTTACAGGGAAGCTGAGAGGCTGCATTGATGTAAGATCTGTAACTAAGAACTGGGTAAGTATTATCATTAATGCTATTTGGTGGCTACAAATGAGTTCGATCTGTGTGACTCAGGTCTCCAAGTTGTGAGTCCACAGTTTGCTTGTTCTGTAGGAGAGAACATGCTACAAATTTCCCATCAAGATAGAAAAGGAAAAAGGCAAATGGAAAAACTTGACTTTGTAGAGGGGCAGGGCAGGAGGAGCTTCTAGGCCTTGGAGCTCCTGGCCAGCATGAGCAGGGAAGGGCCACCCTGCTGCCTTCCATAGGGGCTATAGAACTGTACCTGAGACTTCTCTACCGAGGCTGTGTGCTTGTCGCACATGGGGCTGATCTCCATGCCCCGCTCACGTTCACGGTCACCCTGCTGAAAGAACTCGGCCATGATGCGGTCAGTCCACTGGCGGTACAGCTCCAGTGGCTTGGTGGGGTTGCTGAGGTCTGCACAGTGCACCATGTTCCGAAGGACCTGCATGAAGTGGGGGGCCTTCAGAGGCCATGCCCCTATTCCAGTGTGGGGGCTCATGCTCCCTTACCACCCCCTTTATGGGGAGAGTGAGAAGGGGTAGTGGGGATATGGAGAGAGGGAGGGGAAATGAAGAGAGGAGACAGAAAGGTAGAGGGAGAGGAAAGAAGGCTGCATTGGGGGAGGAGGAGACAGGAAAGGGTTAATGAAGGAAGGGAAGAAATGAGGAGGGATGGCAGGAAATGGTGGTTGTGAGGGAGAGATGGGAGGGAGAGAGAAAAGAAAGAGACAGGAAGATGGGCAACAGGGGAGCCAGAGGCTGAGGGAGGGAAGCCACCCAGACCCAAAGGGCAGAGAGGAAGAGAGAAGGCCTAGGCTCCTTCTATGGTGTGTGGGCGAGCACCTGGATACGGTCAGAGTAGTTGTCCAGCAGGAGGACCCCCGAGCTGGTCACTTTCTTGGTCTCCACCATGGTCTTCAGGTCTGCCAGGAGGGTCATGTGTTTGGACATGTCCGTGGCCAGCACCTGCGGGTTTGGGGGCGTCACAGGGGCTGCAGAAGCCCTGTGCCTCTCAAGTTTTCACTCTACACAACCCATCCGCAGCCGCCACGCCCCCCTCCCCCACCAAGGGATGCCTCTCCTTGGGGCAACCAGTTCTGTACTCAGACCCTGCGGCTCCCCAAGCCTCAAAGGCATCACCCCCTGTCCCGTGCCCTGTCCGGTCCCCTCCCCCGGCCCCGCCCACCATGTCGATGACCATCTTGCGCAGGCTCTGCCGCTGGCGCTTGCTGAGGTTCTGGAAGATGTCACAGTTGTCTTCCTGCAGCAGCTTGAAGCCCACGGCCAGGTGGTGGTTCTCCAGCACCGACTCATCGTTGTACATGAGCGCCAGCTCCGAATCTGCAGCCCAGGCCCAGGCAGGGGGTCAGGGGAGGGCAGGAGCCAACCGGGTGCCTTGTGGGGTGGGGCAGCACAGGCCCCGCCTCCAACCCGGCAGGCCCCACCCCCGTGGGGGGGCCACTCACTGGTGTTGATGAGGAACTGGTTGGAGACCCCAGGATGGTCCACATCATGAATGGCAGCCGCGAAGAGGGCCGCAAGTATCTCCAGGTCCGTGAACACAGCCTAGGGGCAGAGAGTGGGGGTTGGAGAGAGATGGGTTAAAAAGATTAGGGAGGGGTCTGAGAGACAGGATAAGAGAGAGACGGAGGGGGGGGGTCACAAAGGGGCGATCAGGAGAGTGAAATAAGGATCAGAAAGAGGAACAGGATCAGAGAGGGATGGAGGTCAAAGACCTAAGGCCAGAAAGACAAACAAGATGAGAGATGGGGTTGGGGGGACTAGGGGGCCAGATAGACAACCAGGACATGGGAGATGGGGATACGGAGACTCAGGAGCCAGATAGACAAACAAGATATGGGAGATGGGGTTGGGGAGACTCGGGGGCCAGACAAACAGGACATGGGAGATGGGGTTGGGGAGACTCGGGGGGCCAGACAGACAAACAGGACATGGGAGATGGAGTGGGGAGGTACTCGGGGGCTAGGCCGTGCTCACATCTAGCGCGGGTGTTGCCAGCAGCACATGGGTAGACTGCAGCACATCGGCCGCGTGCAAGCTGTTGTGGTAAGCCACATCGGGATGGTAGTGGTCCTCCAGGGTCAGCATGTAAGTCACCATGGTGTCCACTGGGATGCGGAACTTCTTTAGCAGGTCCCGTTCCTGAGGGTAGGTAGGTATGGGGGGGGGGGGCAGTGACTCCTGCTGGTTCTCTGCTCCCCACCCTGCCCCCTCCCTCATGCCCTGCCTCACTCAGCCCATCTTACCTGAAATATCGTGTACATGATGCAGCTGAGTGAACGCCCTCCAGCATATTCTGAGACGCAGAAGATGTTCAGGCCCCACTTGTTCAGGTTCTCCAGTTCCTGGTGGAATTGGAGGCCAGAGGTCACAAGACCCAGGGCCAAGCCCCTACCCACTTGGGTGATCTTCACCCCTCTTAACTCTTTCCTAGAAATTCAGAGCTCTGGTCTGAAAAGAGCACCATTATTGCTCACCCAGTGGGTGACGTGCTCAGCAGCACAGAAGTTACTGTCCATGTCCTACTGGGTCAGAAGATAACAAAGCAACCACAGCAACTGTGGACTGAGTGATGATTATCTGCCAAGCATTACACTGCTTGATCTCATTCACTTGGTTTGAGACCTAAAGCTCATAGGAACGAGGAGACTTACCCAAGACCCTGCATCTCAGTGGCAAAGCTGAAACGTGCACTCAGCTTGGCTGGTCCCAAAGCACAGTTTAACCTCTGAGCTAAACTGCTCAGGGGGAAAGAAACATGGGCTCATTTTCCATGTCTCCCTAGAACCCAGAACAGTGCCAGCATGTAGTAGGTGCTCAATAAGCACTGCCACTGGCTACTGCTGGCTTGTACGTTACAATAGATGTCAGCTGAGGGAGCCAACAAGAAGAGTGCACCACGTCCTGCCATACGAACCAGTGTGAGAGCC
Organism: Vulpes lagopus; assembly: GCF_018345385.1. NCBI lineage: Eukaryota > Metazoa > Chordata > Mammalia > Carnivora > Canidae > Vulpes > Vulpes lagopus. The sequence goes on along the minus strand of NC_054830.1, from coordinate 7,496,523 downwards.
TCTTCGTTTTAGGTATCACGGAAGAGCCAGGGGCTGAACCCAGATCTGGCCTGTAGTGGATGCTGCGGGGCATCTGCCAAGATCCCCTTCACTGACCAGAGCATGCTTCCCCACCTGCTGGGACTGTTGCTTAGCAAGACTCATGCTGCTCCTTTCTCCAGAAAACTGCTCTTGCCCCTCCCCACAGGAGCTACACGGAGGAGGCAATGCTGTGCGCTCTGGGGGCAGCCCACCACCAATGACTGACACAACACTCTTGCCTCAAGGTGGGCTCAATTCTGTGGCGCTGTGCACGCTCCAGAGCTCCTCATGGGGTCAGGCTGAGGCCAGACTCTAGCTGACACTGTCTCATTACTTAGCTCCTTCCCATCCTGCTTCCTCTACTCTCCTCTCTCCTCGGAGTCTCATAAACCAGGATACCTGAATCTTCATTTCAGACTGACCCAGTGCCCAGCCCTGGTTTGGGCCTGTCCTGTCCCTCTCCAGTGCAGCCCCTGCTGAGCCGCCACTCACTTGGGCCAGGAGCTCCTCTTGATCTGTCTTCACCCCAAAGCGGGGAATGCTGGAATCATTCAGGCTGCTGCTGTGCATCAGTTTCTTCACCCCTGTGATCTGAGACATGGGCTGGAACTGCGGCCCAGGGGGCGGGGGCTGCTGGGAGGGTCTCTGACGTGGGGATGGCTGTTTTTCTCGATCCTTCATTGTGGGTGATGGAATCTCCACTTCGTTCTGCTTGTCTGCAGAAGATGGAGGAGAGGCAAGCATGAGTAGCCCGCAGAGACCCCCTCATCTGGCCCTCATTTCCCCTCCCTTGCTCCCCACCAATGCCCTGGGAAGCCTCACTGGGGAGGGCAGACCCCTTTGGGTCATGCTGTGCGTTACTTATAGGCTGGAAGCCAGAAGGAAGGGATGAATTCTTCTGAGAGGTGGTGGGCTGGAGTGGGGACCCTGGGGCTGGTCCGCAGCTATGGGGTGGCCCCAGTCGAATCGCCAGGTTTGGCAGGGGGGTGCCATGGGAAGCCAGGAAGCGGGGTGGGGATGCTAGAGAGAGTCGCTGCCTGTTCTGTGTAGGCAGAGAAACTTGTCGGGCAGGGGAGACACCCTCGTGGTGCCCAAGAGCGCAGGTGCGGGTGGAGAGCACTGGGAGGAGGGAGGGAAGGGTAGTCTCTGGCTCCATGAACTCCCCCCACCAGCCCACCCCTTTGCCACCAGCCTGCCTGGGGGCCAGCCCCAGGAGCCTTCTTCCTGAGCTATCAAGGGCTTCCAGAGCCCAGCCCGGGCCACCCATTGTGACCTGGGGCCCTGCCAGTCCCCAAGAAGGCCTAATAGGGGTTATTTGCATGCCATGCTCCCATTGGCTGGATCTCAGAACTCTCCATGGCCACACCCCCACCGGCGGGACCATTTGAAACTCTGAACCCTTCTCTTGAGCTCGGGAGCAGGGCTGGTCTCTAGAATTTGGGAACCTCTGGTGATCAACTGAGAGGATGAAATTACCCTGAGTTCGTGGGGGATAGTCTCAGCTTGGGCTCTTGGGTTCAGAGATTAGGATGAGCTGGAGCTCCCGACGAGCTTGAGGTTTGTAATGAATTTGAGGTGTTCCATACAACTGTGTTGGGTATGGGAAAGTCTGGAGGAGGGCTCTACTGAATTTGGGGGTCATATCAAGGTGGGGGATTCTACTGAGTTTGGGAGACTGTTCAGCCTGGAGGGTTTTTAAAGTTTGGGGGACTTTTCTGGGCTCTTAAAGACAGCAGTTCTCTTAAGTTTGAGAACCCTAAAAAAAAAAAAGTTTGAGAACCCTACTGAGTGTAGGCATCTCAATGGTTCTCCCAAGTTTGAGAACTTACTGAGTGTAAGCGTCTCTCTTGAGTTTGTGGGAGGGAAATCTGAGTCTGGACATTCTGCTGAATTGGGGAAGCCTTTTCAGCCTGGAGGCATTTAAAATTTAAGAGTTCTATTTGAGTTTGTGGATTTCTTGAGGTCTTGAATTTGAGAGTTCCATTGAAGTTCCACTGAGGGTAGAGGGGCTTTTCTGCTTGGAGAGATATTTTTATGTGGAGGTTCTATAAAAGTTGACATCCCTCTGAGCGTGGGGGCATCAAGAGTATCTAGAGCATGGTAACCTTGATCTTTGAGGAATTAAGGGGCAGAGTCCCTTGGGCAGATGTCAGCAGTAGGACCTGTGGTCTGGGGCAGTCCCCCTCCAGTCCTGGCACACAGCCTCCCCACAAAGTGCTGCCCCTCACTCACCCAGGAATGTGGTGGAGATGTACTCAGAGACCTGGTTTCCTGACCTGCTCATCTCTGACAGGTGTGTAAGTTCACGGTTTAACATCCTCTTGAACTAAAGTGAAGGAGGCAAGAAGGAAGGAATGATGGGGAGACAGGGCATCAGAGGGTGGGGGAGGTCAGCCCCTCCCAAGAAACTTCTAAAGACCCCATGAGTCCCTCCTACTTTGCTGTTCAGCCAACAGAGCCCTCAGCAAGCTGCTGGAGGGGAGGGGTCAGCCTTTCCTCTCCTCCCAGGTCTGGAGGGGGACCCCAGGCTTAGAAGTCAGGACTCAGCTAGCATACTCCTCCTTCTTGAGGAAGGGGGGGCACCCCTCCCGAGACTTCCTCCTCCCCAGGGCCCAAAGGAGGAGCCAGAGGGGCACCTGTGGAAGGGAGGGGCTCCTGCCTGCCAGTGAACCAATTGGGTGTCAGGAGAATCCCGTCGCCATGGTGATGGGAGTCTCCTTAGCAACTCCCCCTCCAACCAGCTGCTGAGCTGGGGGAAAGGGGGGCAGGCCGCAGGCCCCTTAACCCTTGCCTTCCCAGAGCTACCCTGGCCCAAGTCTTCCCAGATAGAGACCCCACTTCCAAGGCATCCTGGCCCCCAGCTCCCAACCGCCCAGTTTGGAAGGAGAGAATACAGTGTTTCCTTTACAGGAGAGCATGCAAGTTCCGGGTGAAGAGAAGGTTTGGCAGGGGCAGGAGCGAATAGTGAGCTGAGGAAACCTTGTTGGGTCACCCAGGGGAGAGGGGTTCCCATCATAGCCCCCTCTCCCTCAACCTCAGAGGGCTGGATGGATGCACAGACGAATAGAGTATACCCAGAGCCAGACTTAGAGGTCCCTCCTGGTCCCCCCGTGCCACTTCACACAAGCGTCTGCTGTGACATTGTGCATGCAGGAGAAAGGGCATTGGTTCCCCGCCCCCAAGCTCCACCAGAGCACCCCCAAAGCAGGAGCAGACTCTGTCCAGAAAGGCAGGAGGGACACTGGACAGGAAGGGTGAGCTCACACAGCCCACACCAGGATGGGGCACTTACTCCTCCCAGTGCTGCCAGAGACCCCAGTTGCACCGAAAGATACACAACCACACATAAGATGGACCCACAAAGTCACACAACCACACACAGAGTCACAGACTACCATCTTACACAGTTCCACACAGCCACAGACACGTAAATCAAAGGGCACAGACAATAAGGCAGTCACCGACACTTGGGGTCACATGCCCCAGAAAAATCACACAGCCCTGCGCTCACAACATGTCCCAACACACACCACCACAATCAGAGCCATATGATTGATCTCAGAGAGGGCCACATCATGACCCAGGCAAATCAGCATATGGTCAGACAGCCCCACACCACTGCAGACACACACACCGGCGAGTTCTGACAGTCACACCCAGCAAGAGACCCACATCCCCAGCCATCCACTATCCCCGCCCAGCCCTGGGCCACACACAGAGACAGTCACAAGGTTTCATGTCCAGGCCACACACGTGCACAGCTGCACACACCAGCCCAGACCGGGGGCTGGAGGATCCAGAGTGGGAGGGCCAGGGCCCAGTCTCCTGCCCATCCTCCACCCCGAGTTCCCCTACCTGGTCCCACCAGCCCACCAGCCACGGCTTGGAGCAGGTCTCACAGAAGAAATCCACCAAGGGCATCTTGGAATCTTAGCCCCGCTCGGGGCTGCCGCACAGAGAGGCTGGGCTTGGGGAGTCCCGGGGTTAACAGCCACTGTGGGTGGGGGTGGGGGGGTTCTGGGCAGGTGGGCAGTGCAAGGGGGAGCCGCGGAGGGGCCTGGGCCGGCCCAGCAGGGCTGGGGGCTCCCCTCCCCTCCGCGCTCCCGACAGCAGCCCTGGTTACATGGTCTGCCAGCCCCTGGCCCTGGTGGGCCCCCCCGCGGCAGCGGCTGGAGGCGGCCTGGGACCCCTGCCCATGAGGGGGCAGGGCGAGGGTCCCGGGAGGTGGCTTCGGAGGCTCTGGGCTCCGTGTGCGCGCCTGTGTGTGCGTGTGCGTGCTCACTGCAGCACTGGCAGGCTGCATGCGACGTCAGGTGGTGCCGGGGGTGGGGGGGCGTTAAAGGGGCATCAGTGCCCACGGGCCTAAGCCAGGATCCAGCGGGGGCTGCCAGGGATGGGCAGGGAGGCACGCACACCCTCCACGGACACACCCAGAGACAAAGACCCACACCCAGACACTCTACACATTCACAGACGCACAAACACTCTGAGACACACCTTCCACACCAACACACACACACAAACACACATCACACAGTCACAACTCTGGTGTCCAACACATTTATAGGTACACAGTTGAGCTCACAGGATATAAACACTTTCAGACACACCCCCTTCAAGAACACAGACTCACACCCAGACGTGGAGACACACACCTAGGAACAAACACCCAGATATGCTGGACATACTTCACACACACTCAACACACCCACAGACATACTTTCAAACAAACACAAATATCCATGTGCTTGGGCACAAGCATACCCCCAGAAATCCACAAGGGCATGCTCACACTCACACCCACAAATACACACACACACACCATCTCAGCAACACACCTGCAGACCCACATTTAGAGACAGTCACATTCTCAGATGCTCAACACACCCTCAGAGACACAATCATCCTCAGACTCGAATGTTCCCAGACAAATCTCCACCCACAGGTGTATGCACCCCCCCAACACAGACACCTCCACCTGCATACTCATTTCCTGATAGACATCCTCCCACGAGGGCTACCACTGTGCTGTGCAACTCCAGGAAACATCATTCATATTGCCCGCTTTCTGAATGGTGCCCTCTGGAGTTGTGCAGTATACAATCTACACAGCTGAACACAGAAGCCTTGTACCCTCCCCTGCAGCCCTGCAAGTACACGCACGCACACACACACAGTCACAAACATGGAGATACACACTCAGATTCATACCCACACCGACTCACACTTGTAAATACACATATTCCTCTGGCACAAGCCCACACACTTACAGTCCAGTATAACTGCCTGTGCACACCCATACATCTTCCATAGGTACACATCTGCACATCACTCCTGACCTGACGTGCCCGCCTGAAACATCCCCTCACACCCCACCTTGTGTTCCAAATGTGTAGCCAACAAATTGACGGCCATACAGACCTAGTCACATATACGCTTGTAGACTCTAGCATAGGACAACCTCCCCCTGAGATGGTTGCCTTCATATAGGTGTACAGACACCCACACCCACCCATACACCCAGCTAGCCCCACCCCTGAGAGAAGTCAAAATCCATAGGAATAGGCAGCCTAAGGGGTTGGCCCCACCTAGGGATGGACTCCCACGCCGTTGGCCCCATCTGCAAACTGGCCCTGCCCCCACTAGCCCCACCCCAGGCCCCACCCAGAAGTTAGTCCCACCCCAGGGGCCCCAGAGACTGGCCCCACCCCATGGATGGTCTCACCCAACATGGGTGGCCACCCCATCCTCAGACCCGGCCTAGGGCCAGACACAGGCTCACCTTGTGAGAAGCCATCTCGCTCACGGAACGGTAGGTCTGCATGGTCTCCAGCTGCTCCAGACACCAGTCCAGCTCCTCCAATGTCTCCCGGGCCAATTGCTGACATGTCTCTTCTAGAGAAGGGGCAGCACGGGTGGTGAGCCAGGGGCCGCAGCCTGTGATGTTGAGGCTGCACCAGGTGAGAGGGGTGCTGGGAAAGGTTAAGACAGCCACCCCCGGGTGAGGGCCCCCCCCCCAAACACACACACACACTGGAGCACCAAGAGGGGCCCATTCCCACCCCCTGGGCTTTGTTACCTGACAGCGTGGCCTTGCAGACAGGGGTTGGGCCGCCCAGTGGGGACCGTCTGCAAAGAAATGGGGCTCCAACATCAGCCTGTGTGCCCCAAGATTCCTGCCTCCCCCTTTGCATGAATAATGCCAGTTTTCCTTTTTCTGAGCGCTCAGTGTGTCCCATGTACTCAGCCTGCAGCCCCTCAGAAAGGCTCGTAAGAATCCATTTTATAGATGAGGAAATGGGCTCAAGGAAGTGAGGCCACTGATCAGCGGTAGGGACTGGTCCTTCGTATCCAAAGTTCCTGCTTCCTTGTCCATCTCTCCCCTAACTCCCAGAAGGGCCAGCAGTTCTCAGCCATGCTCCTGCTACCACATAATAACCAATGCTATTTAGTGAGCTCTTAACTATGTGCTGGGCAATGTTCTCACACTTTCTAGGTATCATCTTCCAGACTCCTCACAGCAGCATCTAATGGAGGTGCTATTAAATTCCCATTTTATGGAGGGGGAGCAAAGGTACCACAAGATGCCATTTGCCCAGAAAGTTGGTGTCGGGGCCAGGAGTGACCCCAAGGCTGGGATGACCAGCTACCCTTGGTCTCACCACCGTGTGTCTAGACCCCTTGGTCTTTGTTTTTAAAAGTTTCTGTCTTAGGCATTCAAATTGCAATGGTTTACTGGCTCAGAGGGAGCTGTGGCCTGAACCGAGGCTCAGAGAGGTGAAGTGCCTGCCTGAAGTCACACAGCAGAGCTAAGAGCTGAACCCAGGTGTGCTTTGCCTTGTGATTATAAGCGTTGGGGCCCAGCCTTGACTTACTTGTTGCTGGGAATGGGCACATTGGTCAGGAGTGAGAAGTTGCTGCGAACACTTCGGAGGCTGGCCAGCACCTGGAAGAGGGTGCAGCTGTGAGGACAGGCAGCTGGGGCTAGGTCCCTGTCCCCAAGGGTGGGGAAGTGTTGGAGTCCCTTCCCTCCTTAGGAGAGGGGTCTTACCTGGGCGAAAGGTGTCACAATGAGGTCCTCAGCGTGCCTGCAATCAAGGACAGGGGCAGGTCAGGACACTCACGGGCCTGGGTGAAGAGGGGCTAGGGTGCCAGAGAAGCAACTCTCTAGAGCGGACCCTCTGTGGGGGCTGGTGGGCTGGGAGGGGAGGCTCCAATAAGTCAGGGGAGAGGGAACTTATACCTCCCAAGGGTAGACCCCCTGCAGGGGCTGGTCCTGAAGGAAATGATGGGCAGGGAGAGGAGCTCAAGCGGGTGTTAGCGAGGGGTGTGCAGAGACAAAGGGGCCTGTCATAAATATATGGCTAGGGCTGAGCTTGGTGAGAGCAGTGGCTAGGAGGGGCAGCAGGAAAAAGTTAGTGAGGTGGATGGGTAGGGCAAAGGGCTGGAGGATCCATTGAGAGGGGAGGGGGCTGAGCAGGTCTAGGGATGCTCAGATCTCAACAGGTGGTCGTGACAAGGGGGGCTAGCTTAGGGAAATCTGGGGGAGGGGATGGAAGGGGGGCTGAGCCAAACTGGACAATCTGTGGGAAGAAGTGGCAGCAGGGAGGGCCTCAGGTGGGGCCAAGCCCCAGTTACCAGTGGATAGAAGTGGGCTTGGGCAGGTTGGATAGGCAGGATTGCAGGGATGTGGGTGGAGGCTGGGCCTGAGCAGGGGCCCGGTGTAGCTAGGTAAGGAGCAGAGATGGGGTGCACCTTCAAACATCATAGGGTGGACATGCTAGAAAGGGACTGAGCCCTTGATGTGGGCAAGGAGGCTGTTTACTTTTCACTGGGAAGGAGAGGTGGCCCGGGGCTTGGGCAGTGTCCCCACTCCCTCCTGGTAAGGGCAGCTTGTGTTGGGAGCAGGCCTGGAGGGTGAGAATGGGGTGCTCACGCCTCGCTGGTGACTGACGAGTTCCGTGACATGGTTTTGGGGGACATGTCGTAGTCGCTGTCCGAACGGTACAGGAAGGACTCCCGGCGCTGGCTGGCAGCGGCCCCAGCATGCAGCACGAGGCCCGGGCTCGCCTGCGAGTCCAGGGGGCTGCGGCCAGGAGATGGTGTGGGCCCATTCTCTGCCTCGAAGCTGTAAGGGGATGGGCGGAAGAGGGGTCAGGGGGGCTGAGATGACCCTGGGGAGGTCAAGAGGAGTAAGGTGCCAAGGAAATTCCTGGCACAGATGCGGGGCAGATGGAAGACATTAAAGAGAGACAGATACCCCCAAAAGAGATGGGAGACAGGGAGTTGCAGAGATCAAACAACTATCCAGCACCTTTGTGAGCCAGGCTCTGTTGAGGTGTGGGGGACACAGCAGTGACCAAGAGTGACCACCATCTATCCTTCACGGAGATGGCATGGGGAGGACTAGATTATAAACAGGTTAACCTAGCAGCAGTGCACACCCCAAAAGTGTGGCAGCCTTCTTGACTCTACTTTTCTCGATGCCCAAGTCTATTCAGAATCTGTCTACTTCTCACCTCCTCCTCTCCTCCTTGGTCAGCCCCCCCACCCCCATTGCTTGCCTCTGCCCTGGTCCCAGGCTCCTGCCTTTGCCCCTCAGTCTGTTTCCCTCCACTGTAGCCAGAGGAAGGCTGTGAACACCTCCATCAGGCTATATCCTTCTTCTGCTCAGAACTTTCTATAGCTCCCAGCTTACCCAGAGCAAAAGGCAAAGTCCTCACTGTGGCCCACAAGGCCCTGCCCAATGGCCTCCCAGTTTACCCCTCACTCATGCTACCCCAGCCACAATGGCCTTCTTGCTGTTTCCTAAATATTCCAGATACATTCCTGCCTCAGGGCCTTTGCACAGACTATTTCCCCTGCCCAAATCTCTACTGGCTCCTCCTTTACTTCCTTCAGGCCTCAGCTCAAATGCCATCTTCTCAGGAGGCCTCACCTGACCAACACATCTAAGATCTGAATCTCTGCCCTAATAATTTATATTTCCCTTCTTTTATTTTTTTTAAGATTTTATTTATTCAGAGAGAGAGAGAGAGAGAGAGAGAGAGAGAGGCAGAGACACACACAGAGGGAGAAGCAGGCTCCATGCAGAGAGCCCGACATGGGACCCGATCCCGGGTCTCCAGGATCACACCCTGGGCTGAAGGTGGTGCTAAACTGCTGAACCACCTGGGCTGCCCTATTTCCCTTCCTTAAAAAAAAGAAATACTACTTATCTGACATATTCTATGTTTTACTTCTTTACTATTTGCCCTCCTTTCTACAACTTAGCTATGCAGAGCAAGGATTGTCTGCTTTGTTCACTGCTCTGTCCCTTGAGCCAAGAACATGGCCTGGCACACAGTGGATACCCAATAGATGTTTACTGGATAAATCATAAAATGTAATGAATGAATATACAAATTGGATTGTGCCATGCACAGAATTAAAACCACGTGGGTGTTGGACACCTGGGTGGCTCAGTGGTTGAGCATCTGCCTTTGACTCAGGGCATGATCCCAGGGTTTGGGGATCGAGGCCCACATTGGGCTCCTGCATGGAGCCTGCTTCTCCCTCTGCCTGTGTCTCTGCCTCTCTCTCTGTCTCTCATGAATAAATAAATAAAATATTAAAAAAACAAAACAAACAAACAAAAAAAAACCAAGTGGGTAGATGAAAGTTACTGGACAGGTGATTTTAGCTACTGTAGTTGAGCCAGGCCACTTTGAGGAGGTGACATTTGAGCAGGGCCTGAAAGATGAGAAGGAGCAGACCACTAATCAGGAGGTAGGAGAAAACACTCGGTGGGGGGAGGAGGGTGGGCAGCAAGTGTAAAAGCCCTGTGGCAGGATTTGGGTTTTGTTTGAGATGTGGCTAGAGTGGAAATACAAACAGACCGTAATGGAGACACAGCTAGAGAGAGAGGGGAGGATGGAGGAACCCTGGCCTGGGGACACTCAGGACGGTGCCTAGCACAGAGCTCAGGAAACACTGGCAACTGTAAGTCAATCAGCCCCATACATGCCACTCAGGCAGTGGAATCAGCAAGGCAATCGATATGGAGAACTGAGGATGAGTGTGGGGAGCTATGTGCCTGCCGCATACTGTGTGGCCTTGGAAAGGCCACTGCCCTCTCTGGTCTGTTACCCTGATGTTACAGTGACAGGGGTTAGACTGGTCAGTTGACTTCAGGATATGCTCTGGTGGGTGCGAGAAGGTATAGGAATGAAATGGAATCCTCCCCTTTCCAGTCCTACCTACGGAGAGTCAGTATAAGATTTTATCTGAATGGTCCTCTGCTAACAAATAAGTCTAAAATCTCTAAGAGTGGGATAGCCAAACCAGGATCCATATATTAGCCTTTTTTTCTGGACCAGCCTGGGGGTAAGGGTGCAGGAAGACACTGTACTGATTCCATTTTACAGATGAAGAAACTAAGGTCAGAGAGGAGAATGATTAGCTCTGGGTCACATAGCAAGAGCATGGTGCGGTCAGAATTCAAACTCAAGTCCTGTAACTCCTCAGACCAAAATGTGAACTGGTGCCTTTTGCCTGCTCGAGACCTGTTTGAGAACATTCCTGCCATCAAAGCAAATGTCCCCAGGGGCCAGGCAGCTGACACCACAGGTAGGTTGGTGCTGGGGGCCCTGAGCAACCAGCTATTCCAATTTTAGGAAAGAAGTCAGAAATTTTATTATCATTATTATTTTTTAAGTAGGCTCCATGCCCAAAGTGGAGTCCAACCCAGGCTTGAACTCATGACTCTGAGATCAAGACCTGAGCTGAGTTCAAGAGTTGGATGCTTAACTGACTAGGCCACCCAGGCCCCTGAGAAATCAGAAATTTTAAACAAAAATCCAAACTTCTTTTAAAAACAAACATCAAAAAAAATCTTAAAAACTGAAAACTTCTGCTCTGCAAAAGACACTGTCAAAAGAATAAAAAGACAAGCTGCATGCTAGGAAAAAAATACATGACAAAGGACCTGTATGCAGACTATATAAAGAACTCTCAAAACTCAATAAAAAGAAGACAAGCAATTTAATTTAAAAAATGAGCACAGGCTGGGCGTCTGGGTGGCTCAGTGGTTGAGTGTCCACCTTTGGCTCAGGTTGTGGTCCCAGGGTCCTGGGATCAGGTCTCACATTGGGCTCCCCGGGGGGAGCCTGCTTCTCTCTCTGTGTGTCTCTGCCTCTCTCTCTGTGACTCTCATGAATAAATAAAGTCTTTTAAAAAATGAGCAAAGGTCTGGACAGTTTGCCAGAGAAGATATACAGATGGCAAATAAGCATAGGAAACACCATTGCTCCTTAGGGAAATTCAAATTAAAACCAGGAACCATCCCTTCATCCCTACCAGGATGGTTCAAACAAAGAAACAAACAAGAACTGGCAATCCTGGCAAGTGGTGACATGGATTTAGAGCAACTAGAACTCCCCTCATTCATTGCTGGAGGGAACGCCAAGTGGTACAGCCACTCTGGAAAGCATTTGGTCAGTTTCTTAAGAAATGAACCATACACTTACTGTATGATCCAAAATCCACTCCTATGTTTACACCCAAGATAAGTGAAAATACGGTTGACCCTTGAACAAATGGGTTAGGGATGCTCCCCCCCATGAAGTTGAACATCCGCAGATAACTTTGGACTCCCCCCAAAACTTGACTACTAACAGCCTACTTTTGACCAGAAACCTTACTAATAACATAAACAGTCGATTAACACATATTTTGCATAAGTATTACATATGGTATTCTTACAATAAAGTAAACTAGAGAAACTGTTATTTAGAAAATCATATGGGGGGGGCGCACCTGTGTGGCTCAGTTGGTTGAGTAACTGACTTTGGCTCAGGTCATGATCTCAGGTTTCTGGGATCAAGCCCCGCATCAGGCTCCCTATTTTATATAGAGTCGGCTTATTCCTCTCCCTCTGCCGCTCCCCACCACTTGGGCTCTCTCGGTCTCTCTCTCAAATACATAAAATATTTTTCAAAAAAGAAAATCATAAAGAAAATTCATTTCCAGCCATGTTCTATATATATCGAGAAAAGTCTGCATCTAAGTGGACCCACACAGTTCAAAGCTATGTTGTCAAAGGGTCAACTGTATATGCTCATTCAAAAACCTGCAGATATGGGGTGCCTGGGTGGGTCAGTCAGTTAAGCATTTGCCTTTGGTTCAGCTCACGATCTCAGGGTCCTGGGGTCGAGCCCTGCATTGAGCTCTCCTCTTAGCAGGAAGTCTGCTTCTCTCCCTCTGCTCCTTCCCACCATTCATGCTCTCTAACTCTCTCTCTCAAATAAATAAAATCTTAAAAAAAAAAAAACAAAAAACCTGCAGACAAATATTTATAGAAGTTCTGCTCATAATCACCAAATACTGGAAACAACCAAAACAAATGAGCATCAACTGGTGAATGGATAATTTGTGGCAGATCCACACCATGGAATACTATCCAGCAATTTTTAAAATGGGGGGAGGGGCACCTGGGTGGCTCAGTTGGTTAAGCATCCAACTCTTGATCTCAGTTCAGGTCTTGATCTTGAGGTTGTGAGATCAGGCCCCCCACGTTGAGCCCAGTGCTGGGCATGGAGCCTACTTTAAAAAAATTTTTTTTGAACTACTGTGAAATAATAAGAAATATATATTTGGTCTCTGCCCTGGTTTCCTGTCACACAGTTCCCTAAAACCCTAGGAACCTCTGCAGTAAAAAGTGTCTTTGTATGCTAAGAGATGACTATCTGCGGGGGACACCTGGAGAGCCTCAAGATGGGGGGGGACTGCTTGCCTGGGGAGCCAACCATAGGATTAGGGCATTGGAACTTGCAGTGCCCCCCAACCCCCGACCAGAAGGGAACAGAGCTGGAGGTTGAGTTAATCACCAATGGAATGGCCAATGATTTAATCAGCTGTGCCTACTAAATGGAGCCTCTGTCAACATCTCTGAAAGTTCCTGGTTGCTAACACATCAGGTGCTGTGGGTGGTGGGAGGGTGGTGCACCTGGGGAGCGGCATGAAGCCCCATGCGCCTCCCCTTAGACCTTGCTCTATGCATTTCTTCCATCTGGCTGTTTCTGAGTTGTATCTTTATAATAAACCAGTAATCTTTTTTTAAAGATTATTTATTTATTTGACACAGAGAACACAAGCAGGGTGGAGCTGCAGGCAGTGACAGTGAAGCAGGCTCTGAGCGGGCCTGAGCCATGTGGGGCTCGATCCCAGGACCCCAGGACCACGACCTGAGCCAAAGGCAGGTGCCCAACCAACTGAGCCACCCAGGCGCCCAATGAACCAGTCACCTAGTAAGTGCACTGTACTCCTAAATTCTGTGACCAGCTCTAGGAAATCAGCTGAACCTGAGGCAGGAGTCCTTAGAACCTTGAGGTATAGCTGGTTGGTCAGAAGCACAGGTAACACTCTAGACTTGAGAGTTAATCTAAAGTTGGGGCAGTCTTACGGGACTGAGCCCTTAACCTGGGGGATCTATACTAAATCCAGGCAGTTAGTGTCAGAACTGAATCAGGATGTAGTTTTTTTTTTTTTTTAGGATGTAGTTCACCCAGCTGGTGTCACAAAGAGTTGTTGCGGGGAAGGGCGGGGGGGGGGGGGCGCGGAGGGCTGGGAAACCACATGCATTTGGTATCAGAAATGAAGAGTCAGCAAGAGCGGAAAGAAACAGCAGTTTCCTTTTTAACTACTGATGCACAAAACAACTTGAGTGAGTCTCGAATGAATTTTGGGAAGAGAAAGAAGCCAGCAGTGGGGATTACCTATGTCAAAACACAGAACTGACTAATAAATAAATCTAGCATGGTTGCAAGATACAAAGTCACAAAAATCGGTTGTTTTTCCTTCTGTACACTAGCAATGAACAATCCCAAAAGAATATTAGGAAAACAATTTCAGGTACGATAGCATCAAAACAAATAAGATGCTTAGTAATAAACTCAACCAAGGGAACAAAAGTTCATGAAAACCAGGAATGCCTGGGTGGCTCAGGGGTTGAGCATCTGCATTTAGCTCAGGGCGTGATCTCGGGGTCCTGGGATCAAGTCCTACACCTGGCTCCCCGCAGGAGAGAGAGCCTCTCTCTCTCCCTCTCCCTCTCTCTGTCTCATGAATAAATAAAATCTTTTTTAAAAAAGCGCATGGAAAACAAAATTGTTGCTGGATGAAATTAAAGAAGGAACAAATAAATTAAAAGACATCCTGTATTCAAGAATGAGAAGACAGGACGCCTGGGTGGCTCAGTGGTTGAGTGTCTGCCCTTGGCTCGGGATATGATTCCGCAGTCCCAGGATCAAGTCCCATATCAGGCTCCCTGCATGGAGCCTGCTCCTCCTTCTGCCTACGTCTCTGCCTCTCTCTCCCTGTGTCTCTCATGAATAAATAAATAAAATCTTAAAAAAAAAAAAAAAAAAGAATCTTGAAAGGGAAGAACAAAGTTGGAAGATTCACACTTCCTAATTTCAAAACTTACTACAAAGCTACAGTAATCAAAACAGTGTGGTGGTGGCATAAAGACAGAGTCACAGACCAATGGGATAGAGTAAAGAGCCCCCAAATAAACCCTCACATATATTGTCAAATGATTTTCAACAAGGGCACTAAGACCATTCAATAGGCAACGGACAGTCTCTTGAACAAATGGTGCTGGCAAAACCGGTTATCCATATGCAAAAGGATAAAGGATAGAGGTGGATTCTTACCTCACACCATACACAAAAGTAACCCCAAATGGATCAAAGACCTAAATGTAAGAACTAAAAACTATAAAACTCTTAGGAGCTTCATGACATTGGACTTGGCAAGGATTCCTTGGATATGACACCAAAAGCACAGGCAACAAAAGACAAAATAAGCAGCACCTCATCAAAATTAAAAGTTTTTTGCATCAGAGGGCACTATCCAAAGAGTAAAAGGCAATCCGCAGAATGGGAGAACATTTTTGCAAATCACATATCTGATAAGAGAGTAATACCTAGAATATATAAAGAGCTAAAACTCAACCAACAACAAAATACAAACAACCCAATTAAAAAGTGGCAAAGGACTTAAATAAACATTTCTCCAGAGATGTTTTGGGCATACTTCAGAGATATTGCAGGCTTGGTTCTAGACCACTGTAGTAAAGTGTGTCAGATAGATATTTTCTTTTTCCCATACATATAAAGGTTATGTTTACACTACACTGTGGTCTGTTAAGTGTGCAGTAGCATTCTGTCTAAAAAGTTCATCTTAATTGAAAAATACTGCTAAAAAATGCTATCATCAGAGCTTTCAGTGAGTCACTGGTCAGTTTGCCATAACAAATATAATAATGAAAAAGTGAAATATTGCAAGGATTACCAATATGTGACACAGAGACACAAAATGAGCAAATGCTACTGGGAAAATGATACTGATGGATAGACTTGCTTGATGCAGGTTTGCTACAAACCTTCAATTTGTAAAAACCACAATATTTGTGAAGCACAACAAAGCAAAGCACAATAAATAAGGTATGTGTGCATACAGATGGACAATCAGCACATGAGGTGATGCTCAACACCATTAGTCATTAGGGAAATGCATATCAAAGGTGCAATGAGATATCACCGCACACTCACTAGAATGGCTATTTTATTTTATTTATTTATTTATTTATTTATTTATTTATTTGTTTTTTTAAAGATTTTATTTTATTTATTTATTCATGAGAAACACAGAGAGAGGCAGAGACACAGGCAGAAGGAGAAGCAGGCTCCTTGCAGGGAGCCTGATGTGGGACTTGATCCCAGATCCCAGATCCCGGGATCACACCTGAGCCAAAGGCAGATGCTCAACCGCTGAGCCAGCCACCCAGGTGTCCCTTTTTTCTTTTTCTAAGAGGGGTTCTTGGCTGGCTGAGTCAGTAGAACACAGCGATTCTTTTTTTTTTTTTTTTTTAAGATTTTCTTTATTTATTCATGAGAGACACAGAAAAAGGCAGAGATACAGGCAGAGGGAGAAGCAAGCTCCCCGTGGGGAGCTCAATACAGAACTCGATCTCAGGACCCCGGGATCATGCCCTGAGCCAAAGGCAGACGCTCAACTACTGAGCCACCCAGGGGCCCCAGAACATGTGACTCTTGATCTTGGGGTTATAAATGTGAGCCCTACATTGTATGTAGAGATTACTTAAAAATAAAATCTTAAGGGGCACCTGGCTGGCCCAGTTAGTAGACTGTGTGAATCTTGATCTCAGGGGTCATGAGTTTGAGCCCCATGTTGGCATAAAGATTACTTAAAAATATTGGGGCACCTAGGTGGCTCAATGGTTGAGCATCTGTCTGCCTTTGGCTCAGGTTGTGATCCCGGGGTCCTGGATCAAGTCCCGCATTAGGCTTCCCCCTCTGCCTGTGTCTGTTCTCTCATGAATAAATAAATAAAATCTTTTTAAAAATTATTTTTTTAATTTTTAAAAACTTTAAAAAATTAATAAAAATGAAAATAAAATCTCTATTTAAAAAAAGGTAAAAGGACGCCTGGGTGGCTCAGTTGGTTAAGCGTCTGCCTTCAGCTTAGGTCATGATCTCAGGGGTCCTGCAATCGAGCCCTTCTGTGTTGGACTCTCTGCTCAGCGGAGAGACTGCTTATCTCTCTCCTCCCCACTCCTGCTCTCTCTTGCTTGTGCTCTCTCTCTCGCTCTCCCTCAAATAAATAAAATCCTTTTTATTTTTATTTTTTTTAAAGATTTTATTTACTTATTCATGAGAGACACAGAGACAGAGAGGCAGAGACACAGGCAGAGGGAGAAGCAGGCTCCATGCAGGGAGCCTGATGTGGGACTTTATCCCAGGACTCCAGGATCACGCCCTGGGCCAAACCGCTGCACCACCCAGGGATCCCAATAAAATCCTTAAAAAAAAAAAAAGAAAAAAAAAAAAGGTTAAATAACAAGTGAGGATGTAGAGAAACTAGAATACGTGTGCAGTGCTGGTGGGATGTAAAATGTGTGGTCACTGTGGAAAATAGTTTGGCAGCTCCTCAGAAACTTAAGTATAGAATTACGACAGCAATTCTCCTTCTAGGTAGATACAAAGAATTGAAATACTAGATACTGGAGCACCTGGGTGGCTTACTTGGTACTGGGGCACCTGGATGGCTTACTTGGTTAAGCGTCTGCCTGCAGCTCAAGTCATGATTCTCAGGGTCCTGGGATGGAGCCCCTCAGCCAGGCTCCCTGCTTGGCGGGGAGTCTGCTTCTCCCTTTCCCTCTCCCCCTAACTCTGCTCGAGCTCTCTCTCTCTCTCTCTCAAAATAAAAATAAATAAAACATTTAAAAAAATGAAGTTCTAAATACTAAAGAGTTGCAAGCAAGACTCAAAATGTTCATAGCAGCATTATTCACAATAGCCAAAAGCTGGAAAAAGCTCAAGTGTCCATTAACCGGTGAACAGAAAAAGAAAATGTAGTGTATATTGCCAATGGAATATTATTCAGTCTTAAAAAGAAATTGAAATCCTGACACATGCCACAACAAGGATGAACTTTGAAAACACACTAAATGAACTAAGCCAGACACAAGAGGACAAATACTGTAAAATTTCACTTACATGAGGTCCCTACAACAGTCATTTTCATAGAGACAAAGGAGAATGGTGGGTGTCAAGGGTTGGGAAAGGGGATGCAGGGAATTATCCCTTCAGGAGGATGGAGTTGCAGTGTGGGAAGATCAGAGATGGATGGTGGTAATAGTTGCACAACAATGTGAGTATACTTAATGATGCTGAATTGTACACTCCAAAAGTGATTAAAATGGGTAACTGTATGTTAATGCATATTTTACTACACTAAAAAACCCTCATATAGTATATACTAAAACAGGTAAATTTTTACCATATGTTAATTTTTAAAAGTAAGTTTAAAAACTCTTAAGGGACACCTGGGTGGCTCAGTCAATTAAGCATCTACGCTTGATATCAGCTCAGGTCTTGATCTCAGGGTTGTGAGTTCAAGCCCCATGTTGGGCTCCATACTGGGTATACAGCCTACTTAACAACAACAACAACAATAACTCTTAAGATGGAATATTTTTAGATCATGAGCTGGGCCTTTGATGATAATGTCCATTTACTGAGCACCTGCTGTGTACCGGGTGCCAGGTTAGATCCTTTTCAGTATGGAGCAATAATAACAAGATACTTACTGAATATTTGCCGTGTCTGGCATTGTCAAAGGGCACACAAACAGTTATGTCTCCCACCAACTCTGTGAGTTGTGCTAACATCCCAGTTCAACAAGGAGAGTAAGGCATAGAGGGATGGCCAGGGGTTGGAGGCCTCATCGCCTGAGAACTATGTCCTGTTTCCCAAGGCACAGCTTGGATTTTGTGGCTCTGCTGAGTGCCACTGGGGAGGACAGAGGAGCATACCTACATACTCAGGACCCCACCCTCGCCCCAGACACTGAAGCCAGTTTAGGGAAGATGAGACCCAAGTCCCAGAGGGCCGCCAACTAGCATGACTGGCAGATACTGCAGCCCCAGGGGACTCAGCTCACGTAAGCAGGAGCCCAGAGGCCAGGATGCGAAGAGGCTCCCGGGGGCCCTGCTGTTTGCTTGTGCTTCCAGGAGCTGCTGTCCTCTGGGCTTTGGAATGGCAGAGGAAAGGGGATTACGGCTGCTGTACAGACTGAGAATGTGTGTATGCGTGTGTGTATGTTGTGGGGAGTCTAAGCTACCCTCCAGAATTGCACCCTGGAACTATGTGGAGTCACCCTTCCCTGGCCTGCCACTGCTCAGGGTGAAACAAAGTCAGGCTGGAGGCTGCTCCATTAATGTCCCAACGGGACCCAAGGCCATAAAGTGGAGTCAAGGGCAGCCAAAAGGCCTTGACATCACAGCCACATAGCCAGACACTCCCTCATAAGGGAAATAACCTGCTCAAGGGTCCCCTTCAGAGAGGCTGACCACTTGGTGGCATCATCAGATGAAGTTGCTACCTGCCTCCACCTGCCCCCACACCCCTCCAGGGCCCCTAGGCCTGCCCACTTGGGCTCTGTAAGCATCAAATTGGGCCTCTGGAGGGCTGTGCAGCCCAGGAGCAGATCAAGGCTTCAGAGAGTTCTGCTGCAGGGGCCAATGGGCAACAAACAAGTTGGGAGGGGAGCAGAAAGGAAAGGAGACGTCCTGGTTGGTAAAAATCATAACAACAATGAAAGTACTCAACTGCTATTAAATGCCACATGCTAGACACTGTGCTGTGTCTGGACATGTACTAATGCCCCATTTTCGAGAGAAATAAACTGAGGTACAGACAGGACAAACAACTTGACTATCAACTATCAGAAGGAGCATTTAAACCTGGGCAGCCAGACTACAAACCTGGACACTAAATCACCGGGTGTCTATCTCTCCCCAGGCAGGCCCGGCATCTCCCTGGGCTCCCTGCCCCACTCCACCTGACTCCTTCGTAGGAGGTGCCAGGCAGCCTTTATGGAAAGGCCTGGCATTTGCTTTGTGAAGGTCATGCAGAGGTTGAGGGCGGGCGCTGGTGTGTGTCTGCCAGGCAGGCGCGTGGTGCCAGGTGACATGGCTGTTTGTAGGGCTGGGTGTGCACAGAGGGTCTGTGTGAGTCACAGTACATGTGTGCTCAGGGGTACCTGTGTGTATGTAGCTCTCTGTGTGGATTTGTACATCCGAGTATGTCAGTGGGGTCTGGGTGTTCATGGGTGCCTACGTGGTTCTGAGTGTCTCTATCTATGTCTGTGAAATCTGTGCGACCTTGTAAGAGTGTACCTGTGTGCCATGCATATATGCTGTGACTGTCCCTGACTCCTGAGTGGGCATGAGGTGTGTTCCTGTGTGTGGCTATGTGTGGGTGGGAACCAGGCCTGGGTGTGTGCCGAGGTGAAAGTGTGTTCCTGCAGGCAGTGCCGTGTACGATGCTGTGTGAAACCAGCATTTCTGTGGCTTGTGTGTCACTGCACCCATGAGTCAACTGTGAGATTCTCTTTGTGTCCCCACCGGCAAAGAGAACCATGCCTTACATAGTAAACACCAGGTGACCCTGAATACCCTGTGTGGGGGTGTGTCCGTGTTTGGGTCATGTGTAGCTGTGGATGTAGCGTGTGTGTGTCTGTGTCTGTGTTATGTGTGTGTCCAGGTGTCTGAAGGGGCTGGTGGAGGGAAGCAGGAACAAGGCTGGAGTACCCTGAGAATTCTGAGAACTCTTCTTCTCCAGCACTGTCCAGCTGATTCTAAATAACCTCCAGGAGTTCCAGCAGTTCCAAACTACCCTCCCTCCTCCACCCCAGCTTGGTTTTCAGCCTGGCAGCACTAGCGAGGAGGGGGTGGGTAGGACTGGAGTCACAAGCAGGGCCAGAGGGACCTGGCTCCAGGCCGGTGGCCTGGGAGTGGAGCCCAGGTGACGCTGGACACCCATATTTGCTGCCAGGATGAGTGCCAGAAACCCAGGTTTAGGGGCACAAAGTGGGTGAAGGTATCCCATCTTAAATAGGAAGGGGGCAGGACCTAGCACTCCTTTTGAGGGCTATCACCTGCAGGAAGCCCCCAGCAGCACCAAGAATGTTAGGGCCAGGGAAGGGGGTGGGGCTCCAGGCAGACCCTGGAAGCCACTCGGGGGACTCCCCAAGGCAGACTGGGCACCCTCTCCCCCCAGCCAGAGCCCTCCATGGCAAAGGAGGGAATTGGCCACAGGCCACCCACCTGACAGATCTGCCTGGAGGGTGCCAACAGGTGTCCTCGTCGCTGAAGGAGAAGTGGACCAGGGACTCGGGGCCCGCCGGGGGCAGTGTCAGGTCAGGGGGCCGGGGCCGAGCCCGGGGCGCTGTACCCGAGCGCATGGGTGCCAAGGACCGTCGGGGCGAGCATGGGGACAGGCGGCACGCTGTGTGGCGCGCGCTGCTCGCAGGCCCGAGGTGTCTGTGGCCACTGGCAGCGCCGCCTCCACACCCGCCCTCCCGGTGACCCCCCCAGGGACGGCCCCGGGCGTTCGGGCGTCTCCGTGTCCCCAGCGCCTGCCTCCTGCGGAACTCTGAGCACACTTCCCGCTTGCCCCCCTCCCTCCGGGCCTGGGGCACGGGGAGGGGTGTGCCCCGGGCTCCCGATTCCCGGGCTCTGGCCCCGGCCCCCCTCTCCCCCGCTCCCGCCGCGCCTTGCCTCTGGCCCCGCCCTCCTCCTCCCCCTCCCCCCTCCCCCTCCCCCCTCTGACGCCAAGCTGGGCCCGCTCGAGCCGCTGGAGACCTCGGAGCCGTGCGCCCCTGGGGAAGAGCCTGGCCCGCGGGGGCCTAGTTCGGGGTCCGGTGACAAAAACCCGGGGGAGGGACGACGGATGCGGGGAAGGGGGAGGGGCAGAGACAAGAAAGACAGAAGTGGAGACAGAGACACAGGGAGCAACTTGGGAGGGGCTGATTCCCCCCACACACACCCCGTCCCCGAGGCCACGCGGGGCTCCCGACCCCTCCCCATCTTCTCTCCCCTTCCCAGGCTCTTCCCGGGTCCAGACGCTGAGCCTGTCCCCGCAGGGCCCTCCCCCAGCACGTCTTTGGACTCAGGTTCCAAACAAGTGCGTGCGGAGAGTTGGGGTTAAGGGGGTAAGCAGAGGATCGTCCCCTGGTTCTGGAGAAGCCCCCAGACCCGGCCGGCTCCCACCTCCCGGCTGTCGATCTCCGATCTCCAATCTCCGTCTCCAAGCGAGACGGGGTGTGGTCTCCAAGCTTCCAGCCCCCCGCATCCCACCCCGGGTCTGGCCAGGAAGAGAAAGTCCATTTGCCCTCCGTGCCCGGTGCGCCCAGTAACGTCACCGAGCCTCCTGGCAAGGCAACCCTGGGATGGCAGCGCTGGCCCCATTTCACAGGCCGTTAGCCTGAGGCCGGCAGACCTGAACACACGACCCCAGATCACCCCGGATGGCAGGTTGGCCTCCCTCCTCCAGAGCCTGACTGCAGCCTCAGGTCTGCACAGGAAGTGGGAGGAACCTAACGTTTATTGAGTGCCTACTGCATGCCCTATCAGACGTCTCCACGGCAACCCTGGAGGGCAGGGATGATTTTTATCGCCGTCCTGTGACGGAGGAGGGGAAGTCAGGCTGGGGAGAGCCAACGAGGAACCCCAGACCCAGCCCGCGCCAGCTGGTCAGGGGAGACTCGAACCCACCGCCACGGGCGCGCACTCACCCGGCCCACGCCTGGCGGCCGAAATCCTGGAAGCTGCGGAGAAGCCGAAGACGCCTGCGGAAAGTTGGGGACGGGATGGCGAAGAAGACTGGCGAGGAGGGCGGCGAACGCAGGCGGCGGGGTGCGCGCGGGACCGGGGGTTCAGGCAGGAACGCCTCGTCCTCGGCGGCCGCCGCCGCCGGGAAGGCCGCCAGCTGCAGTTCGGGGATGCGGCCCAGGCCGTGCGGCCGCGCCATGGCACGGGGGCGCGGCCCCCTCGGCGGGCGCTGGGGAGCAGCGCCGCCCGCCAGCCCCGCGAGCCCACGCTGGCCGGCCGCCCAGCCCCGGGGCCCGCGGGCCCCACCCCGCCGGCCGCCTCGGCCCTTCCGGCTTCGCTCTGGGGCCGCCCCCGGGGCGGAGCGGGCCGGGGCGCCACGCGGCTGCGGCGGGACGCCCCAATGGCCCCAATGACCGCAGGGGCACCCGCAGTCCCCTTGAGGTCCCTACAGTCGTCGGAAGCGTCTCTACAAACATCTGGGATGTCCCCCAAATCCCTGGGGTGCTCTTACAAACCGCTGTGGCTCTCACAAACCTCAGTGTCGTCCCCAAAGTCCCTCAGATGTCCCCACGATTCCAGAGACTGTCCCAACTATCCCTGAGGTGTCCCCACAGAACCTCGAGGTACCCCAAATCCCTGAGTTTCCCTCAAAAGCTAGAGGTGCTCTGAGAGGCCCCATGGACTCTGGGACAATCCCTTAGCCCCCCAAATGTCCCCTACTAGTGTCCTCATTGTTACTGATATATCCCCACAAACCCCAGGGCCACCCCGAGAATCTCAGGATGCACCCACAAATGAAACTCCTTCAGATCCCAGGATCACCAGGTTTCTTCAGATGTCCCCCAAATCTCCTGGAGCACCCCCACCATCCCGGAGTCAGGCAGAGACCCCCAAAGCACCCCTAAGAATTTCCCACAGCCACAGAGTATTCCTACAGACCATAAACTGTGCCTCCCAAATTCTAGGATCCCTCACAGATCCTAAGAATGTTTCCACAGTCCCTCAGATGTCCCCCAATCCCTAAACGGCTCCACAGTATTCCTGAGGTGCCCCCATAAGTTCAAAGACAGTGAAATAACCTCAGGGGTTCTTCGGACTCAAGGAGTGTTCCCATAACTATGTAGCTGCCCCCCAAATCCTAGGATACCCCATAGGCACCAGGGGCACAACTAGATTCCTCCACAGTTCCTAGGTTACCTTCCAAAACCAAGATGAACCCACAATTCTTGGGGATACCTCCAGAATGCCCCTCACAGCTTCTGAAACATACCTTATAACTCAGAGACACCGCTAGAAGCTGAGTGTGCTCACAGCCGCTAGACACTCCTAAGGTTCCCCCAGTCCTGCCACTCCTTAGAGTCTCTGAGGCATCTTAGAATTGGGGCCCTCCACAGCTCATGAGGTGGCCCCAAGAAGCTGACCTCCCCTCAGCAGAGCAGTACAGGCTGATAGGGACTTTCTGGGGCTCCTGTGGTGGCACTGCATGCCCAGCCAGTGTGACTCTGTGGGGGGCATATTACCGCCTTTCACAGATGAAGAATAAGACTGAGGAGTTGAAGATTCTAGAACAAAGCTAGCCAGCTGGTTATAATTTCAGAGACTACCCCAACCTACCTGTGGCTCTTTGGGGTTAGGAAGGGGGAGAAACTTGTTTCAGATAAGAAAATTGGAGCAAATCTCTATTTTAGGGCCCTACCTCTGTAAATACCTTTCTTTCTCTACCTGTTGGCTCCCTTGTCTTGGGCCCCAGAATTAGCTGGCCTAGGTTTGAGTCAGGCCTCCAGCACCTCTTAGCCATTTGACTTTGGGCCAGTCATTTCACTAAGCCTCAGTTTTCCCACCTGTAAAATTGGCATAATGATACTATGCATCTCATGGGTGGACATGTAAAAAAAACAAACAAACAAAAAAGGCTCACAAGGCATTTGGGGATAGTAAAGCATTCACTGAATGTTAGCTATGATTACCTGACAAAACATGTTTTTGGAGAGCTTGTAATGTGCAAGCCACTGTACTCGCCACAGGGTACAGATGATGATGAGGAGGAGGAAGATGATGACGATGGTGGTGATGACAGCAACTAGCCTTCAGAATGCCTCCTGGACATTCAGCACCTCTAGTTCTGATCTCATTTAATCCTCATAAAATACCTGCAAAGTGATATGTTGTTGTCCCCATTTTACAGATGGGAAAACTGAGTCTTGGAGAGAAACAAGCTGCTCAAGGTCACACAGCCAAGGAGTGTCTGAGTCAGGCTCTACACCAGTGTTTGCCACCCTTCATTTCATTATCCCCAACACTGCCCCAAGGAATAGCCTGCTTGGACAGTCCCTTCTCTATGAAATAGCCTTCTCTATGAAATGTCACAGCCACTCATACACAGGTATACCTCAGAAATATTGCAGGTTTGGCTCCAGACCATTCCAATAAAGTGAACATCACAACTAAGTGAGCCAGATGAATTTTGTGGTTTCCCAGTGCATATAAAAGTCATGTTTATACTACACTGGTGTCTACACACGTGTGCAATAGCCCTACGTCTAAAAATGTGTACATACCTTAATTTAAAAATACTTTATTGTTAAAAAATGCTGACCATCATCTGAGCTTTCAGCGAGTCATAATCTCTGCTGGTGCAGGGTCTTGCCCCAATGTTGATGGTTGCTGACCAATCAGGGTGATTGTGGTAATCTCTTAAAATAAGAAAACAAGGGATCCCTTGGTGGCGCAGCGGTTTGGCGCCTGCCTTTGGCCCAGGGTGCGATCCTGGAGACCCGGGATGGAATCCCACGTCGGGCTCCCGGTGCATGGAGCCTGCTTCTCCCTCTGCCTGTGTCTCTGCCTCTCTCTCTCTCTCTCTCTCTCTCTCTCTGTGACTATCATAAATAAATAAAAATTAAAAAAAAGAAAACAATAAAGTTTGCCACATGGATTGAGTTTTGCTTTTAGGAGCAATTGCAGTGTCTCTATAGTGTATGATGCTGTTCTATAGCATTTTACCCACAGTGGAACTTCTTTCAAAATTGAAGTGAATCTTCTTAAATCTTGCCACTGCTTTATCAACTATATGTAATATTCTAAAATCCTGTCATTCAACAATCTTCACAGCATCTTCACCAGAAGCAGATTCCACCTGAAGAAACCACAGGTTTGGTTCATCCATAAGAAGCCACTCATCTTCCGTTCCAGTTTGATCATGAGATTGCAGAAATGGGGACCCATCTTCAGGCTCACCTCCTAATTCTAGTCCTCTTGCTGTTCCCACCACATGTGCAGTTGCTTCCTCCCCTGAAGTCTGGGACCCCTCAAAGTCATCCATGAGGGTTGGGATCCACTTCTTCCAAACTCCTGTACTTGTCAACATTTTGACCTCTTCCCATGAGTCAGAATGTTCATAACGGCATTTAGGATGGTGAATCCTTTCCGGAAGGTGTTTGATCTCTTTTGCTCAGATCTATCAGAGGAGTCACTGTCCACAGCAGCTATAGCTTTATGAAATGTATTTCTCAAATAATAGGACTTGAAAGTCAAAAATTACTCCTTAATCCGTGGGCTGGAGAATGAATGTTGTGTCAGCAGGCATGAAAACAACATTAATCTCACTACATCTCTGTCAGAGCTCATCAGTGGCCAGGTGTATTGTCAGTGAGCAGTAATATTTTGAAAGGAACCTTTCTTTTTCTTTCTCTTTCTTTCTTTCTTTCTTTCTTTCTTTCTTTCTTTCTTTCTTTTCTTAGCAATCAGTCTCGATAGTGGGTTTAAAATATTCAGTAAAACATGTTTTAAACAGAGGTGCTGGGACACCTGGGTGGCTCAGGGGTGGCTGCCCTTGGCTCAGGGTGTGATTCCGGGGTCTGGGATTGAGTCCCACGTCGGGCTCCTTGCAGGGAGCCTGCTTCTCCCTCTGCCTGTGTCTCGGCCTTTCTCTCTGTGTGTCTCGTGAATAAATAAATTTAAAATCTTTTAAAATTTTTCTTAAAAAACCCAAACACAGAGGTGCTGTCATCCAGGCTCTGTTGTTCCATTTACTTTTTTTTTTTTTTTTTTTTTAAAGATTTTATCTATTCATGAGAGACACAGAGACAGGCAGAGACACAGGCAGAGGGAGAAGCAGGCTCCATGCAGGGAACCCGATGTGGGACTGGATCATGGGGTCTCCAGGATCACACCCTGGGCTGAAGGCAGCACTACACCACTGAGCCAACAGGGCTGCCCTGTTGTTCCATTTTCAAAGCCGATAGGAGAGGTTTAGCATAATTCTTAAGGGCCCTGGGATTTTCAGGATGGTAATTGAACATTAGCTTTAACTTAAAGTCACTAACCGCATTAACCCTGTCGTTTGAGGCTCTGAAGCCAGGTACTGATTTCTCCTCTCTAGCTATGAAAGTCCTGGATGGCATCTTCCAATAGAAGGCTGCTTTGACTACATTGAAAATGTGTTTAGGGCAGCCACCTTCGCTAATTATCTTAGCCCAGGCTTCTGGATAACTTGCTGCAGCTGCTGCATCAGCACCTTTGCTTTTATATAATAGAAATGGCTTCTTTCCTTAAACCTCAAGAACCAACCCTCCGGTAGCTTCAAACTGGTTTGCAGCTTCCTCGCCTCCCTCAGCCTCCACAGAACTGAAGAGAGTGAGGGCCTTGCTCTGGATTAGGCTTTGGCTTAAGGGAGTGTTGTGGCTCATTTGATCTATCGAGACCACTTGAACTTTCTCCAAATCAGCAATAACGCTGTTTTGCTTTCTTAACATCCTTGTGTTCCCTGGAGCGGCACCCTTAATTTCTTTCAAGACTTCTCCTTTGCATTCACAACCTGGCTAACCCGTACGTACGAGAGGCTTCACTTCTGGTCTGTCTCAGCTTCCAATATGCCTTCTTCATTAAGCTTAATCATATCTGGCTTTTGATTGGAATCGAGACACTTGTGTGACTCTTCCTTTCACTTGAACACTTAGAGGCCATCAGGGTGATTAATTGGCCTAATTTCAATATTGCTGCGTCTCAGGCGCAAGGAAAAGGAGACCTGGGAAGCAGCTGGATGGTGGAGCAGTCAAAACACACACACACACACACACACACACACACACACACACACACACACGACACGCATCTATTTAGTTTGCCGACTTCTATGGGCTCAGTTCATGGTACCCCCAAATGACTACACTAGTAACATCAAATTGATCACACATGACCACAATAAATATAACGATGAAAAAGTTTGAAACTTGCAAGAATGATCAAAATGTGACCTACAGAAACAAAGTGAGCAAATGCTATTGGGAAAATGCACCAATGGACTTGTTCAACGCAGAGTTGCCACAAGCCTTCAATTTGTAAAAAAATGCAGAATCTGTGAAGTGTAATGAGGCGAGGTATGCCTGTACTGCATATCTGCTTGTGTGTATTTGGGGCTTTATAGATAAATATAAGTTGTTTTATTTTTCCTACATACATCCACCCAAGAACGAATTTTCGCCCCTTGGAGGTGATAACACCTTGTTGGGAATCCAGGGTTTCCCAATCTTGGAACTACTGACATTTAAGGCTAGATAATCCTCTGTCCACTAGTAGCCAGTAGCACCCGCCCTCAATCATTAAAATGTCTCCAGCCGAGGCGCCTGGGTGGCTCAGTTGGTTAAGCGTCTGCCTTGGGTTTGATCCCATGGTCCTGGTCATGATCCCAGGGTCCTGGGACAGAGCCCCACATCGAGCCTCACATGGAGCCCCACATCGGGCCCCTGCTCAGTAGGGAGCCTGTTTCTCCATCTCCTTCTGCTGCTCCCCCCTGCTTGTGCTCTCTTACTCTCTGTGTCAAATAAATAAATAAAATCCTTTAAAAAAAAAAAAAAAGGCCTTCAGGCATTGTGTCACACATGTCCCTGGAGGCCAGAATCACTTTCAAGTGAAAACTCCAGTCTAAACACACTAAGACCCTTGCACTGGCCACTGGGACCGCTAGGTCCAGGTACAAAACAGAAAGGAAGAGCATTCTCGTTTACCTGCCCTTAGGCTCCATTGTTTTGCTGAATCCTCAGGACAGACTTTGGAAATAAGGTTCTGAATTGGCCTGTTTCAGAGACAGGGTACCTGAGGCCCAGAAAGGGGAAGTGACATGGCCAGGGTCACCCAAACTGGAAAAAGCAGAGCTAGATGATGAGTCTAGTTTTCTGACTCCAGAGACTGGGATTTTAGCCACTAGGCTACACAGGCCCTTCATGGTTCAGTCTCCTCCCAGCTCAGTGACTTTTGTCCTTTCCTAAAAAGCCAGAGATAACCTAAGGCCTAAAGCCAATGCTGACCATAGCCTGTAAGGTCCTACGTGAGCGCCCTGTCACTTCCCTGTCTCATTTCCTTCTACTCATCTCTTGCTCACTCTGCCTCTGCCACACTTGCCGCCCCTCTGCTTTTCCCCTAACATAATAGATTGGCTCCTACTCCAGGACCTTTGAACTGGCTTTCCCTCTGCTTGTCACCCTCTTCCCTTAGGCTCACTTCACGTCTGATGTTACTTCATTTAGGTCTGTACTAAAATTTCACCTCTTCAGAGAGCCCTTCCTTGACCTCAGGGTCCCTCTTTTCTTCCTGTCCCATGTGTCACCAGAATTATCACATGCCTTTACTTGTTATTTCTTCCTCATCTACTAGCTTGAGAACTCCAGGGCAGCAGGGACTGGGGGTCTGTCTCATTCCTTGCCACAGCCTGAAGAGGCTCAATCACTGCCCGTGGAATCAAAGGCTCAGGTAGGCAAATCCTTTCCTCAGGGCCCACAGCAAGTCAAGGGCCAAGGCTGGATTGGAGCTCTTACTCAGGAGTGAAGATAGTGGGCTCAGATGCCCCCCCCAAACTCTGTCCTCACCCTGTCCCCCCAGCACCAAAGCCCTACCTCCAACTCAGAGGAGCCTGCCAGTCAATCTGTGACTAGTGAAGGAAGGAGGGGTGTGCCCTGGCAGCCAGAGCCCAGGATTGTGGTTTGGAGGACACCCCCCGTTTGTCTGCCCACAACGTCAGAGAGATGCACTTTGCAGACGCGCAGTTCTCCAAACACCAGCTCCTGGCTGCCCGACCCCAACGTCAGCCATCTGAGCCTTACCACAGCCCAGGGGGCGGGCAGATCTTATGCACGCGGGTTTAGTAAGAACACTGAGGCCCAGGGGGGCATGATGGTGGGCTCCTAGTCCCACAGCGAGTCAGGGGGCAGGGCTACAACCTGATTCTCACCCACCCATCTGGAGTCCAGGAGACCTGGGTTTTAACCCCAATTCGCTGTGCGACCTTGGGCAAGTCACTTCTGTTTCCTCGGCAGGAATAGCGAGCCAGAGACGCTGGGGGTTAGCACGCGGGTCGGTGTTGCGAGGCCCTGGCAGGGACAGGGGCAGCGGCAGCCAGGAGCGCGGAGGTGAGCCGGGAACTCCGCGTGCGCAACTTCTCCGCCAAGTTGCTCTGCGTCCGCCAGGCGGCCGTCTCCACTGCGCTCGGCTGGACGGGGAGAGCCGCCCGGTCCCGCCCGGGGAGGGACGGGGCCTCCCCCGCAGCCTGCGGCCGGCCGGCCTGGCGCCCACTCTCCGAGGCGCTCGATATGCAGGAAATAATAACCTGGGGCGCCCGGCAGTGGCGGCGGCGACTGTGCCCCGCTCGGGGACTGGAGTCCCGCCCAGGCGGGTCCGCACTCGGAACGCGCCCACAGCCTGTGCCTTTCTCGTCCCCCAGCAGAGGGCGCGCGGAGGGAGGGGCGCGCGGAGGGACCCGCTCCCAGGGCACAGCCAGGGATACGGGAGAGCCAGAGAGGAGGGCAGGCGCGGACCCGAGTGGAGACACAGGCCACGGGCCAGAGAGAGACCCCAGTTCGGCGGCCTCCGCCCCTTCCTGGGGTCCCGCGGCGCCTCCCCGGGCCGGAAGAGTTTGCGGAGACAGAGGGGCACGGGGCGGGGTGGGGGGTGGGTGTAGAGGCTGGTACGTTGGCCCCGCCCCCAATTCAGGCAAGCCCCCCCCCCCCCCGCCCCCACTACCATCGCACTCTTTCTCTTCCTCCAGCTCCATCTGCCTCTTGACAGATCGTTGTGGTGCCGTGACTCAGCCCCGCAGGGCGCCAGGAGCACAGGCTCATACATCCCCAGGTCTGGAGGGGGGTTGTGGATGCCATCTCAGATGGAGGGCAGTGCCCTCTCTCTGGGGGTTCCTGTGACTCAAGTCTAGGGCTGTCTGGATCCCCTTTTTGGTGGCTGCAGGAACTGCAACGTGGGTAGCACTGGAACGCCCTGTGTGCACTCAGAGAAACCCCTTTCTGGAGAAACAGGCTGGCAGAAAGCCCATTCTAAGCAGCAAGGTTCCCACTGAAGGCCTCTCAGTTCCCCCTTCCTCCTTCTGCCTAAGGGTGGGGGGAGGACGCTGGCACCCATGCCTTCCCTCTGGCCGAAGCCCCTGGAGGCTACACAGGCCCAGAGTGAAACAGAAACCTGAGCCCTGAAGGGATGTGGTTGAGGTTCCCGTTTGTTTTTTCTTCCCACCATGGAGGAGCAGGGTCTATGCAAGCCCCACCTCCTCTCCTGAGTCCAGGTCCCTGAGTGACTATCTACTGAGCACTCACTGTGTTAAGCCCTTTACACACATCCCCAATCTCACAGAACTCACAAACACACACACCACCACCACCACCACCACCACCACTCCTGCTGCGGGCAACAGAGCAGTGCCAACAGCCCCACTTTACAGATGGGGAAACTGAGGCAAGGAGAGGGCAAGACATGTGCCAGGACCCCAGGCCATCAGACAGCCGGGTGTTGGGATCTCAGCTTTGCCATCTCCTGCTTGTGTGAGCTTGGGCATGAAGGAGGGGTGTTTTGCTCCTCTGGGCCCCAGTCTGTCCAACAGGAATACCTCCTGAGGCACTGGAAACCCAAGATGAGGGGAGCCTGAGAGTGAGCCATTAGAAGATGGATACCACTAAGATAATGATGATTATTACCACTCAGCCACTGTCCCCAGGGGGTCAGCACCCCAGAGACCAAGGCCGGGGGAGTCCCTGAGGCCTTTAAAAGGAAGTGGGCCCAGCTCCTCCCCGCAGTACCCCACTCCTTCATTGGTCTCTTAGGACAGTGACCTGAGCCAGTTTGGCGCAGCCCCGGGTCTTGGCATTTCCTGTTGATTCCAGCTTTTGTTTTTCTTCAGCTTCTCTCCAGTTCCCTCTGGGAGATAGCAGGCTGTGTGTTTTGGGCCCCCCCGACACTTGCTTCCTGCCTGGGGGCTGAGGCTGGAGCTGGGGAGTGGGTGGGAGTGGTTTGTGAGGTTGTAGGGCTGGCTAGAAACCCCTAGAGAGAGCAAGGACTGTAGGATCACAGCCTAGAGGGGGAACTCTGGGAGTGAGAGGCCGGAATCTGATCGTCTTAGAGACATCCCAAGCAGAGGGGCACCCACGGGGGTCAGACAAAGCACAAAGTCAAAGCTCTCAGTCACGCATGTCACCAGAGCACACACAGACCCCCGAGCAACACTGGAGCAGATGCTGCAACGAGAAACATGGGGTGGTTAGAGGACAGTACACCACGCAGCCAGGAGCACACCCCAGAAGTCAGACGACTCCCGGACACAGGGAACAGAGGCAGCTGAGAGCACGCCAGTGTCTCTATCAGCATCCCTGGGAGCACAGACAGTACCGCTGACATGACCACTGTCCCAGAATGTACACATCACAGAGCCACCATCACTGCCTTCCAGGAGTACATACTGTCACAATCAGTGCCTCAAGAGCACACGCAGTCACTGTCACAATCGTTGTCCCGGAAGCACAGTCACATAATCATGGTGCTGGGTGCTCACACGGTCATATTGTCACAATTCCTGTGACCCTTCAGTACACAAGTCGTATTGTCAAGATTACTGTCCTGGAAGCCTACACTGTGTGACAACTACACTGTCCTGAAGCACACACAGTCATGCTGCCACAATCACTGTCTCAGAAGCACATATGGTTCCACTGCCATAATCACTGTCCCTGGAGCACACATAATCCCATGTCACAGTCACAGGACCCCAAAAGCCCAGGCAGAGCATGTAGCTAAGGCAGACACAGCTAGTCTACCCCAACAGCCGGAGCCAACCCAGGTCAGTGAGAGGATGCCATCAGAGCCAGTCCAACACCACCCCTCACTAACACTGTCTGCTCCTGGAGGCAGGGATTCCCTTACCCTGTGCGAGGACTGTGCACCCTCTGGGCACCGTTACCTCCCTCTGGGCAGCTACTGAACCCTAACACTCCTGCCCAGAGAGGGAGCCCCAACCCAGCACACAGACCTCAGTGCTCCCTGAAGAGGCTCCCCCTAGATTTCTGACCCGAGCTGCTTAAGCGTGAGTCTTCCATTGCCTCCCCCCATACAGTCCTCCTTTCCCTAGAAGAACCCCAAGAACCCCTCGGCCTGGAGGAAACATCGTGAACCTAGGAGGCACCACCGACAGTGCCCTCGAGGTCGTCGACAAACATAGTGAATCCAGCTGCCAGTACAGTGCCCCGGGGAAAGTCCCTTCAAGTACCCTGCGCTGTCAACAACTATGGTACAGACTCCCAAAGCCGCAGCCCTCAACCAAGCCGCGGTTAATACAACACGCAGCATGGCGCCCCCTAAGTTGATCCCAGGACCAGCTTCAGTGGGATGGGTGCTCGTACACAAGGAGCCACCAGGGTCGCGTCCCGGACGCCCCCACAGTAGAACTCCCCCCACCTCCACACCCCCGCCCGTCACTCGGACTCCACCCGCAGCGCAGCGCCCCCTGCGGTCAGCGGGGCGAGTTGCGTCCTCTCTGCGCGCCTATCCGCTCCACGCGCGTCTGCAGCCCGGAGTCTTACCGCCTGCAGCTGCCTCCGCTCGCGCCGCCGCTGCCGGTGCCGGTACCGTGGAAGGACGAGGGCCAGGACATGCGGGAAGTGCGCAGGCCGGGCCGGTCGCCGGTGTCCACGGCGTCGGCGCGCTCTATGGGCCGGTGTGGCGGCCGCTCGGGCTCTGCGCGCTCCGCGCTGTCGGAATAGCCGCGCTGCTGGATACGAATGGGGGTCCGCGGCTGCCGCCACAGGTGCTGGGGGGGCGGCTTCAGGGTGGCCTGGCCCTCCCGGGGCCCAGGCAGAGACAGAGACAGGCTCCTCTCCGAGGGGGCGGCCGGGGGCTCCATGGCGCCGACCCCCTCCTGCGCCCCGGGGGGCCCCGGCCTCTCCGAGCTTCACCCTGCTCAGCGGCGCGCTAGCCGACGCGCCCGAGGGCCCGCGGGTGCGCCCGGCCTCGGTGGGGCCATGGCGCCCCGGGGACAGACCCGGGGGCGCTACGGGCCGATCGCCCCCGGGGCCGGGCGCCGCGGCTTTCTGTCGGCGGCTGGCGCTCCGCTCGGCGCCCGGCAGCGCTCTCCGCGCTCGGCACCCCGCTCCGCGCCAGCCCCGGCTCCCCCGCCCCGTCCCGCCCCTCCCCGCCCCCCGCCCGCCGCTCTGTCAGCGCCGCCCCCCTCCTCCTCCTCCGTCCGGGCCGGAGGGGGGCAGCCACCCAAGGAGGGGGGCCCTCCCGCCCACGCAGAGCCCCGCTCCCGGAGGGGAGGGGGCGCCGGAACTCGGCTCTCTCCTGAGCGCCCTGCCTAGCCGCGGCGTGCACGGGAAAGAAGGAGTTAAACGGTTAATCCGATCAGGAAGGAGACACCCGACTGGTTGCCGGTGTGTCAGTCAGTCCGTCCATCATGGCGGGGGCGGAGCCCGATGCTGGCGTGTCCTCGCCGCTGCCTCAGGCCGGGGGGAGCGCGTGGGGAGTGGTCCCGGGGCCGCCGACGCGGGCTCTGCGGCTGGCAGCGGCGACGTTCGGGGATTCTCCTGTTGGTGGCTCGGAGGGTGGTGATGGCGCGTGCCCAGGGCGGGATGTGCGCGCACGTGGCCCCTTCCGAGGGTTGTCTGTGTTTTTGGTGTCGGCTGGAAGTGTGTGCGCGCACGTGGTTGGCTGCTGCGGTCTGCCTGTTTCTCTGGATTTCGCTGTGTGTGTATCTGTGTGTCTGTGGGTGAAGGATGTGTGCGCACGTGTGCTGCTTGTTTGGAGGGTGTGCGCCGCTGTGGGGTCTGTTCTGGCGGCCTGGGGCTGTGCGTGTGTACCCACGCGTTTGGGTGTGTATTGTGGTCGGTCCGCGCTTGCGGAGTTGTGCAGGCAATTTGGCTGTTTGACTGTGGTGTCTGAGGGAGTCTGTATGTGTTGGTGTGTGTGTGTGTGTGTGTGTGTGTGTGGTCGGCTTGAGGGCCGCTTTGGGGTGTTTCTGGGGTGTGTCCCTTTGGTTCCCGTGTGGCTCCAGGAGGACACCGCGGCTGCCCGCCCACCGCTCTGTGCGTCGCTGCCTCTTGCAGAGCGCTTCCGCAGGAGGTAAACTGAGGCAGGTCTCCGGCAGCCGCGGGATGCACCCCCATGCCCTTTTCAGGCGAGTAAACAGCCGCGCCTCCTCCCCGCGGCCCCCGCCAGCAGAGCCCCCCTTCCGGCACCTAAATCGGGAGTCGCCGTGACTCACGCTCCCGCCTCCCCCAGCGCCGCGCCGAGCGAGCGAGCGGAGAGCGAGCGGGATCCGAGCGCCACCCTCCCCCCATCTCTGCCGCCCCGGCCGCGACGGAGCCCTGGCGGTGGCCGGGCTTTGGGAGCGCGATCGCCGGGGCGCCCCACCCCCGGGGCCGACGCGCGCTCGGACTCTAAACGGCTCTGATGCGCGTCCCCGGAACCAGGTCCCCGCCCCCGCGCGCCCCCTCCACGGACTCCCCAGGGCAGGCCGTGCCGTCTGCCACCGCCCTCCTCCCTCCCGCACCCCCAGCACTGTTGTTATAAAAAAAAAAAAAAAAAAAAAAGGCGGCCGTCTCCAACCCCCACAGCCGCTTTTCTCCCCGCCCGAGGGGGCTCCGGGCGTGGGCGAACGCGGAGCAAGAACCGGCCCCGCATTAGCAGCCGCGGGGTATCCCAGAAGCCAGAGCTGTGTCTCCCACTTCTCTCGGGGACCCTCCCCCTCCCCCCGCAGTATAGACTCAAAACGGTTTCTAGGGGATTGGCAAGGAGTGCGATCCCCCACCCCCCGCCCACCCAGATCATTTGAGGGTCCTGGACTGGACCAAATTCTTGGGGGAAGGTGGAGACTATAGGATTGGCCGCAGCACAGGGTGGGTAACAAGGGATGGGGGGGGGGCGGAGGAGAGAGGGGTGGACCACAGCGGGGTGGGGGTGGGGCGGCTTGCAGAAGAAGGCCGCAAGGCTGTGGGCTGGGGCTGGTGTTTGGAACTCTGGTCTGAAACTGGGATAGACCAGGCTGGACCTGAACCTGGAAGAGGGTAGAAGGATTTGGGGGGAGGGGGAGCTGGAGGGAGATACATTAGACCGAGGGAGGGGGGAATGGCAGTCACTTCCTTTCCCCATCTGGAAATGAAGCATTATCCCAAGACCCAAGCAGAGACCCTGGAGACCTCCAATTGAGTAGGTGAGGGGATAGGAAGATTGAGGCTGCATAGAGCAGGGACCTGAGGAGGGCAGTGCGGGCAGGAGCCTGGCCAGCAGCCAGGGCAAGCTCAGCTGTCCAGCTTTCGAAGTCACCCTCGGACCAAGGTGGGGGCTCAGAGGACCCCAAATGAAAAAGAGCAAGAAAGTGTGCCCCCACGTATCTCTTCTATCTACCCCCAAGAGAAAGAAAATTGCCAGTCCAGCTCTCCTGTAGGGTCTCACCATCCCCTCTAAGGTGGGGGAGGAAGTGGATCTTCCCAGGAGGGGAGGTAGAGGCACACAGCTGCCTGGAAGAGACCCACTCCCTAACCTGTCCCAGCTCTCTGATTGTGAGGACATGGCAGGGGACTGCAGGGCTGAAACCCTTTCCACGATCCTGCTTCTTGCTGACTCAGGAGGCCGCAAAATGGAAGAAGGGATTCCTAGAGGCTGCAAGGGGAGCCTGGGGGAAGGGATGTTACAGCTTGACCCACAAGACTCCAGAAGTTTCAGCTGGTTTTTGGGAAAGGCCAGGGGCCTGGAGCTGGAAAGGGCTGGTGGCTGGACACAATCCCCGCTGGCCCTGAATCTCCACCCCATCCCCGAGCCTGGTCCCCTCCTGCCTACCTGTCGGCTTTGGTGATGGAAATCCGAGGAGGGACCAGCAGTGGCAGCGTGGTGGGCCTTGGCGGCAGAGGGACCCCAGGGTCCGAGGGCTCCGTGTCCGCCCAGCCCAGGCCGGGCCCCGTGGAAAGGCGACGACGAGGGCGTCGGAGGTCAGCCCCCAGCATGTTGGCACTGGTGGGCTCGGGGGTCTCCCACGGCCTCTGAGGAGGGACAAGGACCAAGGACTGGATGGGGGCATGGCCTGACCAGGCAGCCCTGAGGCCCTCCCTCCAGTAACACCCTTTCTTAGCCACTTGAGAAAGTGACTGATGGGGATATAACCTCCTTGTGTTCCCTTCACATCTTAGCCACTCGCTGATCCCTCCCACAAGGGGGGCTTTTCATCCCTTACATCTGAGGGGTGTCCCTTCTCAGCCATTAATTCTTATAGGGCTCCTTTTTGATGTTCTGGCCCTGGGGCTCTGGGCCCACATGCCTGTACAGTCTGTGCCTCACTGTGGAACCCCTCTAACACATTGTCACCCTACACGTCTAGGAGGCCCCTCCTGGCCTTCCGGCCTGTGCCCCTCCCCCCAGGCCCTCAAGACCTTACCCCCAGCACCCCTCCCTCACCCACAATCCTCTCCCCACCTGGGCAGCCCCTTGGAAGCTCCCGCCTTCTGTCGCTGGCCTGAGAACCTCTTAATCCAGGCAGCAGGAAAATAACGGAATCAAGGGAGTAAACTGAGGCACAAGGCGAGGACCCTCCCCAGATTTGAGGCTGTGAAGCCACACCTGGTGAGCAGCCATAGTCACAAGAGGGCGCCCGTGTCCCCTGCGGCCCAAGCCCCGCCCCCAGCCCGGGCCCCGCCTCTCGCACCTCGTCCCCGGTTCCGGCCACCGACAGGACACTGCGACTCCTCTTCATCCCGCCAACCTAGCGCGCTGTTGCGGCTGCGGGGGTCATATCCGCCCGGGCCAGCGCCTCCTGAAGGACCAAGCCGAAGGCATTCGCCATTAGTGCCCTGGGGCTCCCCCTGCCGGCTGAGCCTGAATCCTGCCCCCCCCCGCTAGTTTGCTCTCCCGAGGCGTGACGTCAGCAGGTGGCTGACGCACTGCCCGTCCGGTGACGTCGCCCGCCCGTTGCCAGAGCGACAGCTGACGCACGGCTGGGGTCTGGACGGCGTCAGTGCCCGGGTTGGCCACTGGGGGGCCGGGAGCCTCGGGACCGGGTCGCCCCAGCCCCCACCCCGTCCTCCCGCGGGGGCTTCCCCCGGCCTGGGGATCCCGCGGAGAAGACCGGGAGCTCCCAGAGGCGGCCGCGTGTGGCGCGTGGTCCGAGCCGGGGGCCGGAGGAAGCGTCTCCTCCGAGCTGTTGGGCTTTTATGCCTAAACCCGAAATAGCTGCGAGGTGCGGGGGCCGGGCGCAGCGAGACGGCGGCTTGGGCACAGATGGGGGACGCACAAGCAGAGGCGCGCGGAGACAGACAGGGACGCGTGGAAATAGAAACAGACAGACAGGGACACAGACGCAGCTCCCGAGGATGAGCGCGCTCTGCTGCCGGCGATCCTGGTCTAAAAGCCTGCGGGGGGGGGGGGGGCTGGCTCACTTCACCTTCGCCCCCAGGTGCCGCGAATTTATTGCTGTGTGGCCATGGGTCAATGACAAACTCTCTGAGCCTCAGTTCCTCCTCTGTGAAATGGAATGACGATCCCTACAGGGTCCATGTGAGAATGACATGAGACCAGACCATGCTGAATGCGCACAGGACAGCTCCTGGCGCTCAGTAAGTGCTTAATACTACCAACATCTGAGCCTGAGAGAGGGTGTTAGAACCCAAGTCAGATCATGTCCCTCCTCTGGTCAGAGCCCTCCATGGCTTTTACCTCACTCAGAGGAAAAGTCAGAGTCGTCCAGAGGAGGCCCACACAGTCCTGAATGATATGCCCAGTCATCTCGCTGTCCTCACCTCTTACCACTCCCTCTGAGCCTCTGCTCTATCCACACTGGTCTCTTGGCTGTTTCTAGACAAACCAGGCACGCTCTAACCTCAGGGCCTTTGCACCTGCTGGTTCTGCCTGGAACTCTTCCCTTTAATATCCACAGGCTCCTCACATTCTTTAGGTCTTTGCGCCTACCTCACCTTTTCAGGCATTTCTCCTGGAGTTCCTCTCCATCTCATCCCTGTTCAAAGTTGCTAGCCCCTCAGGACTCCTAACTTATCTGGCTCTATTTTTAACAGGTCTTTTTTTTTTTAGATTTTATTTATTCATGAGAGGCAGAGACACAGGCAGAGGGAGAAGCAGGCTCCATGCAGGGAGCCTGTTGCACGACTTGATCCTGGGACTCCGGGATCACACCCTGAGCCAAAGGCGGACTTTCAACTGCTGCGCCACCTAGGCGTCCCAGGTCTTTCTTTTTTTAATCGAGATTTTTATGTATTTACTCATGAGACACACAGAGAGAGGCAGAGACATAGGCGGAGGGAGAAGCAGGCTCTCTGTGGGGAGCCTGATGTGGAACTTGATCCCAGGACCCCCAGGATCTCAGCCTGAGCTGAAGGCAGCCGCTCAACCACTGAGCCATCCGGGTACCCCTTTAACAGGTCTTATCACTTCATAATGTACTATATAATTTATCTATTACACTAATTGTCTCTTCCCACATTAGAATATCAGCTGCAGGAGGGCAAGAATATTTTATCTATTTTATTCATTACCATATCTCCAGTGCCTAGAACTGAATCTGGAACGTAGTAGGCTCTTAGTATTTGTTCAATGTCTGGTTATTATTTTGAGGACATAATAGCATAATTATAAAGTTCCTAGTGAGATCCACTACAGACTAGCTACTTTACCCCCCACTTTGGCTCTTCTTTCTTTTTCTTGCCTTATTGCACTATCCTTCACTTTAGTTCAGTGTCAACTAGCAGAAATGAGTGTAAACACTGTCTCACCAACCTAGGCAAGCCTATGACAGACAGTTGTTGAGCAAATGGATGAATGTATAAAAATAGCTTAAAGGTCACCTCCACTTCTCAGCCCAATGAGCCAGTCCGTGTTCTGAGCTCCCACTGCTGCTTATTCTGTCCCCTTTAAAGTGTTCATCATTCTGAGTTGTAATTATCTGTATAAATGGTACCCATTCATCATGGTCCCCCACACATGGTCTCAATGAATGGTGAACGAATAAAGGAATGAATAAGATAGACACAGGGAAAAATAGGCACTCCCTCTCTCTGTATGAAGTCAGATACATGCATTCAGACAGAGAAAGGGCCATGTAGTAAGGGCCAGCCTCCAAAATTACACTGACAGGTGTGCCTAGGTGGCTCAGTCGGTTAAGCACCCGACTCTTGCTTTTGGCTCAGGTCATGATCTCTGGATCTTGAGATCGAGCCCTACACTGGGCATGGAGCCTGCTTAAGATTCTCTCGCTCTCTCTCCTCCACCCCCACCCCCAAGCAGCATGGGTGCTCCCTCTTTCTTAAAAAAAAAAAAAATTACACTGACAGGCTTCCATTCAAATCCTAGCTCTGCCATTTATTAGCTGTATGTCCTCGGGCAAGTCACCCAGCCTCTCTGAGCCTCAGTTCCCGTATCTGTAAAATGAGAATAATATCCATACCTATCTGAGGGCACTGTTGTGAAGATGAAGTGAAGCAATGCATGTAAGGTTCTGAGCACAGTGCCTGGTTCACAGTGGATGCTCACAAAACAGTACCCGCTTTCCTAGTAATAATAACAATGATCATCATTGTTGTTGGTTTGCATGGAGCTATAGACAGACATGGAAGACAGCAGCCTTACTTCCCCCCAACCACCCCCTAAACCTACCAGCTGACTCACTGTTCCTCAAAGACTTCAAACATATTCAGACCTCAGGGCCTTTGTATTTGCAGTTCTCTTGACCCAGAAAACCAGGTTCGGATATCCTGTGTTCCTCTCACTTCCTCATCTCCTTGACTCTGCTTTCATTTTGTTTGTTTCTTTTACTTTTAGACTTATAACATTCTAACAAGATAAAGAATTTACCTACTATTTTTATCAGCTGTTGCCCTTCCTTGGATTAGGACCTGAGGTCAGGCTGTTGGCCTGTTCTGTCTCCAGCTGGATCTGCAGTCCGAGGACAATGCTGGCATACAGTAGGTGCTCCACATATATCTCTTGAATAACCAGTTGATGCCTTTACCTCCTCAAGCCTCTGCTCAAAGGTACTTCATTCCAAAGGGCTTCCCTGACATAAATGCCTCCCTCCACCCCTTCGCCCTCACTCAGCTTTATCTTTCTTCTCAGCTGTCATCCCTGGCATATCATATATTTACATTTCTTCTGTCCTCAGCCTGATTTCCACGAGGGCAGGGGATTTTTCGGTCTTGTTTTATCTATAGCGAGAACCAACTTCACAAACATGTGACCTGTGCAGTCACTCACAGCCCCACGCTTAGAAGGTTTAATGCACCACCCTTGTTGTCTTGAAATGCTTCATTACTTTGACCAGGGGCCTTGCATTTTCCCCTTGCCCTTGGCTCTTCAAATTCTGTAGCCAGATCCCCAGGGCCTGGAACAGCCCATGGATTTGCAGAATAAAGGAAAGAATGAAGGAGTGGATGGCCAGCAGAGCCCTGCAGTGCAGGGAAGAGGGGCAGAGACACACCACCGCTATCCGGACACCTGTACACGTTTGCAGAAACCAGTCTTGGAAGAACCCCAGGCATGGAAGGCAGGGCATCACAAACCGGCTGAGTCCCCAAGGTAGAGGGGTGCCTCTAAGCCTGCCTTCCCCTCCCCTGGGTAGCAGGCCGGCTGGGGATGGGGGTCCAGATGGCAGAGCAGACTGCTCTGGGCAGCTGGCACCAGGCTCAGGCTGGGAGAGGCTTGCTTCCCTTATCCCAGCTTGTCAGCACAATCAGCTAGTGGCCCAGCCTGGGAGCCCCTGGCCTCGCTTGACAGTAAAGCACTGGCTTCACCCAAGCCCAAGCCCAC
The DNA here is from genome assembly GCF_018345385.1 of Vulpes lagopus. NCBI lineage: Eukaryota > Metazoa > Chordata > Mammalia > Carnivora > Canidae > Vulpes > Vulpes lagopus. Next base: position 7,455,266 of record NC_054830.1, on the reverse strand, counting down.
CATCCTTGGGAGAAGGATGCAGGGATGGATGGCCAACAAGAGGGAAGGAAGTGAGGACAAATGCCCCCTTATCCACACCTTGGCCCAGAGCATTCAGGCCTGAGAAGGAATAGTTACTAACCAGCTCTATTCCTGGAGCTATAAAGCAGGGCCAGGAAGGATTGTCAGGGGCCCCAGGCATGTGTATGTGTATGCATGTGTGGGTGCATGAGAGTTTACAGCTGAGCAAGTGGAACTTTCTATGAGTGTGTGTGTCACACAGCTGAAACCAGAGCATACCTGCAGCAGTGTATGTAGTGACAGGGCAAAGCTACATCAGCCTATGTAGGAATGAGACTGGATGTGCCTCTGTGTGATCATGGTATGAATGCATATGTGGGGAAAGTGGGGGTGGGGAATACACACATGTGGATGCAGTGGGAAGCAGAATTTCACAGTAGTTAGAAATACAGGTTCTGGGTTCAAGAGTTTACTCAGTCACTCACTAGCTATGTGGCCTCAGGCACGTTATTTAGCTATGTTGGCTCCAGCCCAAATATGGTGTTAGTATGATTTTTATCTGTCTGGATTTAAGTGCGTATGTTTGAAGAGTAATTCAACAATTCCAGGGGGCCTTCCTGGATACCCAACCTGAAGTGGGCCCTTCCATTTTTCTCTTTTGACACAGCCTTCTATTTCTATCACAGTCCCGATCAGAATTTGTTGTTATATATTTGTTTGTGTTGTTTCTTTTTCTGGTTTCTCCATTAAATGTCACCCCTGTGGGCACAGAGAGTTTTGTTCTGTTTCCTGCTGTGTCCCCAGCACCTGGCATATAGTCATAGGTGCTGAATAAATGCTTGTTGAGTAGCTATTCATCACAGTATGGCTGTGTCTGTGGGTATAAAGAGGTGGAAGCTGGCTGGGGATCATGGGTTCCTGGAGGGTCCTGTGCTCAAACCTGGTCTTGACTTTCTTCCTTTCCCATTCCCTCAGCCATGCTCACTTTATGGGAATGATGATACTCCATCAACTGCCTGTATTGCCTTTGACAAGCTCTTTCCCCTTTTCTGGGTCTTAGGAACTCACCTACTCACCTACCAACTGTAAAAAATGGGAAGGAGGATGGATTGGTTCATGATAAGCCTCCTTCCTGACCTAAGGCACTATGAAATAGTCTTTTATTGAGCACCCACTGTGTGCCAGGCACTGTTCTGGACCTGGCCCTGCCCTCATATGAGGAGCTTAAGTGAATAAGGAAGACAGGTATCAGCCAGAAATCTCATTTCATCAGGAGCACCCTTACTTCCAGTCCCTTTCTATGCCCTATGAAATTTTAGACTTTATTCTGATTCTGAATTCACCAGTGGGTAGTATTCTCTTTACACACAGATCTTGCTCCCTCATCAGCCTTGAATATAAGCACAGCAAATGCTGGCTGTTTTTATTGGTTGCTACAGCCCCACCACCTGGCTACAATGCTGTGGCACGTAGTAGGCACTCGGGAAATATGTGTCAAATGAGCTAAGAGAAATCAATGACTGAGCAAAGGCAGGCTCCCATGCATGACCTCACGGAATCCTTGGTGTCATTACCCACTTAGCAGATGAGGGAAATCGAGGCTCAGGGAGGCAGAGCCGATGTCGGGGTCCCACCCCTGCTAAGTAGTGTGTGGCTGTGGGATGCAGCAGAGAAAGCTTGGATAGTCCACAGGACCACTACCAGTCGCCCACCCCCACCTCGCAGGTACGAGAGAGAGACGGCAGAAGATGCGCTGATGGAGGTGCTGTGAGAAACCCAGTGGCAGTGCAAAGCAACTCAGAGGGCTCTGTCTCTGTATCCAGCTGGACATGCTGTGCTGGCAGATTAGGAAAGTCTTGGCGCTGATGGGGAAGCTTCCGGCGCCCTGTCCCCAGTCCTAGGAGCTGGAGGGCTCCTGGGACCCCGTTTCACTGGGGCCGGTCGGCTCCAGTCTCGCAAGCCAGGGAAAGAGCTCCGCGGAAACCCGGGAATCTCTGGCATCTGGGGTCCTCTCCACACATCCACAGCCGGGAGGCCGGCCCCAAAGGGCGTACCGCAGGGCCTCGGCTTTCTCGGGGAGCGGGAAACCCCACAGCGTCCTGGTCCCCTCCCTCCGGGGTGCCGGGTCCCCTTCCCCACCGCAGCTCGCAGCCGCGAAGCTTACCTTGCAGAGAGGGGCTGGGGAGGGAATGCCCCGCCCTCTCCGGCCTGAGGGCAGGAGGGGACAGGGGTGTCCAGACCCTTTGTTTGCTGTTGTGTGTGTATGTGTGTGTGCGCGATTGTGAGACCCGCTGGGGTGTGGGTCCGTGCGCGCGCGCGCCCGGGCCTTGACGGCCGCAGAGATGCTGGACTGCCTGGGCTCAAGGGGGAGGGGGAGAGGAAGGGGGGGGAACTCCCCGCCCCCGCCCGCCCACTCGCGGGTTTGAAAGATGCTCGAGGGGGAGGGGAGGCAGCGGGCGGGCGCTTTTGTCCGGAAGGCCCCTCCCCTTCCCTGGGCTGGGGAATCCCCCCATTTTGAGCCCCTTAATCCATTCCCTCCAGCCCGCTCTCTCCAAACACCTTCTGGGGGGTAGTCTGGGAAAAACGCCCCTCATCCGAGGGGCTGGAGCTCCTCCCATCCTACCCGCCCCCACGGAACGCCCTTTAATCTGAGATAATCCTGGCCCTAGGCTGCAACACGGCCTTTTATCCCAGTATCAAAACGAGGGTGGGGATCCACGCAAGTGTGCAGCCGGGGTCACCCAAGCTCACAGTAATGGAGTCTTTAGAGGCCCGGCGGAGTAAGGGGGCTCCAGACCAAAGGGGAGGGGCTACGAACGATTCTAGAGTACCACCACGAGGAAAGCCTCCATCCGCACCTCCACGATCCCCTTCCAGTCCCCCGGCTGCGCGGGGCCAGGAGCAAAGGCCCCCTTTGGCTAGACATTAGTGACACCCAGCGGCCGCACGGGGAGACGCCTCGGACGGGAGTCCGAGATCCGTTGACTCGCGCGGGGGCGGGTAGGGAGGAGCCGGGGTGCATCTGGGTGATTTTAGAGGGGGCGTGTGTGCGCGAATCCCGGCTCAGGAATGTCACAGGCCCGGCACGCGAGGGGGAGACTGGTCCGAGCTAGGGAAACACCAGCTCCCAAGGCAGGGCCACATCGCCCCCACAGCCGATCCCCACAAGGGCGAAGCCACGTCCCTCCTCCACTTAGACCTTTCCTGGGCAGGGCTCTGTACCCCAGGCCTGGGAAGGTGCTCTCATCAGACACCCCTCCCCAGCATAGGGTTAGGTCCTCTTCTCCGGGGGCAGAGGGACAGGTCCTCGCGCCGAAGCCCGCCCCTGCAGTGGGCTCCGGCTGACGTCACTGCGGCGTGGCTAAGGGGACAATCCTCTGCTACAGTCTCGCCATCGGCCCCGCCCCCCGAGGCCGCCGCAAACGCGCACGGGGGGGACAGCTGGAGATGAGGGGGGCTCGAGGTTGGATCGCCAGCCCGTATACCCTCACGAGGTGCCCGCGGAGGCCCCGTGCCCAATGAGGCGGGGTCTTTGCCGGGATTCCCGGGGGCCGGAACACGTGCGCGGGACCCTTTAAGGCAAGCGGGTCTCCACAGCCGCCACCGCGGTTACTAGGGATGTAACGTCATGCGCGGGCGGGGACGTGCGCGCCAGGGCGGAAGCGGAAGGGGCGGGGCTCCGCAGGCCGAGTCTCCAGCGCTGCCGCCGCCAGAGTCAGACCCGGAGCCGGAGCGGGCTGAGCCGCCGAGGCAAGATGGTGGACTACAGCGTGTGGGACCACATCGAGGTGTCTGACGATGAGGACGAGACGCACCCCAATATCGACACGGCCAGCCTCTTCCGCTGGCGGCACCAGGTAGGGTGCGCGCGCCCGTCCCCTTCCCCCCTCCCCCCCGCCCGGGACTGCGCTCCAGAGTTCTGACCCCTAGTACTGCCAGGGACCCCGCCATTGACACCTGGGATTCCCAGCGCATAGTCTGGGCTTTCAGTACCGCTTGGGGCTCTTCGATTCGACTCCAGACCCCAGAATTGCCAGGGCGCTGAGTCCCTACCAGAGGTCCCCGGCCTCCCCTCCGATTTCTGCGTGGAGCTCCCAGTTGACCCTTAGAGCACCTCCCTCCGAGTCTAAACTGCTAAGAGAAGCTTTGGGGGGTGTCCCCCCAATCCTTTCTGGGACCTTCCACTTAACACGCAAAACTCTGCCTCGGAGCCTGGACTCTGATCCTATTCCGGGAGACATTTCTGATCTTGGATGTACCATCTGCCCCTCCCCAAATCCTAGAGTCTTCGGTGCTTTGAATTTATTCGGAGATCTTCCTCCCTGGTTCCTGACAGGGATTCCCATTCCTTCTCCAAACAGAACAAGGAACCCTGCCCTCCCCTGAGGTTTCTGTTCTTGGCTTGAGAGTCCAACCCATACCCGGACCCCTTCCGTAGAACGTAGCTGGATGCTCCACCAGGGCCTTCGGTCTCATCCAGGATGGAGTTTTGGAACCCGCTTGCCCAAACCGGACCACCAGGTCCCCTCTGATGGAGTCTCAAATTCCAGCCACTCTTTAGCGTCACCTACTGTGGACCCCGTTTCTCATTATACCAGGAAACCCTGCCCCACAGGGCTTCCGGCCCCTCCAGAGCCCCTGCTCCTCCTTGGTATTGCAGGCCCAGGCACCACCCACCCCCAACAGTTTCCTGTAGAAGCCTCTGGCAGCCTTGGAATGCCTTCTACCAACTCAAGTCCAGCAACCAAACCCACCCAACCTTCCTCCTGACCCCAGCTTGGTCTGTTGCTCTCAGACACCCACATGTGCCTGCTCTAAGGACCCTCCCAATTTGATTCCAGATTTACTGCCCCTTCTTTTTTTGTCTGTTTGCCCCCAAATCCAGATCCCAGAATCCTGTCTGCTTGTTGTCCCGTCTCTCTCCCTGCCCAGCAGTGCTCACAGGACAACAGAGCAGCTCTCATAAGACTTAATATTCTAATCTCTTGCTCCCCCAAATCGGAGCTTCTACACCCACATACTTGTGCGTGTTATACTCTCACTTTGAGGGCGTATACCTCTCAGAACCTTCCAGTTAGGATCCTCACTCCACCCTCGCATATGGCAACTCCCAGTCATTTATCCAGAACCTCCTAGAAGGGCCCTTCCCCATCCTGTGGTGTCTTTAGTCCCTACATCTGGTCTCCAGTCCCATTTCCAACCCTTACCTTAAAGCAGCACTCTTGGGTAACATACCTACCAGGCAAGCCACTGAGAATGTAAGAAGAAAGTTCTAGCACTTCCATTTTTTGCCATGTGTAACATTTTATTATGAAATGCTTAAGACTCAACGCAGAGCTCTAAAGACTGTTCTTCGGAGTACCTACTTTTGTCACATAAAGAGGTTAATCTATACAGCTATGTGGAGAGCATTTTGGTCCTGTTGGTTGGGAAGCCAGTGCCCCCTCTCCTGCAGAGTTCTCCCCACCCTGCATTCCTCCCTGGTGGAACAGAACCTTTTCTTGTCCTGCTGAGGACCCTGTGGCTGTAGTGGAGTCAGGTGGGGGTGGGGCGGGGGGAGAGGTGGGAGAAGCATCTCTAGCCCGCTTCAGTGACAGGCAAGTTTGGGTTCTAATCCCAGCCCTATCACTTACTGCTTTACTTTTCCTGCCCCTAGAGACCATCCGAAGAATGAAATGAGATTAGGCCTGACAAGAACTTGGCTCCGGGCCTGGGAGGGAGTAAGCATATAGGAGGGGGAGGCAAGATTAGGAAAAAGGTAGCCTGCTGCACTTCTGAGCACAAGCCTGCACAACTGGGTTCCAGTCCTGGCTCCTGAATCACTGACTTACTGCATGACCTCCAGCAAGTTGTTTGATCTCTTTGTGCCTCGGTTTCCCCAGTTGGGAATATTAAGGGTATCCACCGGATAGGGTTGTTATGAGAGGTTACTCTATTGAGTATGTGTGATGTCCTTAAGGATAGCACGTGGCACGTGATAAGCTCTCTGTAAACTTTAGCAGTTACCGTCATTGTTATTGTTTAGGTAATCCCTGCTCCGGGAAAGAAAGATTCCAGAGGTGCCAGAAAGAGACAAGGGAGTGTCCCAGCCCCACCTCCCTTGTCCGGATACAGCTACTGTTAAACTAGTTTCTTGGGACTCCTTTCATCAAACTATGGCGCTGTGATTCTGTGAGCGTCGGGTTCTTTGTAAGGCTGGAAAGTGGTGACACCTGCAGGTCCCAGCTCCCTGCTGTGGCCCTGTCACACCCAGGCTGCCACAGCCCCTCCCAGAGGTGGAAAGCCCGTGCTGGGCAGGCTGCTGCCCCCACCAGCTCCAGGAGGCCTTTATTTAGCTCCAGTCTCCCTGGCGGCCACTCAGAGGACATCTGGAAGAGCTCGGTGGCCGCCCAGCAGAAGCCAGCAGGGTGGTAGGCTCCAGCTGCCACCCGAGGCCAGCTAGAATGCCAACCCCAGAGAGCCCCATAGCAGGAAGCCCCCAGGGCACCCCAGGCCCCAGGGGGAAAAATGGCAGAGCCCCAGGCCTCTCTCTTACTCCTCCAGGAGGCAAGGGCCCTTTCGGCCTTGACCCAGCTGGGGAAAGTGAGACTCTGGACTGTCAGCAGTCCTGTGGGGCTAAGTTAGAGAAGGCTCAAGGCTTCCCCATTCTCACCTACTGCGTGCCTGACTCTGCTCGAACTTGGAGATACAGCCTCAAAGAAGGCCCCGAAGTGAGTTAGTGAACCACTCTGGGGCCAGTGGCCAGGATGGTGATGCTGACAGCGGAATGTGTTCATTACGTAGGACTGCTCACAGCTTCCTGGGAGTAACTCCTTTGATGCTCCTTTTTTCCCAAAGAGGAACTAACTCCAAGGCTAGAAGTGTTTAAGTGTCTTAGCCAAGGTCACCTCACCAGTACGAGGTGGAGCTGGGTGATGTGACAGTGCGGTAACAACCACTCCCAGGTATTGAGCATGTGCTCTGGGTTGGAAATTGATCGAAACACTCGAAGTATGCTTTCTTGTTTGAGCCCCAGAATGGTCGAGAGAGAGAGAGAGAGAGAGAGATTGTCCCCTTGGATAGTAATGGCAGTCGCCGCCACGGGAATGGTGCTTGCCGAGCATCCAGCATGGCTCTGGACTGTCTACTTTGACTTAAATCTCCTTTGCTTCTCCTGGTGCCACTCGGTGAGGTCAGTACTGTTGTCTGCCTTTGACAGATGAGGAAACGGAGGTCTCTAGGGGTCAGGGGATTGACGCAAGGACACCCAGCCTTTACTCAGTAGCCACGGCTTATGACTCCACATCTGGGGCCCTGAGGCTGTTCTCCAGTGTCTTATCATGCTGTCTGATGATCTTGAAGGGGGCTTTGAGGCACAGTGATGGGGACTGGGGGGCCCTTGGGGAAGGCTCTGTAGAAGCTGAGACCTGGGGCCAAAGGACATGGAGTGAGAGGAAGAGAGTTCCAGGTAGAAGGAGCAGCCTTTGCAGAGTCCAAGAGTCAAGAGCGAGCTGGTGCATTTGGGATCTGCCTGCAACCTAGAATTGGGAAAGGAGAGTGGGACCCTGGCCCCCTGGGGCCTTGGTGCCACTTGGGCAGCTTGGAGTAAGGCTTCGGGATCCCATCTGAGCTCCAGGTTGGGGTGGCAAGAAGGGCTGCAGACAGATGTGCGTATTTCCAAGACTGGCAGTCTAGCTTGGAACAGCTGTGGAAGGTGGTGGCACCTCTCAGGGCTCAGTCAGGGGCTCTGGATTGAGCAGGCACTGCTGAGAGCTGGGGGAGATGATGGAGCAAAGCAAGGGTGGAGGACAGACAGGGCCATGTCATGTGGTAGAGAGTCCAGTGGGGACCTGAGCGAGAGGGGGAACGAGGGCACCATCTGAACTTGGGGTGCAGCAGCAGAGGAGGTCTGGGGAGCAACAGCTGGGGTAGGGGGGACAGGAGGCCGGTGGGCACCGAGCTAAGGCTCAGGGTGGGTGTGCTGGCCCGGAGACATAGCTGATGGGGCCTTGGGCAGCCATCCAGGAGTAGTACTCTGGGTGGACCAAATTGGAGAGACTTCTAGAAGCGAAAGCCGTCAGAATTGGGTAGGAAAGAGGGAGGAAAGGACAGGACCAGTGAACAGGCCTCAGCGGGGGGGGGGGGGGGGGGGGGGGGGCATCGGAGGTTGTTGGGCAAGGGAGGGCACCTGAGTGTCACTGAGGGCGGCTCTGGGGAGGACGGGTGGCCTGAGACCCCCATCCAGTATTTCCTTACTTTATTCATCCAACAAGTGTCTCCTGAGCCTTGACTGTGCACTTGTGTGTGAGACACGAGTGAGCAGATCCCCCATCTCTAGGGACCCCACTCCTCAGAGAGGGACAGTGTTGAGAACACAGTAAATAATTGTCACCAGATTGTCACCAGACGCTAGCAGGTAATGAGTGCTGAGGAGGAAGGTGAAACAGGGTGCAAGTAAGGGGAGATTGCCATCTTCATTCAGCAGGGTGGTCAGGGAAGGGCCTCATCTGTAAAGTGATGTTTGAGCCAAGATGGCAAGGACCTGAGGGAGTAAGCTGGTTTGGGGGCCAGTGGGGGGAGTCTGGAGAGAGAACTTTCCAGGCTGGGGGAACAGCCAGTGCAAAGGCCCTGAGTTTAGAAGTGGGTTCAAGAAAAGACAAAGCAGCTACTGTGACTGGAGGGAGGGGGCAGATTGTGCAGGGCCTTGTAGATCATAGATAGGACTTGATTTTCTGCTCTGAGTGACATGGATGCCACAGAATCTTCTGAGCAGAGTGGGGGTGGACACACACAAAGTAAGGTGTGTGCAGGTATCCTGGTGGGATGGAAGCTGCCCCCCCAGGGGGGCACAGAGGGTGGTGCACACATTCCCTGAGGCCATCCCAGGTGCAGGGGGTGGGAGCCCTGGGTGGGGCAGGGCCGAGGTCAAGGGGCCAGCCCTTCCCCAGAGTGCAGGGCTTGTGTCTGCCCACAGGCCCGGGTGGAGCGCATGGAGCAGTTCCAGAAGGAGAAGGAGGAGCTGGACAGGGGCTGCCGCGAGTGCAGGCGCAAGGTGGCTGAGTGCCAGCGGAAGCTGAAGGAGCTGGAGGTGGCCGAGGGCGAGGGCAGCAAGGTGGAGCTGGAACGGCTGCAGGCCGAGGCTCAGCAGCTGCGCAAGGAGGAGCGGAGCTGGGAGCAGAAGCTGGAGGAGATGCGCAAGAAGGAGAAGAGCATGCCCTGGAACGTGGACACGCTCAGCAAGGACGGTTTCAGCAAGGTGGGAGGGGGCCAGCAGGGTTCCCCCCCATGCAGGGGCTGGTGGGGTAGGTGGGGGTAAGGCCTGGACAGCTCAAGGGAGGGACAGCCTGGCATGGAGAGGGTGGAGGGACAGGTGTGGGGCTGGGTGGATGAAGCACCCCACTGGTACCCCCCTCTGATCTGCCCGAAGGCCCTAGTTCGAGGCCACACCTGCCACACCCACGCTCCCGCCACACTGATGCTCATGGCACCGTCACCACCTCCGCCGTGGAAGGGATGGGCGCTGCGGCCTCGGCCCACCCGGCCGTGCTGGAGGCGCTCTGCGGCCTCGCCCCAGCCCACTCCCCCTCTCGCCCCATCACAGAGCATGGTCAATACCAAACCAGAGCAGGCGGAGGAGGAGTCGGAGGAGGTGAGGGAGCAGAAACACAAAACCTTCGTGGAGAAGTACGAGAAACAGATCAAGCACTTTGGTGAGTTGGGCCGTTGGAGGGGGCCGGCAGGCTGGGGTTAGGAGGTTACACAGGACAGGGGCTGGTCCTCTGCCTCTGGGGCCCCTCAGCACCTTGCCAACACCTTCTCGTAGGCATGCTCCGCCGCTGGGATGACAGCCAGAAGTACCTATCAGACAATGTCCACCTGGTGTGCGAGGAGACAGCCAACTACCTGGTCATCTGGTGCATTGACCTAGAGGTGGAGGAGGTGAGTGGAGTCTACCCCGGGACTAGGGGAAAACCCTGCCCTGAGGCCACCACTTGGCGACATCCTACCTCTTCTCCTTTGGCAGAAATGTGCACTCATGGAGCAAGTGGCCCACCAGACCATTGTCATGCAGTTCATCCTGGAGCTGGCTAAGAGCCTGAAGGTGGATCCCCGTGCCTGCTTCCGGCAGTTCTTCACTAAGATCAAGGTAGTGTCCCTGGGGAGCCAGGGTGGGGTGGGGTGTGGGCCTCTTCAAGGCACCAGCCTCCATCTACAGGGGGGATATACACAGGTCCATTCAGACTTGGGGCCATGGGATCAGAACCTGTTTGATCAGGGGAGGCCGGAGACATGGAGGGGCCAGTAGTCAGCCCCCGGTTTGAAAGACGGGGTGTGTGGACAGTCCCGACGTGGGGTGAGGGACAGAGTCAAGGACGCCTTAGGGTTCCCTCACCTGAGCACCTGGAAGCACAGAGCTACCTCATGAGGGGCTTGAACTCATGACCCCGAGCGATCAGAGCTTGGGTGAGGACATAGGTGAGGTGAGCATCACAGGTCTGTGACTCGAGGCAGGCACATGGTCATTAGCATGTCAGCAGTAAAACCAGCCTTCGGGGGCGGGCCCATGGGAGAGACGGACCAAGCCTCTGAAGAGATCTTGGCCCTCCAACCCTGCAGACAGCTGACCGCCAGTACATGGAGGGCTTCAACGATGAACTCGAGGCCTTCAAGGAGCGCGTGCGGGGCCGCGCCAAGCTGCGCATCGAGAAGGCCATGAAGGAGTACGAGGAGGAGGAGCGCAAGAAGCGGCTGGGTCCTGGTGGCCTGGACCCTGTTGAAGTCTATGAGTCTCTACCTGAGGTGTGGCTCCCCGGCCCTGGGTGGGCAGCAGGTGGGCAGCAGGCGGGACCCCCAGGAAGTGAGGCCCTGACCCCAGCCCATCTGTACCCGCAGGAACTCCAGAAATGCTTTGACGTGAAGGATGTGCAGATGCTCCAAGATGCCATCAGCAAGATGGACCCCACCGTGAGTAACCACTCCCCAGGCCCACCCAGCAGCCCAGCTGAGCGTCAGGGGCAAATGATATGTCCCCTGCCCCCCTCCAGCCCTCCTCCCCACATCGCTGGTAGAAGTGTCCCTTGTGGGCTTCACGGAGCAATGAGGGAGGTCATGTCAACCGTGTGGCCAGCACATGAGCCAGCCTATGGAGCATCTACCGTGTGATTTTATCCAGCAGTGAACTTGGAACTTTGAGCATATCCCCTGCCACTGTCACTGCCCCCGTGGGCCATTTATGAGCATAATGGGCACACCAGGTTGATCCTACCTTTGTCCAAGGAAGGAGTGTTCCTCCCCAGCCTTGGTTACCCAGTTTTCTTTGGATACTAACTTGGAAAATCCGGGAGTGAGGGGGTGCTGAGCACATGGTAAATGTCAGCTGTTGTTTGTATGTGTGCATGTATTTTAAAGTAAGCCTCTACCCAGTGTGGGGCTTGAACTCATGACCCCGAGATCAAAAGTCACATGCTCTACTGATTGAGCCAGCCAGGTGGCCCTAGCTGTTGTGACTAGGAACAGCAAGGGTGCTGGTAGATGGGACTTTGTGTCTTTACAGATCTTGGTTCGCCCCCATTCCTGCTGTTTGGCTCACTGGTCGGCCACACTAGTTTCCTCATTTGTGAAACAAGTCTAGTCACAGGACCTGGCCTTGGATTTCTAGAAGCTTCCATGAGAGTGGATATCTAGACCTAGCGTCTTCACACTATGGTTCATAAGCTCACTCCTGTGTTTATCAGTTTTATTGGCATGCAGCTTTTATTCTGGGTGTACACTATTTAAATTTCAGTTCAAGTTAAGTAAAATGTGAAGTTCTGTTCATCACTTGAACTAACCACATTTGAAGTGCTTGGCAGCCACGCATGGCTGGTGGCTACCATGTTAGACACTGCAGATTACAGACAATTCCCATGATTGCAGAGTCCTTTGGACAGCTTTGATCTAGAATGAGTAGTAAGCAAGGTTAAGGATGTGGTTTAAGGATGCGCCACCATGGGTGGCAGTCCCGGCCTCACTCGCCACCCTTCTCCCCACAGGATGCGAAGTACCACATGCAGCGCTGCATCGACTCCGGCCTCTGGGTCCCCAACTCCAAGTCCAGCGAGGCCAAGGATGGGGAGGAGGCGGGCCCTGGGGACCCCTTGCTGGAAGCTGGCCCCAAGGCAGGCGACAAGAAGGATGTCAGCGCCTGACTCGCCCCAGCTGCTGCCCTCCTGCCTGCAGGCCCCTGTGTGCCCCTTTTCAGAATACAAAAATAGATGCCATCTCCCCAGCTCCTGGCTTCTTCCAGTTTCACTGCTCCCGCCCAGCCTGGGGCCGGGAGAGGGCCTATCCCCACCCCCACTGCCCCCACCTCCAGTGCTCATTCAAGTCTGCTTTGAGTCAAGGGGCTTCACTACCTGCAGGCTGCTACTTCCTTCTCCCTCCCCCCAATCAGCATTATGCCAAAGGCCTGGGGGTCCAGGGAGGGGCGGAGGTCGCTAGGCTGGTCCATGGGGCGGGGTGGGGAGGGTCCCCAGCCCAGAGGCCTGCTCTGGTCGCTCTGGGCTCTGTTCTCACTGTTCATCTGCTGTGAGTCTTCTATATGGTAAACAGCAATGATCTTCCAATAAAGGATTTCAGATGCTCAGGGGGGCGTCTCAAGGGCTGTTGACACAGCTCTTCTCTTGGAATGGGAGGGAAACCCAGTGAGTGTTGAGAGGCCTGACCTGTGATGCCTCAGGCTTTATCCTCCAGCTGTCTGGGCAGCTCCCTCTATTCTGATTCCAGGCTCTTGAACATGCTATTCCACTGCCTAGAACATTCATCCCTGGGATTCCTTTACATCAGAGTTCTTGTCCCCAATCCCCTACTCTTTGGCTGGCCCCCCAAGCCCCCTGCCATCACCCATTCAGGAGGATCCCCTATCTCTGGTCACTGCCCTTTGCGTCCATGGCCTCCACCCTGGTCCAGATCCTCACATCTCTGGCCTGCAGCCTGCCCCAGCTTCTTGTCTCCCACCCCCCTTCCACATCAAACCTCAACAGGCAGTGGCCAGAGGGTAGCCATAAACATGTGAGTCAAGGCACATCATCCCCACCCCCACCCCCCGACAGCAGAAGCCCAAAGTCCTCTGCAGCTCATAAAGGCCTGCACCGTCTGCCCAGTCTTCTCTCTGCCCTGATCTCACATCCACCTGTCTGCCTTCCCTCCTTGCGGGTTCTGGAGCACTTTAAATTTCTCTTTATCAGTGTGACCTTGGGCAACTGACTGTCTCCGTCCACCCCCCCAGTGAGTAATGTTAGTGCCTTTCTCCTGGGGTAGTGCTAAAATGAGATCATGCCACAGACAAGCAGGGCGCCTGGCACGTAGATTCTCAAAATGTGGGCCTTGGTGTATACCTGTTCCTCTACCCAAACACCCTTCCCTGCAGCCCTTGGGGGCTCCTTTAAGTAACAAAATATTTGGGGCAAAAGGGCCTAAAGAATAAGATGCACAAAGACATGGGTTTAAGATGAAGCAGTGAAGCCCTCTGCCCAAAATCCCAGGAGACCCCACCCCAGGCAGCTGCTTGTCACTCAGACGAGCTCAGTGCCCCCTCTTCCCCCAGGGCCCTCCTCCACCCACCTGAATTGCCCCGCACACCCAGCCAAGGCAGCTTGCCTCACCTGATGTGTGCCAAGCTTTGCCACCCTGCGTAGTCCTCTCCCTTGTGCTGTGAGCACCAGCAGGGCACAGTCTTTGGTCCTGCAGTATTCAACAGTGCCCTCAGCGGACCTTTGCATTCCGTGGTGAGGGCTCTGAACATCTAAAGCAAAGCACCCCTAGATGCTGTTGTGTCCAAACTGATTGCCACCAGGGGGCAATGGTGAGCTGCAAACCCTGGTGGCATCACCTCAAGCTTTAATGTGATGGGAATGGCAGGCAGGGATCTGATCTGGAGGGCTTGGGGAGGAGGAAGGCATCCTTAGTCCTGGATAAACCTGGCCCATCCAGGATCCATCCAGGATTGGCAACTTCATTATTTACTGTGAAAACTTTCAAAGATAGAATCCATATTACTGGTTTTTCCTTTTGCCTCAGGCTCCAATGTAACAACACTGTTACTGATTCTTAAAATTTCAATATTTTGTTCATGTTTTTTTTTTTCCCACATTAATTGTGCTTTTTAAAAAATATTGCATTAAAGTATTTATCTTGGTTACTGAGCTTTTTTGGCGCTCTCTTTGCTTTCATGCCTCACTTCTCTTATCCTAGTGTCGGTTGTCCTTAGGATTTAAAACATCAGATACTAGCAGGAGTAGCTCTGACTCTGCTCACCCTCCACTCAAGTGGTTCCCTGCCCCCAGTCATGGGAATCCATGGGAACCCACTGTCCACGGTTTCTCATGACTCCTTCCAAGGGTTTTTTTTTGTTTTGTTTTTTGTTTTTTGTTTTTTTTTGTAAAATTGAATGTGTTCTTATTGCCTCTCTTCTTTGACTAAAACTTAGCTCATTTTACAGTCTGAAATGCATCTTGCTTTTTTTCTGCTGAGCCATTAGGACCTGCAGACCTTCCTTTATCGTTCCATCAGCACTTCCTCATTCTTTCTATCCTGTGTGGAAAGCTCCTTGGGGTGCCCATCTCAGCATTGGTTTCATGAGGTGGGGGGTTCCAGTTTCTGTTTCTTCAAGCCAGAAAAAGCCCTGTGCACTGCCTCCCATGGGCGCAGGCATCCTACCTGTAGGAAAAATTCCCAGAGACAGGATTGCTGGGTCTTAAGTTTGAGAAACAGAATTCAACTCAAAAGGGTTTAACTGAGCAAACTGTAATGAAAGGATTGATGTCAATTGAGGGGTTGGAGAACCAACGAATGTGTGTTGAGTGTATCCATCTTCTACAGCTGTTATAACAAATAACCACGGGATCCCTGGGTGGCGCAGTGGTTTGGCGCTTGCCTTTGGTCCAGGGCGCGATCCTGGAGACCCGGGATCGAATCCCACATCAGGCTCCTGGTGCATGGAGCCTGCTTCTCCCTCTGCCTATGTCTCTGCCTCTCTCTCTCTCTCTCTCTGTGACTATCATAAATAAATAAAAATTAAAAAAAAAAACAAATAACCACAAACTTAGTGCCTTCCACACCAATTTATCGTCTTACACTTCTGCAGCTCAGCGGCCTGACACGACTCTCACTGGGTTAAAATCAGGACATTGGCAGAGCTGCAATCTGGAAGCTCTGGGTGGGATCCATTTCTTTGCCATGACCACCTTCTACAGCCTGCTCACATTCCTTGGCTCATGGCTGTTCTATCTTCAAAAATGGCAAAGATAAGTCAGGCCCTCATATCACATCGCTCTGATTTCTTTTTCTGCCCCCCCTTCTACTTTTTTTTTTAATTAAGATTTTTAGTTTTGTTTTTAAGAGAGAGTGGGAAAAGGGCCAGAAGGAGAGGGAGAGAAAATCTGAAGCAGACTCCACATTCAGTGCGAGCCTAATATAGGACTCAATCTCACAACGATGAGATCATGACCTGAGCCAAAACCAAGAGTCGGTGCTGGCTCAACCGACTGAGCCATCCAGGAGTCCCCCCACCCAACTTCCACTTTTAAGGATCCCTAATGAATCCTATATTCACAGATTCCAGGGATTAGTTCATACATGGCCATGTGTGGGGGGGGATGTCTGTTACTCTGCCTACCACAGGGAGGAGCCACATCCAGGGCTCAGGTGCATGGGCAGGATACGGAATTAGCAGAACTCATAAGGGAGACACTCCTTGCAGAATATGTGGTCACAGAGATACAGCCACTACCCAAACTGTGGCCAGCAGGGAGGGAGTAGGGGAATAGATAACCCCTCCTGGGTCTCCCACTTCTGGTCTCTGGCCAGGCTTCCCCATCAAAAGTACCCACCTGAAGCCAGGGATGTGGAAGCTGGGCAAAGCACTTTGTCTTGTGGCCACAGGAGGAAGCTTCAATACACACAGCTCCTCAGGCCGCCTGGGTGGCTCAGCGGTTGAGCATCTGCCTTCAGCTTAGGTTGTAATCCTGGACTCCCAGTATCAAGTCCCACATTGGGCTCCCTGCATGAAGCCTGCTTCTCCCTCTGCCTATATCTCTGCCTCTCTCTGTGTGTCTCTCATGAATAAATAAATAAAATCTTTTTTAAAAATACAAAGCTGCTCATAGGCAACAAATATACTGGATGCTGGGGACAGAATCTAGAAGTTACTCCAGCCCCCTGAAGCCCCTTACCTGCCCAACTTTTAACTTCTTTACCACTGACCATCTCTCAATATATCATAAAACCTGCTTATTCATATTTATCTGGTTTATTTATTTATTTATTTATTTATTTATTTATTTATTTATTTATTTATCTGGTTTATGTCCACTCCCTGGAGGCAGGGATCCTGGTGTTTTGTTCATTGCTAAATCCTCACGTCCTAGAGCACAGCCACAGTAGGTGCTCTATAAGTGTGTGTTTTTAAATTGTGGTAAAATGTACGTGCCATAAAATTACCATTTTAACTGTTTTGGGGCGTGTGATTCAGTGGCTTTAAGTATAAGAAACTATTCACGTTAAAACACTTAACCCCCATTCATAAAATATCTGTAATTTCATGACTGGCTTATTTCGATTAGCATAATGTTTTCAAGGTTTATCCATGGGGTGGCATGTATCAATTTCATTTATTTTAGTTATTTTAGAATTGAAAAATATTCCTTTGTAGGATATACCATATTTTGTTTGCCATTCATCCATCAATGGATACTTGAATTGCTTCCACTTCTTCATCACTGTGAATAATACTGCTGTGAACATGGGTGTGCAAATCTCTCTGAGTCCTGCTTTCTTTTGCATGTACACTTAGATGTGGAGTTGCTGGATTGTATGGTAATCTGCATTTAACTTTCGGAACCACTGAAGCGTAAACATATTTTGAATTCACTAATCCAATGTCAGGGGCCCAGAAGGAGAGTAAGAACTTGTCCTCAAAATCCTTTTGTGTCTTTTCAATTTGGAACCATGTGAATGAATCACTACTTAAAAGAAGTAACTCTATAAAAAGGAAGAATGACAGTATAGGAATGTTTCTTGGCACCACTTGGAAACCACATAATTGTCCATCCATGGGAGAAGAGACAGATAAATTGTAGCCTATTAATGTGCAAATGTTGCATGGATAGAGCAGTGAAGCCAAGAGAAATAGAGTGCCCCCCACAACGTGGGTGAAATTTATGAACAGAAATATAGATGGCATATCTCCATTTATTTTTTTTTAAGATTTTATTTATCTAATCATGAGAGACACAGAGAGAGAGACAGAGGCAGAGACACAGGCAGAGGGAGAAGCAAGCTCCATGCAGGAAGCCCGACGTGAGACTCTATCTTGGGACTCCAGGATCATGCCCGAGCTGAAGGTGGCGCTAAACCGCTGAGCCACCCGGGCTGCCCCATATCTCCATTTAAAAAAATAAAAAGAGGCACCTAGGTGACTCAGTCAGTTAAGCATATGACTTTTTTTTTTTTTTAACCTTGGGGATAAAAGGTCTTTATTCAACAAAGTTATCTCACTTGGTAAGCGTATGACTCTTGATTTTGGCTCAGGTCATGATCTCAGGGTCATGAGGTCGAGCCCCACTGCATCAAGCCTCGCAGCAGGCTGAATGCTGGACGTGGAGTCTGCTTGAAATTCTTCCTCTTCTTCTCACTCTGCCCCTCCCTGCCTCTCAAAAAAAGAAAAAAGACAAATTCACCCCTATTTTCTTGTAATGACCTACATTTTTTACCTTCATGCTTACGGAGAATTTCTAATAGCATGAGAAAATGCTAATGAAAGCATTAACTACATAAAAAACAGAACTGTATGGTCAGTATAATATCAAAATTACAAAAATTAAATTATATATACTAATATATATGTATATGGAATATATGCAAGCAAGTTACAGAGTCCAGCATATGGATAGAATTTTCATAAAGGCCAAGGACAGGCTTTCTCCCTAGGTCTTTGCCTTGGCTGTTCCCTGCCTGGTATACGTTTCCCTGGATATCACTATGGCTCCACCCCAGCTCCCTCAGGTCAGAAAAGGGGTTGCAGACCCCCATTCCCACCCAATTTCAAATTTTAAATCCCTGCTTTGCTTTGTCCATATCATGTCATCATCAGCCACACTGCATATTTTACTTATTTATCCTTCTTCTCTGCTATCTTCTCACCTAGAATATCCATGCCACAGGGGCAGAGAATTTTTTAAAAGAAAATTTTAAATTTTGTTTGTTTGTTTGTTTATACGTGAGAGACATACAGAGAGAGGCAGAGACATAGGTAGAGGGAGAAGCAGGCTCCCTGCAGGGAGCCTGATGCGGGGACTTGATCCTAGGACCCCAGGATCACAACCTGAGCCAAAGGCCGATGCTCAACCACTGAGTCACCCAGGTGTCCCAGACTTTAATTTTTGTTAAAGATACATTTATTAGAGAGAGAGAAAGAATGAGTGAGAGGGGCAGAGGCAGAGGGAGAGAGAATCTCAAGCTGACTCCCATTGAGGGAGGAGCCAGACCTGGGGCTCCATCCCATGACCCTGAGATCAGGACCTGAGGTGAAACCAAGAGTCAGATCCTTAATGGACTGTGCCACCAGGTATCCCAATGGCAGGAAATTTTATTTGTTCTCCTCTCTGCGATGTTCCTTGAGATCTAGAGCAGGGCCAAATCCACCACAGATGCTTGAGAGATATGTGTTGTGTAAATGGAAAGCAGCCTTCTTCACTGCTTAGGTGGCAGGAGTGGATGGCACCTCTGGACAGCAGCTGCTCCTTCCCAGGTTAAGAGTGGGGAGTGAAAGCATAGATTCTCCACTGTATTTATGCTGTTTTATTTTCCTGAGTGGGTTTGTTTTTCTTTTTTAATCATGTTAAAATAAACATAGTGTAGGGACACCTGGGTAGCTCAGCGGTTGAGCATCTACCTTTGGCTCAGGGCATGATCCTGGGATTGAGTCCCACATTGGGTTCCCTGTGGGGAGCCTCTGCCTGTGTCTCTGCCTCTCTTTCTGTGTCTCTCATGAATAAATTAATAAATCTTTTAAAAATAAATAAAAATAAAATAAACATAGTGTAAAACTTCCATTTTAACCACTTTGAAGTGCATAGTTCAAGGGCACTAGGGACATTCGCATTGTTGTGCAACCATCCCCACCATCCATCTCCAGAATTCCTTTTTCTTCCCAAATTGAAACTCTGCCCCATTAAATTCTAATTCCCTGTCCCCCTTCCCCCAGCTTCTGGACCCCATCATCTACTTTTCTTCTCCATAAATCTGACTCCTCTAGGGACCTCATATAAATTGGAATAATCTACTTTCATATATGGCTTCTTGCACTTAACATAATGTTTTAAGGTTGATTGTGGCATGTGTCAGAGCTTCATTCCTTGTTATGATTGAATATTCCATTTTATGGCTATACTACATTTTGTTATCCATTCACCTATTGATGGACACCTGGGTTGTTCCCACTTTTGCCTAGCTGACTTTTTAATGTCTTTCCAACCCCTTTTCGAGTGCCTGAAATATGTCCTAGTCAAACGATTCTGCAAAAGAGAACTAGATGCAGTGGAAAGGAAAGATCACCAAAAAATATCATTAAATGAAAAAATAGGGACTCTTGGGTGGCTCAGTGGTTGAGTATCTGCCTTTGGCTCCCATTGTGATCCTGGGGTCCTGGGATTGAATTCTGCATCAGGCTCCCTGCAGGGAGCCTGCTTCTCCCTCTGCCTATTCTTTGCCTCTCTCTCTCTCTCACTCTCTCTCTCTCATGAATAAATAAATAAATAAAATCTTTTAAAAAATAAAAAGAGGGATCATTGGGTGGCTCAGCAGTTGAGTGTCTCCCTTTGACTCAGGGCATGATCCCAGAATCCTGGGATGGAGTCCCGCATCGGGGTCCCTGCATGGAGCCTGCTTCTGTCTGCCTGTGTCTCTGCCTCTCTCTCTCTCTGTTTCTCGTGAATAAATGAATAAAATCTTAAAAAAAATAAAAATAAAAAATAAAAAGAAATAAAAAAGATAATAGTACTCACTCTGCACCTGGTTCCAAGTTCTTACATGTATTAGCTCATTTGAGGTTCCTGACACATCTCGAGCTTGGGACTCCAATTAGCCCCATTCTCCAGAGGAAGAAACTGAGCATGGGGAAGTTAAGCATTTGCCCAGGATCACATAGTGGCAGAGCTAGGATTTGAACCTAGACCTTCTGGTTCCCGCCTTCGTGTAACTCCTCTATTTCCTCCTGAGACCAGCATAGAGTATCTAGTTTGAGGCTGTTCTTGGGAATTTCCTGGAAGCATGTATTTACATGTGCTCAACAGTGTATTGCCTTTTCTTGGAAAGATTCCCAGAAAACTGACCAAACTCATGGCTGTTTGGAGGAAGGGGCTGACTGTTCCATGAACTTTCCGATTTAAAAGAGCACAAAGGGATTTTGTTTTTAATTTACCCACCCTTGGCTTTTGCCTGGTCTGGTGGGAGCTCTAGGAGGCCCCTCCCTGCAGGGTTAGGGAAACCCCCCAATTTCAGCTTCCTCCTGAAAACCAACTAGGGACGGATGGCCAATTGTCCCAGTTTGCTCAGGACTGTCCCAATTGTAACCCTGAAAGTCCCCTCTGGGAATCTCCCTCAATCTTGGGCAAACCCCGACGACCACGCACGACGACCACGCACGATGCTCAATGCTCAACAAGACGCTGGACAGTCGGTGGGGTGAGCTGGAGCCTCCCTGCTGGTCCCATATGGTCTGTGATGGAGGAGTTTGCAAAAGAGGACTTGTGCCTGGAGGCAGGACATTAGCCTCACCAGCAGCCTCTCTGGTCTCTTTTTTCTTTAGCTGTCATGTGGGGGTGTTGGTCTCACTTTAAAAGAACCTGAAAGGGGCGCCTGGGTGACTCCATTGGTTAAGAGTCTGCCTTCGGCTCAGGTCATGATCTCAGGGTCCTGGAACTGAGCCCCATGTTGGGCTCTCTGCTCAGCAAGGAGTCTGCTTCTCCCTCTCCTGCCTCTGCCCACCCCCTTCACTCATTCACTCTCTCTTTCTCTCAAATAAGTTAATAAATAAATAAAACTTAAAAAAAAAGAAAAAAAAAAAAGAACCTGAGAGAGCTCAGTGAATTCTAAGCACCCAATCCTGGGCCTGGCATCTAGTCTGGGACACTCTGAGTTATTATTATATTCTCATTACGGAGGTTATTACCATCATTAATATTATTAGTCATGATAGTCACTTGCCATTTCCTGTCCCCGCACCCCCTGCCCCTGGGATTCTGGACACCCAGTCCCAGGCTCACCCCATGCTCTGTGGTCCAGCCTCCAGATCCAGTGGAGGCTGCCCCATCTCACCCAGCTGGCTGTTGAAGAATCTGGCACCTTTGGTTTCCTGCAGCTATGCCTCTGGGGGCGGAGAGGAAGCCAAGGCCAGAAGGCCGTGGCCAACCCTTCTGCAGCAAGGACAGCAGCTAAGGCCCATAAGTCTCCTCAGGCCATGCACCCACCAGCTGCTGCTTCTTCTTCTTCTTCTTCTTCTTCTTCTTCTTCTTCTTCAGATTTTTATTAATCTATTTGTTCGTGAGAGACACAGAGAGGAAGAGACATAGGCAGAGGGAGAAGCAGGCTCCCTGCAGGGACCCCAATATGGGACCCAATCCTGGGACCCCAGGATCACTCCCTGAGCCGAAGGCAGACGCTTAACTACTGAGCCACCCAGATGTCCCCCCACCAGCTTCTTAGGCAGCTAGTGGGTGCCAGGTATAATTCCAGGTGTTGGGGATACAGTGGAGAACCACACAGACCTTCTAGAGTGGAAGAGAGGCGTTAAACTCAGTGCTCAAAGAAACTTCCAATGAAATGTCAGGTTGTCATAAAGACTGCAAAGAAAAACAGAGCAGGCAAAGAGAAAAAGACGGTTTGCTGATTTACATCTAGGTACCTCTGGGGAGCGGTGAGGGTTTATATCTTGGCTTGAGGTGAGGGTTTATATCTTGGCTTGAGTAGTTTATTGCGGTTGTTCTTCAAACCTGGGCCCACAGGAGAAGCCCACGAAAGCTTTCTTTAAAGCATGGTAAAGGAAAACTTTCCCTACCTACAACACTTCTGATATCCAATATGTGGGTTTTCCACACGGAACAACTCTGGTTTTCTGTGGACACCAACTGGGAGGAATGTGATCAGATATCAAAGGTGGAAAAAAAAAAAAAAGATATCAAAGGTGGGTGATATAAGGATGACAAAGGATTCTTTACTCAGATGGATGAGCAGGCTAAAAATAGGCTCAGGCCAAGGTTGAGTGCTAGCCAAGTAGGCTCAGACTACTTTAGTCAAGGAGAGAGTCTTTGTCACCTCTCTGCCTCAGGTTCTTGCTCTGAAAACTGGGGACAATATAAGCCTCCAGAGGACTGCTGCCAGGATCAAATGAGATAATGCGGGATCCCTGGGTGGCACAACGGTTTGGCGCCTGCCTTTGGCCCAGGGCGCGATCCTGGAGACCCGAGATCGAATCCCACATAGGGCTCCCGGTGCATGGAGCCTGCTTCTCTCTCTGCCTGTGTCTCTGCCTCTCTCTCTCTCTATCATAAATAAATAAAAATTAAAAAAAAAACAAATGAGATAATGCATGAAAACATTCAGTGCGTAGCCTTCTCAGTAAATGACAGTGACTTGCTGTATGTTGATTAGAACTCAGGTCAGGTGAGATGTCCAAGCTGCTACTTTGCTGGTCTCAGAGGACTGGGCTGGAGGTGATCAGGAAAAGGATCTGAGCAGTTGGGCCACAAATGCCTCCCCAGTGTCCGAGGGGGTGTCTTCATCCAGCTGGGTGGGAGGGGGTGTCTTCATCCAGCGAGGTGGGAGGGGGTGTCTTCATCCTGCTGGGTGGGAGGGGGTGTCTTCATCCTGCTGGGTGGGAGGGGGTGTCTTCATCCAGCGAGGTGGGAGGGGGAGTCTTCATCCAGCGAGGTGGGAGGGGGTGTCTTCATCCAGAGAGGTGGGAGGGGGTGTCTTCATCCAGCTGGGTGGGAGGGGGTGTCTTCATCCAGAGAGGTGGGAGGGGGTGTCTTCATCCAGCTGGGTGGGAGGGGGTGTCTTCATCCAGCGAGGTGGGAGGGGGTGTCTTCATCCTGCTGGGTGGGAGGGGGTGTCTTCATCCAGCGAGGTGGGAGGGGGTGTCTTCATCCAGCTGGGTGGGAGGGGGTGTCTTCATCCAGCGAGGTGGGAGGGGGTGTCTTCATCCAGCGAGGTGGGAGGGGGTGTCTTCATCCAGCTGGGTGGGAGGGGGTGTCTTCATCCAGCTGGGTGGGAGGGGGTGTCTTCATCCAGCTGGGTGGGAGGGGGTGTCTTCATCCAGCGAGGTGGGAGGGGGTGTCTTCATCCAGCTGGGTGGGAGGGGGTGTCTTCATCCAGCAAGGTGGGAGGGGGTGTCTTCATCCGGCGAGGTGGGAGGGGGTGTCTTCATCCAGCTGGGTGGGAGGGGGTGTCTTCATCCAGCCAGGTGGGAGGGGGTGTCTTCATCCGGCTGGGTGGGAGGGGTTGTCTTCATCCAGCTGGGTGGGAGGGGGTGTCTTCATCCAGCGAGGTGGGAGGGGGTGTCTTCATCCAGCTGGGTGGGAGGGGGTGTCTTCATCCAGCTGGGTGGGAGGGGGTGTCTTCATCCAGCGAGGTGGGAAGGGGTGTCTTCATCCAGCGAGGTGGGAGGGGGTGTCTTCATCCAGCGAGGTGGGAGGGGGTGTCTTCATCCAGCTGGGTGGGAGGGGGTGTCTTCATCCAGCTGGGTGGGAGGGGGTGTCTTCATCCAGCAAGGTGGGAGGGGGTGTCTTCATCCAGCGAGGTGGGAGGGGGTGTCTTCATCCTGCTGGGTGGGAGGGGGTGTCTTCATCCAGCGAGGTGGGAGGGGGTGTCTTCATCCAGCTGGGTGGGAGGGGGTGTCTTCATCCAGCGAGGTGGGAGGGGGTGTCTTCATCCAGCTGGGTGGGAGGGGGTGTCTTCATCCAGCTGGGTGGGAGGGGGTGTCTTCATCCAGCGAGGTGGGAAGGGGTGTCTTCATCCAGCGAGGTGGGAGGGGGTGTCTTCATCCAGCTGGGTGGGAGGGGGTGTCTTCATCCAGCTGGGTGGGAGGGGGTGTCTTCATCCAGCGAGGTGGGAGGGGGTGTCTTCATCCAGCGGGGTGGGAGGGGGTGTCTTCATCCAGCTGGGTGGGAGGGGGTGTCTTCATCCAGCGAGGTGGGAGGGGGTGTCTTCATCCTGCTGGGTGGGAGGGGGTGTCTTCAGCGAGGTGGGAGGGGGTGTCTTCATCCTGCTGGGTGGGAGGGGGTGTCTTCATCCAGCGAGGTGGGAGGGGATGTCTTCAGCGAGGTGGGAGGGGGTGTCTTCATCCGGCTACATGGAGCTGGCCCGGCAAAGACCAGGGAAGCGGGGCAGGACGGAATGGAGTCACATGGCTTGGGGGTTGGGAGACTGAAGGGCGGCTGGTTGCAGCCTTGATCGCCGGAGTGAGGACAAGAAGCCTGCACCAGGGCCGAAAGCCTCACTTGGGCCCGGCGCCAGCGTAAAGAATCTAGGCCGCCGCGCGGTTCCTAGGCCACACTCTTGAACCTTGCGGACGAACCCCGCATGCCCGCCCACTGCCGCCAGCAGCCAATCGCTGACGCGGCGGCGCATCCGGGCTCCGACCCAGCCAATCGCGGCTGAGCACAGGGACAATGAAGCTGAGAACCAATAGGAGCGCCGCTATTGTAACGAAAGGCCCAATGGTTTCGGGCGACAGGGCTTCTTCAGGCGGCCAATGGGAGGCGGCGTCACGGCGGCGATCTGGCGGTGGCTGCCGGCGACTGCGGGGCGGGGTCCCAGGTTCGAGCCAGAGGCCCGGGGGGGAGAAGGGTGAGCCTGGAACCCCCGGGAAGTCCCCTGGAGGGAAGCGGCCGGCGGGAGGTGCGCTTGGCAGGGGCGGATAGGAACACCCGCTGCCTCGTGACTGGTCGATGCCTGGTGGGTGCGCATCGCGGTTGCCGCTCCGGCCCCCCTGCCAGCGAGGTTTCGAGGTTTTTGGGGGGTGCTTTGGGTGGGGTTGGTGCTGGCCTCCTGGGTGCAGACGTCGCTCCTACTGCAACTGCAAAGCTGGCTCTGCACCCAGCGGAGAAGGAAGGAGGAAATGGGCACCCCCCCCCAATCCCATCACCACAGTATTTTCTCAAATGCTAACATATAAAAATAGCAAAAACCTAGCAAAGTAGCTACTGCACGCCAGACCCCGAGCTGAGCGCTTTCCCTGCCTCGTCTCGTTGAATCCTCCCAACACCCCTTTGAGGGAGAGACTGCTTGCTATACGCCTACTTTGCAGAGGAGGAAACACTCAGAGGGGAGCTGATTCCTGAGGAATCTGACCTTGTGCATGATGACATTCTCTTCTTCCCATCACTGTTTATCTTAAAACTGGAGATCATGGAGGCCTGAGCCCTGGGCCTGGCTCTGGAAGAGTCCCACAGCTGGATTGAGGGGAGAGTGGAAACACAACCCCTCCTAGGCGCGGGTGAGTCATTAGGGCCTGGGGTCACTCGTTGGGGAAGATGTGGGAGGCAGGAATCTTGCCCTGCAAGAGAAAGACCATCAGGACAATGGAATCGATAGTGATGATTTTATTTTTGTTTCTGTCATATTTGTTATTTTTTTCATGCCTGCATTAAGGGCTGTGCTGTGGGGATGTCACAGCCTTCTTTGCGTGGCAATGCTCTCAGCATCTTCATTTTCCAACGGGGAAACTGAGGCCCAGTGTGGCTAAGTGACTTGCCTGAGTTGACCCGGGGAGAGCCAAGATTCGTCCCCTGGTCTGTCTGACCACACGTGCCTGCCTGGTGATTAGGGGAAGGTGGGTTCAAAGCAGGTTTTACTATTGGTGCAGCTTTGTCGAATAAAGGGGTTCAGTGTCATTCATGACAGATCTAACAGGTGTGGATTGTATCCTAACTCCATCAAACATGTAGAAACAGGCTCAGGGAAGGGAATTGGGTGCCTAAGGTCACACAGTGAGGAGGTTCTAGAATCTTCCCCTCAGGCCTAACACCTGGGAGCTGATGGCCTATCTTTTCCCAGCAAAGCCAGCTGTCAAAAGCATGCCTCTGTGCCATTCGGGTGCCACCACCAGGGACAGCAGGCCTGATGGCGATGAAGCTCAGCCCCTGGCCACCAGGGGAGGCCTGAAGGTCCTTCTGCACTGGGCTGGCCCTGGTGGCGGGGACCCATGGGTCACCTTCAGCGAGGCCACACTGACCGCAGAGGATGTCTGCATCCACATTGCACACAAAGTCGGTGAGTCTGGGGCATCAGCCCCGTGGCAGGAGGTGCTGACAGCAGCTGGGCCTGCCCATCTATCTGTCCGTCTGTCCGCCTGTTCATTCAGCAGACATCGGGTGAACAACTACAGTGCGCCAGTCCCAAATTGCTGCCTTTGTAGAGCTTATATTCCAGTAGGAAAATCAGCAAGAAACACAATAAATAAGAAAACTGTGGCAGGGGCACCTGGGTGGCTCAGTCAGTTGGGTGTCTGCCTTCGGCTCAGGTCATGATCCCGGGGTCTTGGGATCAAGCCCCACATCAGGCTCCCTGCTCAGTGGGAAGTCTGCTTTTCCCTCTGCCCCCAACTTGTGCTCACTCACTTGCTCTCTCTTAAGTAAATAAATAAAATCTTAAAGAAGAAGAAGAAGAAAACTGTGGGAGAGCAGAGGTAGATGATGGAGAAAAATTAATTCAGGAGAGAGGGACGCTTGGGTGGCTCAGTGGTTGAGCATCTGCCTTCGGCTCAGGTCATGATCAGATTCCTGGGATCGAGTCCCACATCAGGCTCCCTGCATGGAGCCTGCTTCACCCTCTGCCTGTGTCTCTGTGAATAGACAATTCTCCTATTTATTGCGTCGCTGGGGAGACGCTGGGGCCTCGTCCACCCGGTGAAGGCCGGCGGCACAGGAGGCCCGGCCCAGGGACCCCATGATGCAGGGGCCTGTGGAAAGGAGCAGCCCCGGGTGCCGGGCACCCACTCTGTTTGTCTGTATTCGTTTTTCAACGAATCTATCTCTGTGTCTCTCATGAATAAATAAAATCTTAAAAAAGAAGAAGAAAACTATGTGGGAGAGCAGAGATAGATGATGGAGAAAAATTAAGCATTCAGGAGAGGGACATCTGGCTGGCTCAGTTGGTAGGGCATGTGACTCGATCTCAGGGTCATGAGTTCAAGCCCCATGTTGGATGTAGAGATTGCTTAAAAAAGAATTCAGAAAAAAAAAAAAAAGAAGAATTCAGGAGATAAGGGGGAGAGCCACAGGGATATCTGGGGGAGATGGTACCCAGCAGAGGGAACAGCAGGTGCAAAGCCCAAAGGGGGGGGAGTTGCCCAGGCACAGCAAGGAGGCCCAGGTGGCTGGAGCAGAGTGAGTGAAGGGGAGACAGGAGTAAGTGAGAGCAGGGAGGCGATGGGGCAGGTTGAGCAGGACCTCAGGGAGGACTTGGGATTTGACTCCCCAGTCAGGTGGGAGCCACAGAGGACTGTGAGCAAAGGATGGATGTGACTGGACTCAGGTATCACTGATACTGTCTGGTTGCTGTGCAGGGAAGAGACTGTGGTGGGTGAGGGTGGGAGCAGGAGACCCGGGTGGCAGTGACCTCCAGGTAGGAGTTACAGGGAAGGTCAGCCAGGGCCAGATCTTACAGTGCCTTCAGTGCCAAAGAGGAGTTTATGCTTTCTCCTGAGACCAGTAAGAACTATGGAATGGCTGAGAGAGGCTGTAGTAGAGGTACCAAAAGTATAGTTTCTTCTTCCAGAGGAGGAGAAGGTGTGTCCGACTGGATATTGCTTATATGCCCCTTGCCCCAGGAAATCCTCTCAGGCCGCCTTCCCCACAACTGGATGGAGGCCTCATGGTGGATTGCTACCACACCTTGTACTTTCCCATTGGTAGCTGATTCTTCAAGAGCTCAGACAGGTGTCCAGCAGAAGGAGCAGTGTGTGCAAAGGTCCCAGACAGCCTAATCTGTTTGAGGAAGCAAAAGACTTGAAAACTAACTGGAGTGTCGGTTTCAAGAATTTGAAAAGGGAAGTAGCAAGTGAAAGTGGAGCATAAATGCCAAAGTCCCAAGGCATAGTTACACTTTTTTTGTTTTGTTTTGTTCTTTTAAAGATGTATTTATTTTAGTGAAGGGGGAGGGGCGGGGGAGAGAGAGGATCCCAAGCAGATGCCCTGCTGAGCGCGAAGTCTGACATGGGGCTGCATCTCAGGACCCTGAGATTGTGACCTGAGCCTAAATCAAGAGTCACATGTTTTAAGGACTGAGCCACCCAGGCGCCCCCAGGTCATAGTTATTGTGTGCTGAGGGGGTTGGGCTTTCTCATGAGGCCGTAGGGAACCATGGAATGTTTAAGCCAGAGTGAAACAGGTAGATTGGTCCTTTAGGAAGTTGTCTCTCAAGGAGGCATTCTCCTTCTCTGGGAGGCAGTACTCTTGGACACAGCAACTTTGGAAAGTGATTGGCATCATCCAATAGAGTTGAAACATACATTCCCTGAGGCCACACAGTTCACAGTTCCAGACCTAGATATGCACTGGACACTCAGCTCATGTGTTCTAGGAGACACCGTCAAGAATGTTCAGAGCTGCTTCATGTATCTTAGTTTTTGTTTGTTTGTCTTTAAAAGATTTTAATTTGGGGCAGCCTCGGTGGCACAGCGGTTTAGCGCCGCCTGCAGCCCAGGGCGTGATCCTGGAGACCCTGGATTGAGTCCCACGTCAGGCTCCCGGCATGGAGCCTGCTTCTCCCTCTGCCTGTGTCTCTGCCTCTCTCTCTGTCTCTATGAATAAATAAATAAAATCTTTAAAAAAAATAAATAAAAGATTTTAATTTATTTGAGAGAGAGAGAGAGAGAGAGGAAAACAAGTAAGGAATGGGTAGAGGGGGAGAGAGAGAGAAGCAGACTCCCTGCTGAGCAGGAAGCTCGATGATGATGATGATGATGATGATGATGATGATGATGATGATGTGGGGCTCAATCCCAGGACCTGGAGATCATGACCTGAACCAAAAGCAGACGCTCAACCTATTGAGTCACCCAGTTGCCCCTGCTTCATTTATCTTAGTGAAAAACGGGAGACCATCGCAAAGTACTCTCTAGAGGAGAATGCACAAATTACAGTAAGGTTGAATGCTGGAAAGCTATACAGTCAGGAAAAAAGGAATTTCACTGAAGTTACCCATATCGTATGAAGCTTTGTGTTTTTTAATTTTAACTTTTTTTTTTTTTAAGATTTTATATATTTAGGGGATCCCTGGGTGGCTCAGTGGTTCAGTGCCTGCCTTGGCCCAGGGCGTGATCCTGGAGTCCCAGGATCGAGTCCCGCATCAGGCTCCCTGCATGGAGCCTGCTTCTCCCTCTGCCTGTGTCTCTGCCTCTCTCTCTCTCTCATGAATAAGTAAATAAAATCTTTTTTAAAAAAGATTTTATATATTTATTCATGAGAAACACACATATATAAATTTATATATTTATTTATTTATTCATGGTAGGCTCCATGCAGGGAGCTGAGCTGAGGCAGGCAGGCGCTAAGCCACCCAGGCGTCCCAATTTTAACTTTTTTTTTTTTACAGTAATCTCTACTTTTGGGGATCCCTGGGTGGCTCAGCAGCTTGGTGCCTGCCTTTGGCCCAGGGTGTGATCCTGGGGTCCTGGGATCAAGTCCCGCATCAGGCTCCCTACATGGAGCCTGTTTCTCCCCCTGCCTGTGTCTCTGCCTCTGTCTCTCAAGAATAAATAAAATCTTTTAAAAAATAATAAATAATCTCTACTTTAATAATTTAAAAAAATTTTTTTTTATTTATGATAGTCACACACAGAGAGAGAGAGAGAGGCAGAGACACAGGCAGAGGGAGAAGCAGGCTCCATGCACTGGGAGCCCGATGTGGGATTCAATCCCGGGTCTCCAGGATCGCGCCCTGGGCCAAAGACAGGCGCTAAACCGCTGCGCCACCCAGGGATCCCAGTAGTCTCTACTTTAAACGTGGGGCTTGAACTCACAACCCTAAGATCAAGAGTCACATGCTCTACCAACTGAGCCAGCCAGGTATCCCTCATGTGTGAAGTTTTAAAACCTGTTGTAATATGAAAAAAGAAACTGTACAAGGACACTTATTGTGTAATACTGCATTTAGAGTTCATAACATTGAAACTAGAGGATATGGGAATAAAGTCTCATTCAGGAGTATGGTTACCTCTTTGTGGGAAGAAAGAGGAGGAGGATGTCGGCAAGGTCAAGTTTGTACTTTGGTGATGATAAATTATTCTTTTTTTTAAAAGATTTTATTTATTTATTTATTCATGAATGACACAGAAAGAGGCAGAGATCTAGGCAGAGGGAGAAGCAGGCTCCCTGTGGGACTTGATCCCAGAACCCCGGGATCACAACCTGAGCCAAAGGCAGATGCTCAACCACTGAGCTACTCAGGTGCCCCAATGATAAATTATTCTGAATGAACTATCTTAGATAAAATATTCAAGTGATAGGCATAAAAAGGATGCCTTGGGTGGCCGCTATAGGGAATGACAGCAAGTCTGGAGGCTGGATTAGGACTGGGCTTTGGATCTGAAGGATCCCAGGATGGAGGATGCAGGAAGAGCAGGCCTAGTGACTGAATTGGTGGGGTTTTGGGTGAAGTTGAGGACAAGAACCAAGTCATAGCTTAAAGAACCAAGCAGGCAAGTTGCAGGTTTGGGAACATGAGATGAGGTCTCTTTGGAACAAGACACGTCTAAGGGGGCTGTGATGTCCAGGGGGAGACAGCCAGGAGGGTTGGATATTCCTCCAGGATTGGAGTTCAGAGAGAGACTAGGCACCTGCCAGCAGTCTGTAGACTTGGGTTGGTTGGTCTAAGGTAGGTTCTTGCTGCAGTAACAAGCAGCCTCCCAAATTTTCTTGGGTCGAGACAATGAGGCTTACCTAAAATCTAATGCAGGTCAGATGATTCACCTCTGTCTTGTGGCTTTGGCACATGGCGTCTCCAACATCCGGGAGGCAGAGGAGATTGCAGGAGAGTTTATTTCCAGGCCCAGAAATCTGCATACCCCTTTTGCCAACATCCCATTGGCCATAAACCAGTCTATGGCCCCCTTCCAGCTGCAAAGGGAGGGAGGACCTGGGAGGGGAAACAGCAGGTCTGGGGGTCGACAAGGCAGATGGCAGCAGATGTAGCCTCCTGACCTTTCTCCCCTGTTCCAGGCATCACTCCGTCCTGCTTCAATCTCTTTGCTCTCTTCGATGCCGAGGCCCAGGTCTGGCTGCCTCCAAACCACATCTTGGAGGTCTCCGGAGACATGAATCTGACCCTGTACTTCCGCATGAGGTGGGTGATGGCCCCTTGGAAGCCTTGTCCGCTTTTTTTTTTTTTTTATTCATGAGAGACAGAGAGAGAGAGAGAGAGGCAGAGACACAGGCAGAGGGAGAAGCAGGCTCCATGCAAGGAGCCCGATGCAGACTCGATCCCGGGACTCCAGGATCACAGCCTGGGCCAAAGGCAGGCGCCAAACCACTGAGCCACCCAGGGATCCCCGCCTTGTCCACTTTTATTCTGTCCCCTTGCTCCCCTGTACCCCACCTTCCTGGAGCTGGTCTGAGTCCATGCTAAGCCCCAGCTGCAACCTCTGCCTCCCTCTTGCAGGTTTTATTTCCGGAACTGGCATGGCACAAATTCTCAGGAGCCGGCTGTGTACCGCTGTGGGCCCACAGGGACCAAGTCCTCCTCAGAACAAGCAGAGCAGGGGGTGCAGCTACTGGACCCAGCCTCCTTTGAATACCTCTTTGAGCAGGTGTGTGTAGGGTGGGGGAAGCGGGACAATTTGTGAGGGACTTAGTTGAGGAGCCCCACACCTCTCCCCAGTTCACTAAGGTAAACAGATTTCAACTCATGCCATCTCTGATCCTTTGGCTGCCTGAACCAGAGGGTGCTGAGACACAGGATTGTGGGGGAGAGAGTGCTATGATCAATTAGTGATGTCTGCCACAGGCCGAGGGTTGGACATAGGAGGCACACGTGAAAATGGGGGTTCCCTCTCCTCCCCCAAGAGGACAGAAGCTGGGGAGTGAACGGGTTCTCATGCCGCTCTTTCTGCCTGATTCCCCCCTCCCCAGGGCAAGCATGAGTTTGTGAATGACGTGGCGTCACTGTGGGATCTGTCGAGCGAGGAGGAGATCCACCATTTTAAGAACGAGAGTCTGGGCATGGCCTTTCTGCACCTCTGCCACCTTGCTCTCTCCCATGGCATCCCCCTGGAGAAGGTGGCCAAGAAGATCAGGTGTCTGGGGATGGGGCGGGGACAAGTACCTGGGAGCCACGGGAGGCCTCCCCTACTGCCATATCTTCCTTCAGCACTTAGCCAGTACCTGCTGTATGCTGGCATTGAGGCCACAATGGTGGCAATGGTGAACAAGCCAGACAAAAATCACAGCCCGTCTGGAGCTTCACATCTGGTGAAGGAGACAGGCATTAAACAGAATACAAAAGTGAAAGGTTCAGTGTTTCTGACGGTGATAAATGCAAAGGGGGAGCATTAAACAGGAAAGGAGGAAGGAGCATGTCAGAGAGTGAGGGGTGTACAGTTTAAAACGGGGCAGTCTGGGATTTCCTCACTGAGATAGCATTCAAATTCAAAGGTGTGAAGGAAATGAAGGCGGGAGGCTTGTGAGTGTCTGGGAGAAGAGCATTCCAGACATAGGGGACAGCCAGTGCAAAGGCCCTGAGGCCTGATGTGTGGAAGGATATGTGGCTAGAGCAGAGTGAGCTTGGAAAATTCCACAGGATTCTAGGGAGGGAAGGACACAGGAGTATGGGGAGCTGGGAGCCAGCTGTGTGCACCACCATTGCTGTGAGGGCATGGCAATCAGGGTACACTGCCTAGGGGAGGCAGTGGGAGAAACGGATCTTTGAGGACCAGCAGTTCTCCTTAAAGCACGTATCTTTCCATCCTTGATGTGTTATACTCTGAAAGACTCGGGCTGGGACAGTCAAGTCCAGGGTGCTGGTACCCTCTCTAGCCTGGATGTCAGAGAATGCTTCCTGGGGAGGTGACATTTCTGCTAAGACCTGAAGGTTGAGTCAACTTTATCCAGATGGAGACTACGTTTTTTGGGGGACCTGAATTTGGAATACCAGGGCCGGAGAGCCAGAGTCCACCAGGCTCTAGTCGGGGCTGTAGGGAGCCCAAGGAAAATTGGAAGTGGGGGCGAGAGGCAGGTAAAACCTTGAGCTTTAGGACCCCTCTGGTCAAGGGGTAGGAGAGAGGGCTTGGAACCAGGAGAAATCTGTTCTCTGAGCGAGATATCCTGGCGGTCAGATGCCAGACAGGCAGAGAGAGAAGGGGTGAGGGCTGGGGCTTTGTGAGGGGCAGAGGGGCCTTTTGTT
The DNA here is from genome assembly GCF_018345385.1 of Vulpes lagopus. NCBI lineage: Eukaryota > Metazoa > Chordata > Mammalia > Carnivora > Canidae > Vulpes > Vulpes lagopus. The sequence goes on along the minus strand of NC_054830.1, from coordinate 7,421,852 downwards.
GATAATCCTAACACTGGTGATGAAAGCAACAGTGACTTCTCCAGCAAGAACAGCCCCCGACGATCACGTAGTCCTGCCAGTCGGCAGCCCTGATTATCTCAGCCCTGGAGGTGTGCCCTCTCTGATCCCACCTTGCAGGTGAGAAGACAGGGCCCTTTAGAGCCTCAGGAAGTTGTCCCACAGCTGGAATTTTAGCCACCCTGTCTCCTCCGGATTTCTGACCCCACCCAGCCTCCCTATGCCAGACCTTTATCGTGTTCTCTTTCCACCTGCGTGACAGCCTGCCTGTTTGCTAGATGAGGCAGCTGGGGTTCGGAGAGGTTAAGCCACTTGCCCAGTGTCACCCAGCTGGGCCTGCAACCCAGGCTCCTGACCAGCCCTTCCTGGTTGCCCCCCAGCTTCAAGGACTGCATTCCACGCTCCTTCCGGCTGCAGATCCGGCGGCACAACGCGTTGACCCGGCTGCGTCTGCGGAGCATCTTCCGCAGGTTCGTGCGGGCCTTCCAGCCGAGCCACATCTCGCAGCAGGTCATCATGGTCAAATACCTGGCCACGCTCGAGCAGCTGGCGCCCCGCTTTGGCACGGAGCGCGTGCCCGTGTGCCACCTGGAGCTCCTGGCCCAGGCCGTGGGGAAGTCCTGCTACATCCGGGACAGCGGGCAGGCCCCTCCAGAGCCTGAGCTGGCCACCAGACCCCCCACTCATGAGGTGCTGGTGACAGGCACTGGTGGCATCCAGTGGCGGCCGGTACAGGCAGAGGTGAGCAGGGTGCACCTGGGCATCCAGGTCAGGCTGGGGCTCCTGCTCTGCCTCCGCCTTGGCCTCCGAGGGTGGCTGCCGTGCACCCTTCCCCCGCATGGCTCTGGGATGTGTCTGTCTATCCCCTGGGGTGGTTTTCTGGAGAGTGCCCTCCGGCTCTGTCTACCCCCTGGGGACCTCATTTCTGGGGTCTGTACCTGTAAGGATCCCCTGTCTGGTATCGAGGTATGAGGGTCCGTATTGAGGTGTGAGGGTCTGGCTCTTCCTCTCTTTCTCCCTGAGGTTCTGGTTTCCGGCATGTGTATCCCTTGGGGGAGGGTCCCCATCCCATCTATGATACTGGCACTCAGAGGAGGGTGCCTGAGGGGTATCCCTGGCCTCTCCGGCTCCCACCTCTCCCCGCAGAGAGAATGTGTAGGAGACTAAACAGGCAGAACCTTGGGATGCCTGGGTGGCTCAGCAGTTGAGCGTCTGCCTTCAGCCCAGGGCGTGATCCCGGGGTCCTGGGATTGAGTCCCATGTCGGGCTCCCCGCAGGGAGCCTGCTTCTCCCTCTGCCTGTGTCTCTGCCTCTTTTTCTCTGTGTCACTCATAAATAAATAGATACAATCTTTAAAAATAAAAAAAATTTATCTATTCATGAGAGAGAAAGAGAGAGAGAGAGGCAGAGACACAGGCAGAGGGAGAAGCAGGCTCGCTGCGGGGAGCCCGACATGGGACTCGATCTCTGATCCTGGGATCACGCCCTGAGCCGAAGGCAGACGCTCAACCGCTGAGCCACCCAGGCGTCCCAATAAAATCTTTAAAAGAAAATAAAAATAAATAGGCATAACCCCGCTTCATCCACCTGCCCTATGTGCTGGGTTTCCAGAGTCCCAGAGGCAATGGCAGCAGCAAGAATCGCCATGCTGACCCATTTGGGAAGAAAACCAAGGCCGGAGAGGTGGGTGACCAGCCAGTGGACAGGCCTCAGGAAGAGCCATGGGTCTACTTCTGTGACTTCCAGGATATCACCCACGTGGTGCTCAAGGAACGCCACATCAGCATCCACTGTCAGGACAACAAGAGCCTGGTGGGGCCTGGGGCTGGGGGCCTGGCAGGGGCTGGGGGCACCTGTAGCCCGCGATGCCTGTCTGATGTCCCCCCGGCCTGCAGGAGCTGACCCTGCCTTCCCGGGCCATGGCCCTGTCCTGGGTGTCGCTGGTGGACGGCTACTTCCGCCTGACAGCCGACTCAAGCCACTACCTGTGCCATGAGGTGGCCCCTCCACGGCTAGTGATGAGCATCCAGGACGGTATCCATGGACCCTTGATGTGAGTGCTGGGAAAGGCACACAGGTGACATGGGGCGAGGGGGTGGCTGCCAGCTAGACTGTGAGCTCTAGGGACGGTGAGGCTGGAGAGAGGTGTGTGCGTGTGTTTGTGTGTATTCATATCTTTGTGTGTATTCACGGTGTGTGTGTTCACCCGCGTGTGAGAGTATACACATGTGTGCAAGCATTCATGCCTGCGTGTGTGCTCATGAGTGCGTGCCTGCATGTATGAGTAGCCGTGTGTGCCTATGTGAGCACATGTGTGTACAAGCATGTGTGGCTGGGGTGTACATGTGTTTATACACACACGGATGTGAGTATTCACTCACACTCCGTATGTGTGCATTTATGTCAGTGTGTGCTCGTGTGGGAGTACACGCACTTGTGTGTGTGCGTATGTTCACCTGTGTGTGTGCATGTGTGGGAATGCATGTGCTTGCATGTACAAGCATGCAGACGTGCACCCCAGGGGCTGTAGGGGGAGAGAGGGTGTCTGCGGTGGTGTGGGCCGTGTCATGATGGTACCTGGGTTTGGGATGGTCACTGTGCATGTCTGCATGTTTACCAGCCCCATGGCATGTGACTGTATATTGTGATTGCGTTTACAACTGTCCTTGTCTGTGTTTGCTGCTATGGGGTGGGTGATTTTTGTGGTGCCATATGTCGCACAAAGGCTGGTGGCCATTTGCACGTACATCTGTTTGCACTCCTGCAGGTGTGTGTCTGTCCTGGTCACTATAGGTCTGTGCAATTCCGTGCAGACACATGGAGCTAAGAATGCGCAGTGTCACGGCTTCAGGGGTCCCCAGATGTGTGTGTGACCATCCTGCATGCTGCAGGGTCAGGACATGTGACTTAGCTTGTGTGGCCATTATACCTGTGCCTGGCTGTCCCCTGTCCTACCTGTGACACTGGCACTGAGCATTGAGGTCTGGCCCGTCTCCACGCTAGAGGAGGGTGCAGTGGCCATTCCTCCTCTCAGGAGCTGTGGTGGTGCCATGTCACAGCTAGGTGGGGGCCACCCGGGCATGGGTCTACAGGCCCCATCCACCCGTGTCCTGATGTGTCCGGACGCCCATCACCATTGGCTGGTGATGTAGAAACAGCGGACAGTGAATTCTCCTCATTCTGGAGGCTGGAAGTCTAAGTTCAAGGGGCAGACAGGTCCAGGGTTTGGTTGAGAGCCCCACCTCCGGGTCTGCAGACGGCCGGCTCCCGGCTGGTCCTCACACGGGGAGGAGCAAGCGAGCTCTCCGCAGTCCTTTATATAAGGGCACTGATCCTATTCACGGGGCTTCCACCCTCTTGACTCAGTCGCTTCCTCGTTCCAGCACGTTGGCCATTAGGTTTCGGCACAGGAACTCTGGGGAGACCCAGACGTTTGGCCGATGGCCGCACGTGACCCCCCACACGTGTAGGTGTCTGGGCCTGGGTGGCTGTATCATGTGTAGTGCCTGTCTGTGCCCATGATGGTTGTCACCTCAGGGCCTGGGATATCGCTCCCCCTCTGCCACCGCCTTACACTGGGTGAGCGGCCGTGTCTGTGATTGTTGTCCAGTAGCTGTGTGTCAGAGCAGCTGGCCAGGTGTGCTCCCGTCCCGTATCTGATGGCCGTTTCCTGTCCCCGTGTGCACGTTACCTTGTTGGTGGTGCTGCCTGACCGTTGTCACCTGCGAGCGTATGCCTCTTCCCTCCTCTGCGTTTTTCTGTGCACGACGGTGTTACACTGGTGCGTGTGTGTGTGTGTATGTTCACACCCAGTGTCACCATGTAAATGCCTGGGTCTGACACATGTCGCAGCTAGGAGTGCTCCCCTACGGGCAGGTTTTGTGTGTCCTTCCTGGTTGCCAGGCATGGGTCCAGTGGGACCCCCAGCTTCCCCAACAGCGCCCCCTTGTCCCCTACAGGGAGCCCTTTGTGCTGGCCAAGCTGCGGTCTGAGGATGGCCTCTACCTCATCCACTGGAGCACCAGCCACCTCAACCGCCTCATCCTGACGGTGGCCCAGCGGGACCAGGTGGGCCTGGGGCGGGGGTCCGGGGCTGGGGCTGGCCGTGCTCCCTGCCTGGACCCCTGCTCACCGCCCCCCTGCCCTGCCCTCCCCCAGAGCCCGGGCACACAGCGCTTGCACCTGCGTAAATTCCCCATTGAGCTGCAGGCCGGGGTCTTCAGGCTGGAGGGCTGGGACCGGTCCTTCCCCAGCGTGCGGGAGCTGCGAGCCGCCCTGCAGGGCTGCTCCCTGCGCGCCGGCGATGACTGCTTCTCCCTGCGCCGCTGTTGCCTGCCTCGGCCTGGAGGTAGGCCACTGGGGGGGGGGGGGGGGGGGGCGAGGGGGGGGAGGGGGGGGCGAGGCTGGGGGCGGCACCTCCCCCGCCCCACCCCTCTGCCAGCCCCAGGGATGTCACTTCAATCCCCAGAGATCTCCAACCTCATCATCATGCGGGGGCCCCGGGCCGTCACAAGTTCACCCAACGTCAGCCAGCTCAGCTTCCACCGGATCTGCCAGGCTGATGTCACCCAGGTGTGTTCTCTGGGCCCAGGGGGGCCCCGGGGGCGCAACGGGGGCGGGGGCAGCTCTGAGGGCTTGTCCAGAGACGCTCTGTGCTCTGGTCCTCCAGCTGTCCCACCTGGGCCAAGGCACGAGGACCAATGTGTATGAGGGCGTGTTACGAGTGGGGACAAGAGCCCCCATGGAGGGCGCGGCAGACGGTGAGGACTCCCCCACACCCAGTGAGGACTCTGGGCTGGAGCTCCGAGTGGTACTCAAGGTGCTAGACCCTAGTCACCACGACATCGCCCTGGTGAGTGAGCACAGCCAGGGGCCCGGTGGAAGGACGGGGGGGGGGGGGGGGGCCGGGGGCCGTGGCCACCTGACCTGCCCCATCCCCACAGGCCTTCTACGAGACAGCCAGCCTCATGAGCCAGGTCTCCCATGTGCACCTGGCCTTTGTACATGGCATCTGCGTGTATGGCTCTGAGAGTGAGTGAGACCCACCATGCCCATCCCCGTTTGCAGACCACCCCCCACTTATACCCACACCCGGGTGGTACCCAGCCCTCAGCCTGTGTCCTCATCCCGGACTGCATGCTCCACCTTGACCTATACCATGATCCCTGACTACACACCTCGATCTCTGACTGCTTGACCTTCAACCTATACCCCAACCGGTGACTGTATTCCAACACCCACCTTGCGTCCCTGCCCGACTACACCTTGACTCTTAACCTCCACCCTAACCCTTGACCTACACCCTGACTCCTGGCTGTCTCCTCCCCTCCATTGACCATCTAACACCTCTACTACCCATCCTCTGTCTACCCTCTGACCCCCACTGGCGTGCCAGGGCTGTTGGGCACCCCAGTCCTCCCAGATCTCAGCCCCTGCTCCACTTTACTGCTCTATGCTTACTCTGCATGTACCTCAAAACTTCTTGTCCAGGGTGACCCCCACCAGTAGTCCTCAGGTCCTCAATCCCGTGTCCACCTCTTGCTTTCCCTCCAACACTGGTCTACACCGCAGGAGCACCCAAAGCCTGTGGGATCCTCTCACCACTTATGTCCCAGCCTCAAGCTCCGCACCTCCACTTGTCTCCACCCACCCCTAGTTCCCCAGTCCCATCTTCCCCTTTGTCATGTACATGTCAGCTTTCTCCAGCCCTAGCCTGGACTCAGATGCCAGCATACACCTCTGCCTCACTCTGCACCCACCTTGCCTACACTCTATCCTGCATCTCCTCTCACCCCAGGGTCACTTGCAAGCTGCCCCCCACATCTCTGCCCCAGCACCTTCCCCACCCACAGTCTCCAGCCCCATGTCCTGTCCCTGGTGTCCTGGAGGGCAGAGGCAGGTGGGCAGCCTCTGCAGTGGCTGGGCCTTTGCAGACATCATGGTGACAGAGTACGTGGAACACGGGCCCCTGGACGTGTGGCTGCGGCGAGAGAAGGGCCACGTGCCCGTGGCCTGGAAGGTGGCAGTGGCCCAACAGCTGGCCAGCGCCCTCAGCTACCTGGTGCGTGGCCTGCGGGTGGGGCCTGGGTGGGTGGGGAGCACCAGGCTGGCCTCAGCATGGGGTGTGGAGGCCTCAACACATTAATCTAGACGCTGGCACCGGGGGATCTTTCCACGAACCTCTTCTGCTCATATACCGCTGTGGCTCCCATCGCCCTCAAGAGGACACCTCACTCCTCCATGTAGTGTCTGAGGTCGCAGGGGGCCTGACCTCAGCTCCTCTGTCACTCTGGCTTGCCATTCGTTCCAGCTCCTCCTGGTCCCTTCATCCCAGTTTCCAGAGCACCTCTGTGTGCCAGGCTCTGTCCTAGGCCTGAGGACACACCAGAGAACAAAACCAAAGTCTCTGTCGTTGGGGAGCGGGCATTTTAGTTGGGAGGGGCAAGCAAATAATAACTACACTACATAGAATTTTAGAAAATAGTGACAAGTATGGGAGAAAAGCAGGGGTGGAGATAAGGAGTTGCTACAGCCTGGGGAAGAGGTGAAGTTTTAAATAGACGGGTGAGGGAAGGCCCCGCTAAGGTGACCTAGAGGAGGGGAAGGAGCCCGAGGCATCTAGGGAAGTACATCCCAGGCAGAGGGAATAGCCAGTGCAAAGGCCCCAAGGAAGGAGCTTGCCGGGCATGGTTTGAGGACAGCAGTCGGACCTGACCGAGAGCTTTGGCCACCAGCTCTGGGAGGTCAGGAAGGACCTACTGGGTACCCAGTGCTACCCGGTCACAATGACAATGTATTTGGATCCCCATGATTGGTTTTGTTTTATTTGGCCGTGATTATATTTTTTCACATGAGCTGTCCCTTTGGACGCCACGTGGGATGGGAGTAGGGGGCAGCATGTACAGCCCCCCCCGGTGGTCACGCCCCCCACCTCCACCCCACCACAGGAAGACAAGAGCCTGGTTCACGGTAATGTGTGTGGTCGGAACATCCTGCTGGCGCGGCTGGGGCTGGCGGAGGGCACCAGCCCCTTCATCAAGCTGAGTGACCCCGGTGTGGGCTTGGGTGCCCTTTCCAGAGAGGGTGAGGTCCCGGGCAGGGCTGGGGGCAGGGGCAGGCTTCCCCCGACTCTTTTCACCCTCAGTGACTTCTGACCCCGGCCCCCAGAGCGGATCGAGCGGATCCCCTGGATAGCCCCCGAGTGCCTGACTGGCGGGGCCAACAGCCTAACCACTGCGGCTGATAAATGGGGCTTTGGTGCTACCCTCCTGGAGATCTGCTTCGACGGGGAGGCCCCCCTGCAGGGCCGTGGCCCCTCCGAGGTATGTCCAGGGCATCCCTGGGCCCTTCCGACAAAGGGGATTGACACCTCCAAGGAGTCTAGGGGGCACATTCAGGATCCGGGGCTGCCTCCCTCCCCTCTGGCTGTGTGACCTCATGTCTATATGTGGCCTCAGCTCTCTGGGGCTCCATCCGGTTATCTGTCGGTTCTGGTAACAGTCCCCACCTCATAAGGTGTCTGTGACATATAGCAAATAGGTGATATGCTTTGGTTTTCAGCAGAGCGACCAGGGCCACAGTGGGAGAACCAGTCTGTGGGGGTGAGGGAGGACCAGAGGCCTCCCCTGAACCAGTTGAGGGCTTAGGCAAGGCTTCCTAGAGGAGGTTTTAAAGTACAGAAATGCTGTAGTGACCCAAGCTAGGAAGTGCACCCTAGGCGGAGGTCACAGCACGTACAAAGGTCCTGAGGCTCTGGTCCATTCAGGTTGCTGCTGAAGGTTCCTGGAGGCAGAGAGAGGAGGAGCCAGGGCAGGGGAGGGGAGGGCTAGTGTGAGCCGCCAGGAGCACAGCAAGAGTCAGCTGGACCTGGGATGGAGCCCTGGCTCTGCGGGGGTGGCCAAGGCTGCTTCCCTATGCCAAGCCTGTTGTGTCATCTGTAAAATGGGAATGACCAGAATGGGGACCTAGCCTGCTCAGGGAGCTTGACTGTGTTTTGGAGAAGGGGACTGGGGGAGGGGGAGGGCCCTGACTCCTGTGGGTTCCCTCCCTGGCAGAAAGAGTGCTTCTACCAGAAGCAGCACCGGCTTCCTCAGCCCTCCTGCCCAGAGCTGGCCACACTCATCAGCCAGTGCCTGACCTACGAACCAGCTCAGCGGCCCTCCTTCCGCACCATCCTGCGTGACCTCACTCAGCTGCAGCCCCAGAGTGAGCTCCCCTCATGCCCCCACCACCATCACTGGGACCCCTGCTAGTGCCAGCATAGTGCCCCTTCGGTTTTGCAGTGACTCATGTCATGTGTGTCAGTTTCTGATTCCCTTAAGGGCGTGCAGATGCCTATGCTCCTTTTTTTTTTTTTAAGATTTTATTTATTTATTCATGAGAGACACAGAGAGAGAGAGAGAGGCAGACACAGACACAGGCAGAGGGAGAAGCAGGCTCCACACAGGGAGCCCGATGCAGGACCGATCCCAGGCCTTCAGGATCACGCCCCGGGCTGAAGGCGGCGCCAAACCGCCGAGCCACCAGGGCTGCCCGCCTGTGCTCTTCTTAATGTTTTATTTGGCAAGAGCCACAACTTCCTTGGCCAAATTAGGCCCGTGTGATTTTTTGGGGGGGGCTTTTGTTTTCTCTTGGGATGAAACACCTTTACCCGATCTAAACACCCCAGATGTCGGTTTTGATGCAGCCCATTCTGCATTTTGGACAAGTAGAATTTTCCAGCTGTTGCAAAACAAAAACAAAAAACAGTTTCCTTATATTTGAGATCAGATGCTGGGGGAGCAGTGGTCCCCTTTCCAAGCCCCCAAGCGTGGGCCTGCTGGGAAAGAGGCAGGGGTCCAGTGACACCCACTGTGGCCCTTCTAGATCTTGCTGACGTCTTGGCTGTGAACCCCGACTCACCTGCATCAGACCCCACCGTCTTCCACAAGCGCTATTTGAAAAAGATCCGGGATCTGGGCGAGGTGAGGGCCCTAAGGGTCTGGGGCAGGCCCTGGGCTGTCAGAAGGCCTGCCTGCTAAAGACTTGGGGTCTGAGTTTAATTCTAGAAACATGAGTGGGGCCTGGCCTAGAAGACCCTTTACCTCAAGGGAGGCCCTAAGTATTTGAACGGGAGTCCCAGCCCCCAGGGGGACCCACTAACACAGAGTAGGTGGGGCCTAGGACTTTCCAAACAGACCCCACTCGAGGTGGGGCCTGGGGAGCCCTGGTAGGGCCAACCCTCCTACGTGTCCCGGGGCCAGGGCCATTTCGGCAAGGTCAGTCTGTATTGCTACGACCCAACCAATGACGGCACTGGTGAGATGGTGGCGGTGAAGGCCATCAAGGCCGGCTGCGGCCCCCAGCTCCGCACCTGCTGGAGGAGGGAGATAGACATCCTGCGGACGCTCCATCACAAGCACATCGTCAAATACAAGGGCTGCTGTGAGGACCAAGGTGCGCGGAGCCCAGGGCCCCATTGGAACTTCTGGCTAGAGCCGCAGGCTGGGGGGCATACGAGTATGGGGGTGCCAGGGCTGCCTTCTCCCTCCCCTCCCACTCCTTGGCCTCTGCTGGGGCCAGGATGACTGGGACAGTCAACTCCCTCACCTGGGCACGTGGGGTCGGCTTTGAGGATGGGCTGCTTGAGGACTGGACCTACTGTGGGAGGGGGCGGGTCAGAGCCCCACCCTGGGGGATCAGGAGAAGCCTCTAGCCCCTGCCTCCACCGCCCGCCTGGGCCACCCCTCTCCTGCATCAGGAGAGAAGTCGGTGCAGCTCGTCATGGAGTACGTGCCCCTGGGAAGCCTACGAGACTACCTGCCCCGGCACAGCGTCGGACTGGCCCAGCTGCTTCTCTTCGCTCAGCAGATCTGTGAGGTGGGCCAGCCGGCCTGGTGGTCCCACACAGTCTGCTCACTGCTCCCCACTCTTGGGCCGGCTCCCCAACCCAGCCTGTTTCCACCCAGCCTGTTTCCACGCCCAACAGCCTAGTCCCTCCCAATCCCCACCCTCCCTTTTGCTGGGCCCCCTGCCATCCTGACAGTACCTGCGCCTGCCTGGTCCCCACAGTCCTAACCTGACTGTTCCCCCCCATCCCCCCCACCTTCCAATCCTGGTCAGGAGCACTCCCCAGCCTCCACCCTGCCCCACTGATCCTGACTCGCCCCCTCCCCCAGGGCATGGCCTACCTTCACGCACAGCACTACGTGCATCGAGACCTGGCTGCCCGCAACGTGCTGCTGGACAACGACAGACTGGTCAAAATCGGGGACTTTGGCCTAGCCAAGGCTGTGCCGGAAGGCCACGAGTACTACCGCGTGCGCGAAGATGGGGACAGCCCCGTGTTCTGGTGACCAGACAGGACCCAGCTGGAGTGGGGTGTCCGGGTCATGTGGAGCAGACAGGGTGAAGGAGATAGATACTGGGGTCTCAGATGTCAGGGCCTGGTCCCAGTGAGACTGCCCCCCCCCGGGTGGGGCCCTAACTGGGACCAGAGAGCCCCTAAGCCCCAGGTAAGGACTCCAGCCTGGTCTGGCATGAAGCCTGAGTGCCCCATCCCCCCAGGTATGCCCCAGAGTGCCTGAAAGAGTGTAAATTCTACTATGCATCCGACGTCTGGTCCTTCGGGGTCACCCTGTACGAGCTACTGACCTACTGTGACTCGAGCCAGAGCCCCCCCTCGGTGAGACGCAGGCCCTCAGCCCCACCCCATTCGGAGGAGTTAGAAAGCCATGCAGTGGATTCCCACCCTCCCACTGTAGCGAGTGCTTGATCCACCTGGGCCTCCTGGCCCCGGTATGTAAACGGCCCACTTGCAGGGTAGGGGGCTTTGATTGTGTGGAAGCCACTCAGATAGAAACAGCTTGTTCAACTGTTGCAGACTGGGAGGCACAGCTTGACTTAGATCCTCAGATGTCACCGGGAGACCCATTCTTCTCCATCCCCGCTCAGCTGTGCTCTGTGGCAGCATCTCTCAGCCACCCCCACTCCCCGCCCCCCCGCCCCTTGTGGGAACCGTGGTTCCCTAGCCCTTCAGGCGCACCTGCTCCCAGCTGAGGGGGTCCCTTTTCTCCCCACCCCACCCACGCATAATTGAGGGCGTTCTGATTGGCCAGCTTGCCGCCCGTGTCCGTCACGGAGCCAATCACTGTGTAGCCATGAGCCACGCTCATTGGCCAAGCCAGGGCTGGGGGAGGAGCCAAGGCTAGGCTGGAGGTTTATTTCCACAGCAAATCAGAGCATAAGGTGTGGAAGGGTGGGGGAGTTGGTGGGAAAGGTTTCTGGACCGATAAAAACGGTTTGTTGAGAGGCTTTAATAGCAAACCCCAGTTTCAGACTTACTCTATGAATATTAGTTACCCAGCTTCACAGTAACTCCGTGGTAGGTGTTGCTACCCCATTTTACAGGTGAGTAAACCGAGGCCCACAGGGATAAAGTCATAAATCTAAAGTTCTTTTTTTTTTTTCTCAAAAGATTATTCATGAGAGACACAGAGAGAGAGGTAGAGTGAAGCAGGCTCCCCGTGGGGAACCCAGTGCAGGACTCGATCCCAGGACCCCAGGATTACAGCCTGAGCAGAAGGCAGACGCTCAACCACTGAGCCAGCCAGAAGTCCCATAAATCTAAAGTTATGCACCAAGAAGTGGTAGAGACAGGACCAAAACCCCTTGTTCCTGCAGGTTCCTGACCTCTACCCAGGTAGACCCGCCTCCTGAAAAGAGCTTGTCTTGTTTTTATGTAGAAATTCATCGAGCTCATAGGCCTCACCCAGGGGCAGATGACGGTGCTGAGGCTCACAGAGCTGCTGGAACGAGGGGAGAGGCTGCCCCGGCCAGAGAAATGTCCTTATGAGGTGAGACCTCCCTCCCCCTTTTCATCTCCCCGCTGTGGAACTGCAGAGAGAGCAGCCACCACACTTCCAGTGTCTTCCTGCCCAGATCTATCTCCTCATGAAGAACTGCTGGGAGGCAGAAGCTTCATTCCGCCCCACCTTCCAGAACCTCATACCCATTCTCAAGACGGTCCAGGAGAAATACCAAGGCCAGGCTGCCTCAGTGTTCAATGTCTGCTGAAGCCTACCTGCAGCTCCCAGGGGGACTGGAGCAGGAGGCCCCCCTCCCCCATCCCGAGGGCCTCCTCACCCCCCAAGGAACCAAGAGGGAGATGCTGGGCCTCACCACTCCCCGTGCCTTATTTCAGTCTGGAGACCCCACATCCGTGAACTGACTTTCCTCCTGTCTTCGTCCCCTTGGGTTGCCATAACAGTACGACAGATGGGGTGGCTTATAGACAGAAATTTATTTCTCACGGTTCTGGAGGCTGGGAAGACCAAGAGCAAGGCGCCAGCATAGTCACGTTTTGGTGAAGGCTGTCTTCTTGGTTCATAGCCCACACCTTCTGGCCGTGTCCTCCCAGGGTGGGAGGGGGCTGGGGATCTTTCTGGAGTCCTTTTATACAGACACTTATGAAGGCTCCACCCTCATGATCTAGCACCTGCCAAAGGCCCACCTCCTAATACCATCACATCAGGTATTAGGATTTCAGTGGAGGAATTTTTGAGCGGAAGGGCACCTGGGGGGCTCAGTCAGTTAAGCGTCTGCATTCAGCTGAGGTCATGATCCCAGGATCCTGGGATTGGCTCTGCATCAGGCTCCTTGCTCAGCGGGGAGTCTGCTTCTCCCTCTCTCTTTGTCTCCCTCTGTCCCTCCCCCTCCTCATTCTCTCCTCCTCTCTCCCTCAAATAAATAAATAAAATCTAAAAAAAAAAAAAAAAAAAGAACTTTGAAGGGATGCAAACCTTCAAACTGTAGTGCCTTCCACAATATGAGCCTGAGAGGCCCAAGACAAGCAAGGACCTAATCAGGCCGTTTAATCCCATCTTTCTGCCTCCCCCTCCAGCTCCTACCCGTAGGGCCCACCATTTCCATTAGCTGGTAATAAACTCATATTTTCTCCGCTGGGGGCTGTGATCCTGTTCAGCAAACGTTTGCTTTCCTGGGGATAGCACCTAGAGCAAGATACTGCAGAAGAAGCCAGGCTGAACTCTTCAAGCTTTGCTCACCCCTGAATCACCAGCTATCGGGCCAGTACCAGAAGACTCTCAGTGACTACTTCCTCAACGAAGGATGGAGGACTTGGGCAGGGGACACCACGTAGTGACTGAATCTTGCCAGGTTCACCCTTTCCTCCCTGTGTGAATTCAAGCCAATGGCTTTCCCACACCTTAGTTCTCAACTATGAACTGGGGAGTGGTCATGCTTGCTACCTCAGAGGACTAATGTAAATAGCTCACGAGGGCCTTTGTGCGAAGCTTAGCAGGAAGACATGCAAACAATGTACTTAGTAAACATTTTATACTATTGTTAATCCGGTATTTGCCAAAGTGTTTTTTTTTTTTTTAAAGGAAATGATTTAATTTTTGCTTTTATTCTTAAGATTTATTTATTTGAGGGACGGAGGAAGGAAGGGCAGAGGCAGAGGGAGAGAGAATCCCAAGTGGATTCCACATGGAGCCCGACATGGGGCTTGATTTCAAGACCCTGAGATCAGGACCTGGGCCAAAACCAAGAGTCAGACTGAACCCACTGCACCACCCAGGTGCCCCTGTCAAACCGCTTTTACTAAATAGGTGTTGTGGAGGCAGGATGTGTGTCAGCCACATTGTGAAAGGCAGTGAAATATTTTTCTTTCTCATTGGATTTCTCAAGACCTTGTGCATTGCAGCTCCCTTTAGATAATTCCACACTGATGTATTTGCTATTTACTTTTTATTTTTTTAAGATTTTATTTATTTATTCATGAGAGACACACACACACAGAGAGAGAGGCACAGGCAGAGGGAGAAGCAGGCTTCATGCAGGGAGCCTGATGTGGGACTGGATTCCCAGACCCCAGGATCACACCCTGGGCCGAAGGCAGGTGCTCAACCACTGAGCCACCCAGGCATCCCTGCTATTTACTTTTTTTTTTTTTTTTTTAAAGATTTTATTTATTCATAGAGAGAGAGAGAGAGGCAGAGACACAGGTAGAGGGAGAAGCAGGCTCCATGCACTGGGAGTTGACGTGGGATTCGATACCGCTGCGCCACCCAGGGATCCCTATATTTTCTCATCTTTTGCAAAAATAGTAGCATGTGGAGCACCTGGCTGGCTCAGTAGGCAGAATATGTGGCTCTTAATCTTGGGGTTATGAATTCAAGCCCCACGTGGCATGGAACCTACTTAAACTTTTTTTTTTTTTAATAGCACATGTGCCACTACACAGCACTCTTCCTCATCTGATGGGTAATTTTGAGATGGTCTCACATATCCAGGCCTATAGTGTTTCCTTGTTCTAGTATATGGTGGTTTACCCAGGTTCAAGAGTATCTGTAGCACAAATTCTCAATGGGAATATTATTTTTTTTAAGATTTTTAATTTATTTATTCATAGAGACACAGAGAGAGAGAGAGAGCCAGAGACACAGGTAGAGGGAGAAGCAGGCTCCATGCAGGGAGCCCGACGTGGGACTTGATCCCTGGCCTCCAGGATCACACCCCAGGCTGCAGGCAGCTCTAAACCACTGCGCCACAGGGGCTGCCCTCTCAATGGGAATAGATGCTTGCAGGAACAGGCCTGGTAATTGCCCACCTGGTAAAAGATGTTGCCCCTAGAATATATTTTGATATTGGATAGGGCAGTCTCTTTCCAAAATTATCCTGCTTATTCTTGGGGCACTGCGGGGGGCTCAGTCCATTAAGCATCTGACTCTTAGTTGTGGCTCAGTTCAGAATCTCAGGGTCATGATCTCTCAGGGTTGTCAGATCATGCCCCACTTCAGGCTCTGTGCTCAGGGGGGTATCTGCATGAAGACCCTCTCCCTCTGCCCCTCCCCTTACTCTCTCTCTCTCGTTCTCAAATAAATAAATCTTTTTAAAAAATGATCTTGGGATGCCTGGAAGGCTCAATGGTTGAGCGTCTGCCTTTGGCTCGGGGTGTGATCCCAAGGTCCTGGGATTGAGTCCCACATCGTGCTCCCTGCAGGGAGCCTGCTTCTCCTCCTTCCTATGTTTCTGCCTCTCTCTGTGTCTCTCATGAATAAATAAAATCTTAAAAAATATATATGCTCTTGCTGGGCGCCTGGGTGGTTCAGTGGTTGAGCATCTTCCTCTGGCTCAGGTTGTGATCCCAGGGTCCTGGGTTTGAGTCCTGCATCAGGTTCCCCACAGGAAGCCTTCTTCTTCCTCTGCCTATGTCTCTGTCTCTCATTAATAAATAATAACATCTTTTTTTTAAAAAAAAGATCATGCTTATTCCTGTGTAGCTACTTATTAAAAAATATATATAGACCATTTACAGCATATGCAAAACAGGGAATTATAATGTAACAGACCTGAACTTAACAGCCAACACGAGCAGTTTCTGATACCCATTGCCAGTCTAGTTTCAGCTCTACCCCCATGCCTACCCCAGCCACTGGAGACTTTTGAAGCACATCGCAGACATCATTTCACCTGTATGCATCTTGAAGAGACAGAACAAACAGTACTGTCATTATCACACCTAAAAAGCTTCAAAATAATTCCTCAATATTTTTGTGTAGCCTGTAGGTGTTTGGATTCCCCCAATGATTTCTTAAATATTTAGTGTTTGTTTACAGTTGGTTCCAATAAAAATGCAAACAAGGCCCATGGTCCTGCAGTGGATTAAGGGCACCCTCCTTGAAGTTCTAGGCTCTGCTTTTCTTTTTTTCCCCCTTGCAATACATTTGTTGAAGATACTGGATTGTTCGTCCTGTAGGGATTCTCAGTCCCATGTCACCCCTGTGGTGTAGTTTAACATGTTCCTCTGTCCTCACCTTGACCAACCAATGGTCAGGTTCAGTTTCCATTTCTTGGCTAGACTTTTACAAAAGGCATTGCGCCTTCTCAGCAGGAGGCACTCGAAGTCAGCTTGTCCCTCCTTTTGAGACTCAAGCAGCCACTCAGATCCATCAAGGATCCAGTTTTTATTTTCCAACATTTTTGTACTGAAGCATTGTTAAGGGGCGCCTGGGTGGCTCAGTCAGTTAAGCATCTGACTCGATTTCAGCTCAGGTCATGATCTCAGGGTCATGAGATGGAGCCCCATGTCCAGCTCCACACTGAGTGTGGAGCTTACTTGTCCATCTCCCTCTGCTCCTCCCTTCCACTCATGTGCGCATGCACTTGTTGCTCGCTCTTAAATAAATAAAACCTTAAAATAAAAAGTTAGAAGAGCAATACAGTGAATACCTTTAGCTTCCATAATTACCTGAATTGCCAAATTTACCTGCTTAAATGTGCTTGATCATACTGGATCTATCCATTCCTCTACTCATCCAGCAATCCATCTCATGTCTTGGATGCAAATCAAAGTAAGTATACGTCTTTTATTTTCCTGTGGTAAAATAAACAAAATATAACTCTTGGGGTACTTGGGTGGCTCAGTTGGTTAAGAGCCTGCCTTCAGGGCAGCCCAGGTGGCTCAGCAGTTTAGTGCCGCCTTTGGCCCAGGGTGTGATCCTGGAGACCCGGGATCGAGTCCCGCGTATATAATATAATAATATTTGACTCTATGTATATGCATATGTAAATACCATATTTTTTTTATCCGTTCATCTGCTGATGGACACTCAGGTTGCTTCTACCTTTCAGCTTTTGTGAAGAGTGCTGCTGTGGACATCGGTGTACATACATGTATTTGTTTGAGTCCCTTTAGGATATACCTACCTAGGGATCCCTGGGTGGTGCAGCGGTTTAGCGCCTGCCTTTGGCCCAGGGCGCGATCCTAGAGATCCAGGATCGAATCCCATGTCGGGCTTCCAGTGCATGGAGCCTGCTTCTCCCTCTGCCTGTGTCTCTGCCTCTCTCTTTGTGTGACTATCACAAATAAATAAAAATTAAAAAAAAAAAAAGGATATACCTACCTAGGAGTGGTCATATAATTCTACAATTTTGTTGGTTTGCTGGGTAATATAATTCTACATTTTTGTTGGTTTGTTTTATAACTCTATGTTTAACTTTTTGAAGAGAGCCGCCCAACTGGTTTCCCCAGTGCCCGCACCATCTTATATTCCCACCAGCAGAGTGGGAATTCCCAACTCCTACACATCCTTGTTGACAATTGTTTTCTGCAGGGTTTTTTGGTTTATTTTTTTGATGATAGCCATCCTAATAGTTGTGAAGTGCTATTGCATTCTGGTTTTGATTTGCATTTCCCTGAAGACTAGTGATCTTCAGCATCTTTTTTGTGTGTGTTTATGGGCCATTTATATAGTGTCTTTGAAGAAATGTCTATTCAAGTCCTTTGCCCATTATTTTATTTTATTTATTGTTTGCTGTTGAGTTGTGGTCTTGTATTTGTGTCTCCCCCACCCCCAAAAATATTGAGCTCTTGTGCTAATGCCTTTAGACCCTTCCTAGAAGTCCCCCCTGCCTATGTCTCTGTCTCTCATTAATAAATAATAACATCTTTTTAAAAAAAAAAAAAGATCATGCTTATTCCTGTGTAGCTACTTATTAAAAAATATATCCTCATTTCAAGTATCCTCTTGAAATGTTGCCTTGAAATCCTACCTTGGGGGTAGCCGGGTGGCTCAGCGGTTTAGCGCCACCTTCAGCCCAGGGTGTGATCCTGGAGACCCAGGATTGAGTCCCGCATCGGGCTCCCTGCATGGAGCCTGCTTCTCCCTCTGCCTGTGTCTCTGCCCTCCTCCCCCCTCTGTGTGTGTGTGTGTGTGTGTCTCATGAATAAATAAATAAAATCTTTAAAGAAAAAAAAAAAGGAAATCCACCTTATCACCTCAAGGACAGTGCTGGTCTGGAGATCCCCTGTTAACTTCCTCTGTAACTTCCAAGAATTTCTATAACCTGGAGATAAGCCCTTGACAGATAAACAGGTTTTCCCAGCCACGCGTGGGTAAAGCATTCCTATGAAATCTTTCGTAAGTCAAAACAGCCTAAAGTGGGACGTCTGGGTGGCTCAGCAGTCGGGCATCTGCCTTTAGCTCGGGATGTGATCCCTCGGTCCCAGGATCAGGTCCTACGTCAGGCTCCCTGCGTGGAGCTTGCTTCTCCCTCTGCCTGTGTCTCTGTCTCTGTGTGTCTTTCATGAATAAATAAAATCTTTTTAAAAAACCCAAACTGCCTAAAGTGAAGAGGTAATTATCATTAATTTATACGGAAAAAAATTGTCAGTGTTCCCCAGCCCAAAGAATAGACTCTCTTAGCCCAAAGAATAGACTCTCTCTTTTCTGATACCTTAGGACAGATCTTGCTAACGGATGCACAAAATAAGTGAAGATAAACCACCAATGCTCTGCTCGCAGACACAGGTCAAAGCTCTGGCTCCTGGTGGAGAAGCCTTGGTGGCGCCACTCTTCCTGGGGGGCACTTCCTCTATAATGTCCACTGTAAAACCAGTGTTGAATACTATTTTGCTTTCGTCTTTTCTCATAAAAGGGAAAATTCTCATCACCTTCTTTTGGCTGACAAAAAAGAGGTACTGATGGAGGGCTTTCATAACAGTGAAGTGGCGTAACGGAACTTTAGAAAAGTGAGGGAGACCAGTATTATTTACAAATAGTTTTGATTTGGGTTTTGGTCACTCTCTCAGGATATTGTGGGAGATGGGTGGTTGGGAGGGGCAGCAGGGGAGAGGCCACATGGGATGGGGGGATGGTCCAGTTCAGAGAGGAGGGGGGGCATGGCCTTAGGATGGGGAGATGGTTGGATGCTGGGTGCCATCGGGGACCTCAACAAGGTTTTTTTCTGGGCTCGGACCAGAGGCACAAAGGAAGGTCAAAACTTGAGAGATGGAGCAAGTGGAAATTGGTGTAACCACCTGGCCCCCCAGTCCCTTTTTTGGGGTGTGGAGAAGCCAGCTGCCTGGAGTAGCATGCAAGGAGGTCATGAGGACAGTGCTGAGGGCCAGTTATAAGGAGCATCTTCGACAGTCAGTGGCTCGGGATTCAGCTGTGCTCCAAACACCCCACCTCAGCATGGCACACAGGGAATGGGGGGGACCCTCCGAGATCTTCAAAGGTAAAGGGCCCCATAGCAGCTATGCAGACAGGTCAACACAGAGCCAGGCACAAGGGGCCAATCGATGTGGGCTCTGCTCATTTCCATGTCTTCACTCATCTTAGGGGTCCCTCATTATCGCCCCCACACCTCTTATTTGCCTCATCCCAGGAATATGGAGAGCTCATGCTGATGCCTTTACACCCCACATAGATGTCCCCTCCTTGTCCTCCTGAAACGTTGCCTTGAAATCCCACCTTATCACCTCAATGACAGTGTCGGTCTGGAGATCCCCTGCTAACTTCCTCTCTGAAACAGAACACACCTTTTTTACCCAAGTTCAGCAGGAAGGAGGTGTCTCACCTCCTCCACCTCACCCCAGTCTTCCTAGTTCAGAGAACAAAGATAACCGTGTGAGCATTTCCTGTTGGTTCATTTGGAGGCCCAGCAGTTGAAGTCAGGCCCGCCCTGTCCAAGACTCACCAGCCACCACGTCCAGCTGGCCGGGTGCCCTACTCTGGACCCCCTGGGCCACAGAATATCTCTCCTGCCCTCCCCAGCTCTGGGCAAAAAAGTAACCCCTGAACTTCTGCAATTTCGACAGTGACTGTGGTTCCGTCCCTGAGTGTTCTGCCTGCTTCCCCCTGCCCTCATTAAGGCAACTTCCTTTTGCAGGCTGGCCACCATGTTGCCCTCGGGGCTGCTGCTGGGGGCCTACGGGACCTCACTCATCTCCCTGCTTCTGGTCTGCTGTCTGCCACCCTCAGGTGAGGCAAGTCAGGCTGGAGAGGGCTGGAGATGGGGGGCTGGTAGAGGCTGGGGGAGTAGGCAGGGAAGAGCACCCCCCCTGCTGCCCTGGCTGCAGTGACACTTCCTTAAACTCACATCAACAGGGACTCTCCAGTGGCCTCAATAGAAAGTTCTGGCTCTTCACCTCAGCCTTTGGGGCTCCCCGAGGACTAGTCCCTGCATGTGACTTGTCTCCCACCCCAACACAGAATCCCTTCCTGGACCTCTGTCGCTACTCTTCCCTTTGCCAGGATTACTTCTCTTTCACTCAGATAACTTCTACTTTCCCTTCAAAACTGGCTTTGTCTCCTCCTTCTGGAAGGAGGGCTCACGGGCTGCATCAGGGTCTCCCCTAGTCTTTCTCTGGGCTTTCCCCCAGTTCCTGATCCATCATCTGTCTTCCCCACTCAACTGAGGCGCTGTGAAGGCAGTGAGGTCATGTTGAAAGGTGAGGCCTGCAGGTGGGTAAGTAGGGGTACCCGAACAATCAGCAGAGTGTCCCTCTGTTCCCACAGGTGCCCGGGCACAGCAATACCAACTGAGGCTGGAGGTCGAGAACACTCTGGTGCCTGCTGGAGGGTCCTTCTTGGTAAACTGCAGTACAGACTGCCCCAATCCTCGACTCATCATTCTAGAGACATCCCTAGCCAAGAAGCCAGTGGGTAACGGCCTGGGCTGGGCAGCCTTCCTGCTAAGCAATGTGACTAGTGACAGCCAGGTCCTCTGCTCCGGCTTCTGCAATGACATCCAGATGGTAGGCTCCTCTGACATCACAGTATACCGTGAGTGATGACACCCAGAGTTGGGACTGGCCTTGGGCAGTAGTGGGGGTAGATGACCAGTGGTTCAGGGGGAGCAGGGAACCCCGAGTTTGCAGAGACGGACCAGTGCTCTGAAACAGAGTTTGAACCTGAATGTGTGTGTGTGTGTGTGTGTGTGTGTGTGTGTGAGAGAGAGAGAGAGAGAGAGAGAGAGATGCATCTCAACCATATGCCAAGGCAACAGCTGTGAGATCAATTTACTTGGTCCCAACAAGCATTTTTTCAAAGATGTCTCATGTCTGTTATTTATTTTATTCTTTTTTTAAAAAAGATTTTATTTATTTGAAAGAGGAAGAGAGCAAGAGAGAGAGAGAGAACACAAGCAGGGTAAGGGACAGAGGGAGAAGCAGACTCTCTGATGAGCAGGGAGCCTGATGCGGGGCTCAATCCCAGGACCCTGGGATCATGACCTGAGCTGAAGGCAGATGCTTAACCAACTGAGCCCCCCAGGTGCCCCTATTTATTTTATTCTTATGGCAGGTAATAATTCATGCATGTGGTTCCAAAATCAAAAGTTATAACAAGGCATAAAAGTCAACCTCCATTTCCTCATTTCCTAGTGCTGACTGGGAGTGCTCACTGTTTCAGTGTGGGCACTAGGTGCTCATCCAATCCTTAAAAAGCTCCAGGCTGGGGAGGTACACTTAGGAGCCTCCCTCCACAGATGAGGACCATAGAACTTAGTGGGGTAAAGTCACTTGGCAGGGCTCACAGTCCACAAGTGGAGAAGCCAGTCATCTGGCTCTCAAGTCCTTGCTCCTAACAGGTGAGTCTATCTCCCCAGCTCCCATTGTTACCAGTTTCTTATGGTTCCTGCCAGAGTTTCTTTGCATTTAAAGGAATATGATGATCAGAAAATAGAGTATGTCACTCATGGTTCTTACTGTTTTGTGAAGCCTCCATAGATAAGTGTGGTATACGGATGTGACCATGTGTATGCTCCTGCTGCGGGCCAGCATCTGTGTTTGTCTGTGTACCTGTGTGTGTGTCTGTGAGTCTATGTACGTCTGTAGGAGTGTACATGTGTACCTACAGATGCATGAGCATCTGTCTGCCTGTTTGTGTGTGCCTGTGTGGGTGTCTATGAGTCTCTGTGTGTGTGTGTGAATGTGAAAGTGAGTACGTTGATGTCAGGATCCAGGACTGTGTGTGAGTGCCTGTTTCTGTGTCAATAGGTGTCTGTGTGTGAGTGGATTTGGATATGGATGTGTCAGGACATGGTTCTGGCTCACAGGACCCAATGGTACTCATCTCTTCCTAACCCTGGGTCACGTTGTAGCTTAAAAGCAGCCAGGAAAAAAAAAAAAAAGCAGCCAGAGTGGAAGTTATGTACACTTTAGAGATTGGCAAGTCATCCAGGTTGGGGCTATCCCACCACACCCCATCCCCTAGTTCCTGAGCATTAGTAGCATTTGCCAGCACACCATCATCTCTGACCAGTGGTGCCTGAGACTGAGATGGGGGCCTCTTTGTTAAATACTCTGAAATTGTAAATACAGGTTTCTCCAACTATCCCAAAGTAAAGCAGTCCTATGAAACCTTTGTAAGTCAAAATGATGTAGGGGCACCTGGATGGCTCAGAGGCTGAGTGTCTGCCTTTGGCTCAGGTCATGATCCCAGGGTCCTGGGATCAAGTCCCACATCAGGGTCCCTGCAGGGAGCCTGCTTCTCCCTCTGCCTATGTCTCTGCTTCTCTCTGTGTGTTTGTCATGAATAAATAAATAAAATTGTTAAAAAAAAACAGAAAATGATGTAAAGTGAAGAAGTAATTAATTTATATCGAAAAAACCTTGAGTATTCTCAGACCCAAAAACTAACCTCTCCTAGGCTTTTCTGGTACCATAGGACACATCTTGCTAATGGATGAACCAAATAAATGGAGCTAAAGCACCGATGCTCGCAGACACAGGTCAAAGCTCATCTGCTGCTAGAGACGCTGAGTGTGATCCTGGTGAAGGAGCTTGACCGCCATTGTCACTGCACAGGGTGCCTGCTGTCTTTGTAACTCCTCATTGCAAATCCAATGCTGAGTGCTATCTTTGCTTCTCACCAATTTTTTTAAAAAGGTTTATTTATTTATTTGAGAGAGAGCATAAGCAGGAGGGGCAGAGGGAGAGGGAGAGAGAATCTCAAGCTGACTCTGAGCTGAGCGCAGTGCCCAATATAGGGCTTGATCTCATGACCCTGAGATCATGACCTGAGCTGAAACCAAGGGTCAGAGGCCTAACCAATTGTGCCAAGGCACCCTTTGTCATTTTTTCTTTTTTTTTTTTTTAATTTTTATCTATTTATGTATGATAGTCACAGAGAGAGAGAGAGGCAGAGACACAGGCAGAGGGAGAAGCAGGCTCCATGCACCGGGAGCCCGATGTGGGATTTGATTCCGAGTCTCCAGGATCGCACCCTGGGCCAAAGGCAGGCGCTAAACCGCTGCGCCACCCAGGGATCCCTGTCATTTTTTCTTAAAAGCAAAAATCCTCTTTGGATTTCTTTTACTTAGTGAGAACAGGTACTAATTAATGTAGGTCTTTCATAAAAGTGAAGTGGTGTAATGGTACTTTTGGAAAGCAGGGGATTCCTACAGTAAGATGTTAAAGATTTTTCATAGCAGCCAGGGTCATAGTTGAGATCAGGGTTTGAGTTGTTGAGGGTATAAGATGCTTCCCAAAGGAGGCCCAGGGTTTGGTACACATGCCTTGGAGGGGCACTGTAGCTGCAGCTGGGAGCAGATCCAGCCTGGCAGTGTGGAGTCCCTCAAGACTGTGCCTGAGCACCCTGAGAGGCTTCCCTGTAAGAGTCTTGGGCGCCTGGGATTGACAGAGGAGACCAAAGGCAGAGTCCAGGACAGAGGCTGGGAGAGGGGCCATTAGAGTCCCTGGATGTGACATCAAGGAGGCAGGTATACACACAGGTCTGGAGTCTGGGTGACTCACCTTCCAACTCCAGCAGGGCCTCTTCCTGGCTACGTGTCTGTCCTTGGGTGGATCACCTCACCCCCACCTCTCTGGGCCTCAGTTTCTTCATCTATAAAGGAGAAGAATGATAGAGATTTCACTTGGTTGCTGTGTGAACGAAGGTGAATGACATTTGGAAAGTCTAAGGAAAACTCTAAATAAACAGGAACTTTTATGAGTACTAATAACATTGTAAGTAGTTCCAATTTAGTCCTCTTCCTTCCTTTTTTTTTTTTTTTTTAACTGTGATTTTCTCAGGAACAGAAAATCTGACTTATTTCAGAGTCTGGCGGAGTATCCCACAAAACAGGAAATAGCAATCATAATACTAATGACAATAGCAAACACTTCTCCAGACACAGTATTGAGCTCTTCGAGTTGATTAACCCAAAGTTCAGTTCTACACCGGGTCACCCTCAGCCTCCTCCCTGTTCTGTGGGGGTAGGAGTTGCAGGGCCGGCTGATAAGTACACTTCTCCCCTCCCTACCCCCGCCCCAGGGTTCCCGGAGCGAGTGGAGCTGGCACCCCTACCCCGCTGGCAGCCCGTGGGTGAGAACCTCACCATGACCTGCCAGGTGGCAGGCGGGGCGCCCCGGACCAGCCTCACGGTGGTGCTTCTCCGCGGGGAGGAGGAGCTGAGCCGGCAACCTGTCGTCGGGGAGCCCGCCGAGGTCACGTTCCCGGTGGCGGCGGGCAGAGAGGACCACCTCGCCAACTTCTCCTGCCGCACGGACCTGGACCTGAGGCCCCGAGGGCTGGGATTGTTCCAGAACAGCTCGGCGCCCAGGCAGCTCCGAACCTTTGGTGAGGGACGGGACTGCAGAGGGTAGGTGATGAGCTGAGCCAGCACAGGGGCGCCCTGGCCGGGAGGTTTCTTGACAATGGAGTGGACTGGATCCTCAGCGGCTCCGGGGAAGGCGTGCCCTTGGCCCCTGAGGCCGGTGCAGCCTCAGTTGGGAGCCCCGCGGCCGCGGTAACTGACGAGAAGCCTGAGCGGGTGCGTCCTAGGAACAGGTGTCCTGGGAAGGCAGAACCCTGGCTTGGGGCTGCGAATGTCTCAGGCGGTAAAGGGGCGCCGACGGCTCTGGGACCTCTTCCTGCTCACGCCTACCCTTCTCCCTAGCACTGCCCGTCACGGCTCCGCACCTCGTTGTCCCTCGGATCTTGGAGGTGGGAACGACTCGGTCGGTGAACTGCATCCTGGACGGATTGTTCCCGGCCTCCGAGGCCCAGGTCCACTTGGCGCTGGGGAACCAGACGCTGAACTCTACAGTGGAGAGCCACGGGGACACGATCAGTGCCACAGCCACAGCCGTAGCGAGAGCGGAGCAGGAGGGCGCACAGGAGATAGTCTGCAACATAACGTTGGGGAACGACGGCCGGGAGGCCCGCGAAAAATTGACTGTCTACAGTAAGAGGGGGCAGAGCCAAGAGGCAGGCCCGGAGGGCAAGGGGCGGGGCTTCGGTGTCCCTGGGGACATGTGGGCGGGGACTAAACGAGAGGTGGGGCGTCAGCCTGCAGAGAGGGACTGCGACTGCAGGGATTGTCGTGTGGGAGGGGCCTAAATTACCCGAAGGGTGTAGCTAGAGTATTCCAAATTGGAGTGGGACCTGAGGGTGGTGCCGAGTAGCATAAAGGCATGGGTCGGATACCCCCAGAGGAAAAAGGCAGATGAAGGGGTGAGGTCTGACGCATGTGAAGGGAGTGGTCCGTAAGCTCCAGAACAATGCCCCCTCTTTAGGCTTCTGGGGGCCCACCCTAAACCTGAGTGAACCCAACGCCTCCGAGGGGACTGCAGTGACTGTGACTTGCGCGGCCGGAGCCCGCGTCCAGGTCATGCTGGAGGGACTTCCGGCCGCGGCCCCTGGACACCCTGCCCAGTTTCAGCTAAACGCCACCGAGATGGACGACAGGCGCAGCTTCTTCTGCAATGCCACCCTCGAGGTGGATGGGGAGACCTTACACAGGAACAGCAGCGTCCAGTTGCGTGTCCTGTGTGAGTGGGTCCCTATGATCTTTAAACCCTTGCTCCCTTTGCGCCATGGTGCCTCGAGTGTGTCTAATCATTTGACCAATCCACAGACGGTCCCAAGATTGACCAAGCCAAATGTCCCCAGCGCTTGACGTGGAAAGAGAAAACTACCCATGTCCTGCAGTGCCAGGCTCGGGGCAACCCGGACCCCCAGATGCACTGTTTTCACGAAGGCTCCCACGTCGAGCTGCCTATCGGGGTCCCATTCTTCGTCAGGTTAAACTATACTGGTACCTACGCCTGCAAGGCGTCCAGCTCACGAGGCGTACACACTGTGACTGTGGTGATGAACGTTCAGGGTGAGCCAAGACGGGGCCACTGGTCTAGATGGGAAAGCCAGGGCGGGGGTGGGGCGGCAGAACGTGTGTATTTATTCTTTGCTTCTCTGCATAGATCGGAACCTCCGCGCTGTCAACATCGTCCTGGGGGTGTTAGCGATCCTGGGCGTGGTGACTACCGTCGCAGCCTTACTGCACGTCTTTGGGGTGCAGAAGCGGAGTGGCACCTACCCTGTGAACCAGGGGAGCACTTGGTTACCCCTGACGTCTAGGCAGCCCGAAGAGGCTGTGGGGGAGAATCCATCCTGAGCTTCCAGCTGGGATGATGGGGGTTTGGCTGTATCCCGGGGTTCCACACCAATAAAGCCCTCAAACCCCGGAGTCTGTGGCTTGTTTCCAAACGCGCGGAGTTCACCCGCGGCGCTTCACGTCCTTTGAGTGACATCTCTGTGGCAGAAAGGGGAGGAGCCTGCGGCGCCCAAACGCGGCTTGAACTCTGAGAGGCGGGCTGGGCCTTAGCCAATGGGCTGAGGGGGTGGAGAAGGAGGTGGGGCTTCTCCTGGCCAATCGGCGGGCGCGCCCTCGTTGCCGCTCTATGCCGCTCCGCCCAGGCTCGCTGGTCCCAGAAGGCGCCGGGTTCCCCAAGATGGCGGCCGACGTGTCCGTTACTCACCGGCCCCCGCTGAGCCCGGAGGCTGAGGCCGAGGTTGAAACTGAGGATGCCGCGGAGCGCCGGGCGCCCGAAGAAGAACTCCCGCCCCTAGATCCAGAGGAGATCCAGAAACGCCTAGAACATACCGAGCGCCAGTTCCGTAACCGCCGCAAGATACTGATCCGGGGCCTCCCGGGGGACGTGACCAACCAGGTATGGGGGGGGGGCACGGCGGGAAATACCACCCTGCGCGTGCGCGGGGGGAGCCGGGCGACACCAACGCTGGCCCGCGCTGGGGGGCGTCGGCGGGAGAGTCCAAGCGCGGGATCAGTGCGGGATCGGGAGAAACCAAGAGCAGGATATGGGGGGGGCTGGGCAGTGATGGAGGGAGAAACCAACCTTGGGCTGAGGGAGGACGTTGCTAGGGGCGACCACAGGCTTGGACGAAACCAAGTGATTGAAAGGGGCGGGGAACTGCGAGGGGGCGGGCAACTTTGGCCTTGTTGGGGGATTGTGAATGGGCTGCTATATTGGGACTGTGGAAGTAGGGATGCCAGTTGCTCCCTGCTCTGATAGTGTTTTTCCCCACCCCCTCTACCCTGGGGTGGCGGGACCTTGTATCCAGAAGTTTCAGGGTTGACTAGAGTATGCCTTTCCATAGCACGCGTTTATCTGTTCCTCTGCGAGATCCGGAAGTTGTGGTAGCTCCTGAGGTCTTCCCCCAATGCCTCTGGATTAACTTGGAAAAATGGAGTCTCCTGCCCCCAGTTCACAGACCAGCAGAAAAGGGGGGGGGGGCACTATTCTGTGCTCTCTCCTTTTTCTGATCTGGCCAGGGGTGCCCTTCTTTTGGGGCCTACATGGGGCAGGGCTTCCCGGTGCTCTTTGGACCCAGGGAGATTGCATCTAGTCTGCCCTGCCCTGCCACAGTGGGATGGGTTCTTTCTCCCTGCTGCTGAGAAATCTCTGCTCTCTGACCCACCCACACATCTGCCACTGACTCTCCCTGCCCATAAATAGGCACATGGCTGTGTGTGTGTGGGGGGGGGGGTCTCAAACTGTTGGGAGGGGCAGACTTGGGGACAGACCTGAGGCAGATGCCACTAAGCACCATCTGTTTTTTTTTTTTTTTTGTAGGGCTGCCTCTCCTAGTGCCTACCATCTCTTAGCTGGGAACTCTCTTTCAGGGGTCACGGTGTGTCTGGCTATAGGGGGCCCCAGAGTTGGCCTTCCAAGCTAGCTTACCAGAAGGCCAGCTCTGTCAGCAGGAGGGAATCAGGAAGCACATGAAGCCATGCAATGTGGGCTTATTAAGTACACAGGGTCCCCAGTCAGGTACCCCCTGGGTGGCATTCCCTCTGCTGCCCTAGCCAACTGCATGACCTTGGACATGTTTCCTTGTCTCTCTGAGCCTCAGTTTCTTCATCTACAAAATGGGTTAATACCTAATTTGTTGGGATGTTGGAAAGAGTCAGACTTGCAAACAGGTTCAGACGGGTTGAAATTACTTCCCTAAGGGC
The DNA here is from genome assembly GCF_018345385.1 of Vulpes lagopus. Taxonomy (NCBI): domain Eukaryota; kingdom Metazoa; phylum Chordata; class Mammalia; order Carnivora; family Canidae; genus Vulpes; species Vulpes lagopus. Next base: position 7,393,784 of record NC_054830.1, on the reverse strand, counting down.
ATTCAGCAGAGCTGGGACTTGAACTCAGACCCATCTGACTCTTGGGCGTGTTGGGTTATTTCAAATCTTGGAGTCTGCAGCTGGGCTCTGAACCCCAGCTCTGCGTGTATTTCCTCATTTGTAAAAGGAGGATACTAATTGATTTGCCTCTGTAGCTGGTCCATGTGGAGGTGGCACTGGGCTGCTCCCTTCAGCCCCTGGTGACTCCGTGTCCTTTGGCTTCTATCTCCGCAGGAAGTGCACGACCTGCTCAGCGACTATGAGCTCAAGTACTGTTTTGTGGACAAATACAAAGGGACAGGTTTGTGGGGCTGTGGGTTGGACTAGTGGCAGGAGGTGATAGTCCATGAAACTGGGAGGGTCCAGGCCTGGTGTTTCCTCTCCTGAACTTGGGGCCCAGCATCGTCCCCTAGGCCATGCAGGACAGATTGTTTTCCCACTCTGTCTCATCCTGGGTGCCCATCTTGGGAATGGGCATCGTGGGAAGGCTTGGTGCTCCTCCCCAGGGCTGCCCAGCCGGATACCTGGGCACTGGGCTCCCCACCTCCCTCACCATTTCCCCCAGCCAGCCAGCCAGCCACCCAGGCCTGTCTGGTGTTCTCCAAGTCCTCCAGAATAATTGGTGCCTCTCCATTCCCTCAACTTCCATCTGATCCATGCCCCCTACATCTCTTCCAAAGTAGCAGCCTCCCTCTGGCTTATCTGCCTCCTGGATTTCACGACCCTGCTTGCCCTCCCCCCAGTAGCCAGTTCTTATCCAGTCACAAATCTGATCAAAACTGGCCCTAACCTTCATTATTTTCTCTCTCCAAAACTCTCTGAGGCTCCTCCTGATACTATCTTGCAGGGATGTGGCCCAGCCTTCCTGTCCCCTCGGGCCCCCATAAGTTTCTAGGTTCTTCCCTCTGCCGGTGCCCGTAGTTGTCCACTATGCCGTCCAGGTGGCATCAGGCAGCCCCACCCATCATAGCACTGTCACCCGGAGCTATGGTCGGTCTCTCACTCACCAGCCTCCTGCACTGAGTGGCTGGCTCTGTGAGAACAGGGATGGGTCTTCTCAGCCTTGGCACTCCCCACCCTCTGGCATGGGAAGCTCTCTACGGCTGTCTACACCTGCCAGGCATTGTGCCAGATTAAACCTTCTAGGCCTTTTCTTGCAATCTGTAAGATGGATGAGAAGAAGCTAAGGACAGGTAACCCCTCAAGACCTACTTGGTGGGTTAGGGTGTTTAAGATCTTGGGCTCTGGAGGCAAATGGACCTGGGTTCAAGTCCTGGTCTCTCCTCACTCTGTGACCACAGGCAAATGATTTACCCTCCAGAGCCTCAGTTTTCTCACCAGCATATTAAGCGTGACCTGCTTGGGTTAGCCATGAGGCCGAACACATTAAAATACCTAAAAAGCTGTGGTATGTAAAGTGCTAGTAGGTACTTAGTAAATATTGGCAGGGGCAGCAAATCAGAAGTATTTACTGAGCACCTAGTGTGCGTATGTGCCAGGCATGGAGGATCCAGAGGTTAACTGACACTTTGATTCATATAGTCTTCCAACAATGTTTATTGAATGTTGTGTGCTGGGTATTGGGTACATAACTGTTAACCAAGCTAAGACAGTCTAATCTGCGGAGAAGGATGTTATTCAGACAGGTGCAGACATGGAAGTTTGTACCCTACACGCATTAGGCCAGAAGCTCCAGAGCCCTGTGAGAGCACAGAGCTGGGATCTGAGACAGGAGAAGCCAAGGGAGGCTTTCTGGGGGATGTGATGTTTGTAGGCAGCTTAAAGGGTGGGTGGGGGTTAACCAGGTAAAGCAGCATGGAGGTCAGGGTTCCACGCTCAGGGAAAAGCAGGCGCAAAGGCCTGAGGTGGAGTGTGTCCGGCACAGTCCAGGAAGTAGCAGCAAGAGATGCGAGAGGAGGTCAGCCAAGCCACACAAGATCCACTGGCCCTCATCATGAGAAACCCCTATTCAAGGATTGGCACAATCTGATTAGCCTTTGGGAAAGCTCCGGGAGTGGCTGTGGGCCTGGATATGAGAGGAGTGGGTGGCCTGGAAAGGAGGGGTGCAAAGCAAGGCACTGGACTTGCCTGCCTGGGTTCAAGTCCAGGCTTCTCCACGCAGGCAGGGGACAGAGGGTGCTGCTCTGGATCTGTTTCTTTGCTGGCAACATGGGGGTTGTGGGGAGTGCGTTAATCTCATTTCACGTGAAGAAACCGAGACCCCAGAGCCATTCAGGGGCTAGAATTGAAATTCAGGCTCCAGTGACCACAAGCTTCACCACTGCCATGCGTCACCTAGTTAGTCACATTTGGGACTCAGCAGTAGGTGAGCGCTGCTGTGGGTGGGGAGCGGGGCTCACGGAAGGGGGAGACGCCTGCCCGCAGCAGTGGCTCGAGGCCGGCAGCCGTTCACTCGGCCGCTACCTGAGATGTCCAGGTGGTTGGGTATTCTGAGGTCACGCAAGGTTTCGAGGGAGGTGGTAGGCGGCCTGGGGTGAAGGGCGGGGCCCTCTGGGTCCCCACTGACCCTGCGCCCCCTCCTGCCGCAGCCTTTGTGACTCTGCTGAACGGGGAGCAGGCCGAGGCGGCCATCGGCGCCTTCCACCAGAGCCGCCTGCGGGAGCGGGAGCTGTCCGTGCAGCTGCAGCCCACGGACGCCCTGCTCTGCGTGGCCAACCTGCCTCCCAGCTTCACACAGCAGCAGTTCGAGGAGCTGGTGCGGCCCTTCGGCAGCCTGGAGCGCTGCTTTCTGGTCTACAGCGAGCGCACCGGCCACTCCAAGGGCTACGGCTTCGCTGAGTACATGAAGAAGGACTCAGCCGCCCGGGCCAAGTCGGACCTGCTGGGCAAACCGCTGGGCCCTCGCACCCTCTACGTGCATTGGACAGATGCTGGGCAGCTGACCCCCGTCCTGCTCCACTCCCGCTGCCTCTGCGTTGACCACCTGCCACCCGGCTTCAGCGACGTGGACGCCCTGCGCCGGGCCCTGTCGGCAGTCCACACACCCACCTTCTGCCAGGTGAGCCCTGTGCCTGGTGCAGAAGCCTGGCGGAGCGGTTGCCAGGGCCAGAGCACCTCAGAGGGGCCCTTTGGAGTCACCTGCTTTTTCTAATCTCCTGGGTCCCTTTTTAGGGAAGCAGCCGCAATGCCACTTTGAATGGGGTTCTTGTTAGGAAGGCCACGTGGTATTGTGGGTGACAGCCCAGCTAGGAGCCAGATGGCCGGGGTTCAGATCCCTGTACACCCTTTAGCGACTTGTTTAACCTCGGTAGCCTTGGTCCTCCTATAAAACTCAGGTGAGACTGCCTTTGTAAAAGCTCGGTGCAAGGCTTGCTCACCTCTTGCTCCCGCTTCTGTGTTCATCAGATGTTTGCGGAGTGGCCCTCTGCCCCTAGGCCTGGTGTTAAGGAGGCTGTCCAGAGAACCCACAGTCCATTTAAGCCTTGAGGTCAGGAAGTGGGCTTGGCTGGATTCCAGCCCTGCTCTGTGACTCTGGGCAAGTCACTCACTCTCTGAATCTTGGTTTCCCTCCTCGACAAAAAGGGATTTAACACTCATACTGGGTTGGCAAGACAGTCTGGTTTATTCAGGTCACGTTTATCACATACTTCTGTGTACGTGCATAGCCCTGTGACAGGCACAGTGGGGTCAGAACAGGCCAGACCCAGTCCTCAGCCCCCAGGTAGTCTTACCTACAGGCTGGACATTCCTTCAGCACCCTTTGAGCACATTACTTAGAATCCCTTCATCCTATAACAGCCCAGAGAGGCAAGTAATACCCCATTTTCATGGGGCACAGAGTCCACGTGCCTTGCCCAAGGCTGTACAGCCAGGGCATGGCAGGGCTGGAATGGGAACGCTGCAGCCTGGCTCCAGGGCCCCAGGCCAGCCTGACCAAGGCTGGTAGATGGGCTCTGACCCCAGTTCTGTGGCCATGGGTGGGTCCTGCTTCCCTTGTGCAAACAGCATGCCAGGACCTGGGGCCTCCAACATCTTAAGAACCCTGCGCCACACTCACTTTGCATTTGGTCATACTGCTGCCTTCTGTGGTGTACCGACCATGTGCTAGGCCCCAGGTAGGGGGACTCAGGACACAGATGCCTCAGCTTGGCAGCCACATCCTCTCTTGTGGAGGTAGGACAGCAGGGCTGTGACCAACTATAAGTTCTCGCTCTGAGCCTTGGTTTCCCAATCTGGAAATGAGGCTAGCAGCGCTTTTTGTTTGGGTTATTGTGAGTAGCTACTTGTTCATTCTTCTGCTTACCCTGCTTGAATGGAGGCCGGGCTCAGGAAGTCAGGCAGGTTGAGGTTTGAGCCTTCATCTCCCTAGGTGGGGGCTGTGAAGCCTTGGTTGCCCTTTGACTCCTCTGTCTCTTCATCTGTGAGATGGAGCACATTGTGGGAAGACTTGCACCAGGGCCTTTGTCAGGCGAAGGGGAAGTGTGCGGTAGAGGTGGAATGACGGCTGGAGCCACCTTACCTGGGCACCCCGAGCAGGTGTACACCTACAGAACTCTCACTGGATTCTCATTGAATCCCCACAACCACCCTTTGAGGTGGGTTCATTTGCTCGCCCCACCTTACAGGTGAGGAAAACAAGCCCCAGGCTGCACATGTGAATGATGTGCCCACACCAGGCTGCCAGTAAGGGGGCTGGGAGTCAAGGTCAGGCAGCTGACCCTGGGGGCCTGCACTCTTAAGTCAGCAATCTCACTTTCCAAGAAGGCTGGAGGCCGAGCTGGGAATTGGCTGTTGTGGTGGGGAATGTTATTTTCAGCATCACTGAGATGAGAACATCCGGGAAAGGCCATGGCAGCTCGCTCTGGTGAGCTTTGCCATTTACTCACAGGCCAGTTTTCATAATATCTTGATGATGTGGGCACGAATAAAACAGGTATCACAAGGCCTTGTGTGTTTTAAGAAACCTTTTCTTTTTATATATTTTTGTGAATGGGCTATCCAGCTCTGTTTGGAAATTCAGCAGGTGCAGAAAGGTCAGCAGTGAAGTCCCCCCCTCCCCCTCCCCCGGTCCCCCGGTGCCTTTGCCTGCAGCCCCTGCTCAAACCAGGTTGTGGTGTCTCTTTCCAGCAAGATTTTATTATGCCTTTTAATCAGACGTGTGTGTATGTCCTTGCATTCCCCTTCTCCTGACCCAGATATGCCGTGTCTGCTTCGGTTTGGTTCTTCCACCCTGTCTTGGGCATATCTTCGTGCTCAGACACCAGAGCTTTTTCAGTCCTGTTGGGACTGCACCATATTCCATTTCATGGACTCTGCTGTCCTGGTGGACATTGTCTTGATTCCAAAACATACTGTGTGTCACCGGGGACCAGGAGAAGCATCATTGGTTCTTGAAACAGCCATAGCCACATGGAGGTGACTAGCTTCTTTAAGGGCATCAGCGCAGCCTTGTCCGCTCCCAGCTCCAGCTTCAGCTCTGTGGCCTGGGCAAAGGACCACCCTTCTCTGAGCCTGTCCTCCCCTGCAGAGTGGATACGCTGAGTGTGCCTGGCTCTGCGATAACAGTGAAATAACTCCTGTGAGCCTATGAGCACGCAGGTCCAGCTGGGCGCTCTCCCAAGATCTGGGGTGCCCTGGGACAGCACCCACCCACAATTCCAGCAGCAACAACACCCTGAAAACCAAGAAATTAGTTTCCTGAGTTGGTGGCAGAGCCTGACCCGACTTGACACCTGGCATCCTCCCTTTCTCCAAAAAAGTCTCAATCCTGGAACACATCTGGCCCCAGGGTCAGGGGACACAGAGAGGCCTCACTGGCTATGTGACTTCCCTCCTAACTGGCGCTTGCAGCCGTGAACCCCAGCTTGGAGGCCACCTGTCTCACTCCCAAGCTGTGTCCTTCCCAGCCCTGGCTGCTGTGTCTTCAGCCTGAGGTTCCGTTGAGCAGTGCCTCAGAGCCACCCATCTCGTCTCCCACCAGCGCCTCCTCTTCCCAGCTCTCTAGCTTGAGTGTGCCACTCTACCTCCCTGCCCCTTTGTTTGCTCTGCAGCCCCCATCAGAGTCCCAAAGTGGTCCTGGCAGGAAGCCCTGGGGATTTAACCCATGCGAGGTGGGTCCCAGCTTTGCACTCCTACCAGCTGTGTGATCTTGGGCATGTTGACCTCTCCAAACCTCAGCTGTTCACTCTGAAAAATGGATAGGATGCAGCCTCCTAGGACCATTGACAAGATTCGATGAGCTAATGCAAGAACTGGGCTCAGAAGGGTGTAGGGCTAAAAACCCACCCTCTCTGGGAGTTCACTGTCATCATCAGGATCAGAGTCTGGTCACTGTTGTGACCGCCATGTGAGGGCAGCCCCTGCCACTTGGGTGCTCATGTCTGCCTCCCCCCACCCCCATGCCAGCTAGCATATGGCCAGGATGGGCAGCTGAAGGGCTTCGCTGTGCTGGAGTACGAGACAGCAGAGATGGCGGAAGAGGCGCAGCAGCGGGCGGACGGCCTGGCCCTGGGGGGCAGCCACTTGCGCGTCTCCTTCTGTGCCCCAGGGCCCCCTGGCCGCAGCATGCTGGCCGCGCTCATCGCTGCCCAGGCCACGGTGAGTGCCTGGGAGGTGTGCTCCCGGGGATGGGGGTGGGGGAACCAGGGGCCAGGCCCTCTTCTCTTTTTTTTTTTTTTTTTTTTTTTCAGGCCCTCTTCTCTTGAAAAGTCACACTGCCCACTGGATTCTGGGGGTGAGGGAGGGGTAAGCCCACAATCCTTTGGCTAGTGGGGCTCTAAGCCGCTCTTCCATTTCTCTCTGCAGGCCCTCAATCGGGGCAAAGGGCTCTTGCCGGAGCCTAACATTCTGCAGCTACTCAACAACCTGGGGCCCTCTGCCTCCCTCCAGCTGCTGTTGAACCCCCTGCTCCACAGCAATGCAGGGGGCAAGCAGGGTAAGGTGGGGCCAGGCAAAGTGGCAGCCAGGGTCCCCAGCACTCTCAGAAGCCAGCGCTTCCCTGGTTTTCCCATGTAAGCTGTAGGTGACTTGAGCCTGCAAGCAGGGGCTGGGATGAGTGTGGCAGTCACCAGAGGGAGCTGGTGCCCTGAGCCCCCCTCAGTGGGGGAGCAGAGCTGCCTGCAGTGAAGCGGGGTAATGGAAAGGGACTGTCCCTTCTTGCACCAGACCCTTCCTGGGCCTTCTTTTGGGGGCATACTTGCTTTCTGGGAGCTTTGGGCCCAGGGTTGTGCTTAATTAGGGCAGGTGCTTCTATCCAGGGTCCACTGCTCATTTCCTGGTACCCCCCAGGCCTCCTGGGTGCACCTCCAGCCATGCCACTGCTCAACGGGCCTGCACTATCCACGGCGCTGCTGCAGCTCGCCCTGCAGACCCAGAGTCAGAAGGTAATTGCCTGGCCTTGGGCCCCTGGGACCTCCGCATCCACATGTACTCCCCAGCCCCTCATTTGGCCATTTCACACCCCACTTGCATCTGCCAGTGGCTTGCTGTTGGTGGGGTTATGGGACATCTGGTTATGTTTGTGGGGCTCAGTACACGTCCTGGTCTGTCACAGGTGCTTAGGACTCAGGTAGTGATTCAGTCTGGAAGAGAAAGTCCAGGCTTCACAGAGGAGTAGTGTAGTCTCTCGCCCTCACCTTCTCAGCGCACATACATGGAGACCCGTACAGACCAAGACACACACATATGAACATACACACAAATAGGTACAACACACATAGAAGTAGATGAATCACACACCCACACACCACTGACCTATTTGGTTTGGTTCATTAGGGCCAAGTCAGTGACCTGGTATGTCTAACAGTAGCTGATGGAATTAGGGGCTTGCACCCCTGTGTGGCTAAAAGTGACTGGATCCATGTGTGGCTCTTACACTGTGTTGGACACTGTGCTTCCATGATAATCAGCAAGGGGGCTGGGTGTGGGACAGTGTGTGCGTAGGAAGGACTGTCACTCTGTGTGTGTCTGACAGCAATTAGCAGTATGGGGTGACAGGCCCTGACATGCTGAGCATATGGTGACATGATGTCCCCTGGGTTTCCTCAGGGCCTCAGATGAGCCCTGGGATGCAGGAGGCCCTCCGTCACCATTGGGTGGCCAGATGGGTGATGGCTAGGGTGTTATAGACACTGGGGAACACTCCTGTCTGCCCATGACTGGCTGTGGCCTGGAGTCTGGGTGTACTGGGTGTGGTGACCCCTGTCTGCTGTCCAGGCTACACTGGCCCATCTCCAGCTGATTGTGCTCTGTCTCCAGAAGCCAGGGATCCTGGGAGACTCTCCCCTGGGCACCCTTCAGCCTGGGGCCCAGCCGGCCAACCCCCTTCTTGGGGAGCTCTCTGCAGGTAACACCCCACCCCTCCTCATCTTCCTGGACCCCTTCCCACTTCCCCTTTTGAGCCTCTTTGCTTATTGGTCATGGGCAAATGACCTAACTTCTCTGGGTCTCAGTGGCTCCATCTGTCAGTGGGCCCCTACCCCTAGGGTGGCTGGGAGCATTCTGGGAGTTAATGTGTTTAAAGGGCTCTGCTCAGTATCTACCACATACCTCCTGGTCCTGGTTCAAGCGGAGGCTCGGGGCCCCAGGAAGACAGGTCCTATGTGGTTGGACACCAACACCTCCTTCTCTCTGTAGGGGGGGCCTTGCCCCCGGAGCTGCCACCCCGGCGAGGGAAGCCACCACCTCTGCTGCCGCCTCTGCTTGGCCCCTCTGGGGGTGACCGGGAAGCCATAGGCCTGGGTCCCCCAGCAGCCCAGCTCACTCCACCCCCTGCCCCAGTGGGACTCCGAGGCACTGGCCTTAGGAGCCTCCAGAAAGACAGCGGGCCTCTGCCAGCACCCCCTGGGGTAAGGCTCCTCTCTGCACCCAGTACCATCCCAGCCTTCTGCCCTGCATGGTCCTGCCTGCCAGGGGTTCTCATGAATCCAGCCCTCCCACCACAGGTCTCGCTGCTGGGGGAACCCCCAAAGGACTTCCGGATCCCCCTGAATCCCTACCTGAACCTACACAGCCTACTCCCAGCCAGCAACCTGGCGGGTAAGGAGGCTCGGGGCTGGGGAGGCACAGGGAGAAGCCGCCGCCCAGCTGAGGGCCACCTGCCTAACCCCCCAGCCCCTGGAGCTGGTGGTGGAGGTGGTGGCAGCAGCAAAGCCTTCCAGCTCAAGTCCCGCCTGCTCAGCCCTCTCGCCAGCACCCGCCTGCCCCCTGAACCAGGGCTGCCTGACAGCTATGGTTTCGACTACCCCTCGGTGAGTACCTCACTGCCATGTGGTCAGCCCTCCCAAGGGCTGCTGCTGTGACCCTGTGACCTCCCTAGAGCAGATCATTCTTCAAACCATTGTTCTTCCAGTACTGATTGCCAGGCAAATGCTAGGGAGATAGTGGGGAAGGTGCCAGACACAGTCCCTACCCTAAATCTCATGTCTGCTTGTCTCTGCACATCAGAGCTGCTTCCTGTCTCTATCTCCCAAGAGGTTTTAGGTTGTGCTTCTCTCTCTCAGAGACAAGGCTTGATGTCCTGTTGGTCTCTGTTCTTCTCTGACTCCTGTCTCTGTGCCTGGAGAGCTACTCCTTCTGTGATTCCAACCTCCCCTAGAGTCGATGTTGGAGCCAGGCCACCAACAGGCCCCCTGTGTTCTGTTCAGCCCACACTGGGTTAAAAAAAAAAAAAATTACAACTGAAATAAATGTCAATCCTAACACACAGAAGAGTTCACACAACCCAGATGCCAAGCTGGCCTTGAAACTCTGTGAACACCCAGCCCCACGGGAGCCACGTGCCTTCATGGCAGCTGTCTCTGGGGCCAAGGTATAACCACTCCCTGCCACGGGGCAAACACTGTCATCTCAGCTGCCCCACCCTGCACTTGAAAGTTGCCTCCACACAGTAGTGTGCCCTCTGCTGGAGGGGGCAGGCTTCCTCGGTAACAGCCGAGTCCTGGAATTTAGCCGGGGGTGAGGCTGGTGCTACCTCTAACCCAACATGCTTCTCCCACTTTCATTCAGGATGTGGGACCTCGGCGGCTCTTCTCCCACCCCCGGGAACCAGCTCTAGGGCCTCACAGACCCAGCCGACACAAAGTAAGAGCTGCCCGACCTTTGCATCACCTCCTGGGCGAATCAGTTAGCTTTTGTTGCATAACAAGCAGCCCCACCACTTTGTAGCTTAGAACAGCAAATATTTTATTTCTCACCAATCTTCGAGGTGGCAGGTGGGTGGTGATTCTCTGCAGTCACCCTGGCGGCCCAGCTGGGGCTCAGTAGTCTGCAGTGGTTCTAGCACTTATGACCTGGCACTTATTAAGCAGGTGAAGGGGCCTCAGCTGGGACAATTTACCTCTTGCACATGGAGTTCATTCTCCAGCAGGCCACCCTGTGATGCTGTCCTGCATGTGGTGGTCCCAGGTGGTTCCAGGGTTCCCAGCAGGAAGAAAGGAGGGCAGACACATCTGCCTTTATTTGTCGTCATGCTATACCATTGGCCAAAGCTAATCATGTGACAAAGCCCCTGGCAGAGTGGAGGGGTGCCTTTGGGAGGGTCTATAATACATTCTTTTTTTTTTTTTTAAGTTTTTTTTTTTTAATTTTTATTTTTTTTAATTTTTATTTATGATAGTCACAGAGAGAGAGAGAGGCAGAGACACAGGCAGAGGGAGAAGCAGGCTCCATGCACCGGGAGCCCGATGTGGGATTCGATCCCGGGTCTCCAGGATCGCGCCCTGGGCCAAAGGCAGGCGCCAAACCGCTGCGCCACCCAGGGATCCCTGGGAGGGTCTATAAAAGGGGTTGGGTTCTTCATAATCTGTCTTACTCAGCCCACCCCCTCTCTGCAGATGTCACCCCCGCCCAGTGGTTTTGGAGAACGGAGTGGTGGAGGCGGTGGGGGGCCCCTCTCACACTTCTATTCGGGCTCGCCCACTTCCTACTTCACCAGTGGCCTGCAGGCTGGCCTCAAGCAGAGCCACCTTAACAAGGTGAGGAGCTTCCCCAGCTGAGGACCATTCCCCAGGGACAGCCAGGATGCAGGAGTCCCCGTGGCCCTTGGTGCCTGGGCCAAGGCTGGGGTGGTGGCAGAGTGGGCGTCCAGCTCTGCTCAGGGCTGAACTGAAACAGACTGCCCTCCCCATGCCTACAACTCTTGCACCTCATGTTGCCCAGCTTTCCTGGCCACCTTTACTCCCTCCCCAGTAGCCCACAGTGTGGGTGAGATCAGCCCCAGTTGACAGATGAGGAAACGGTTCAGAGAAGAGAAATCATGTCCCTGCCCCAGTCTCCTAGCTGATGAGTAGCAGAGGCAGGATTCCAGCCTGAAACCCCTTGCCTTTGCTCCGGGGGCTGCTTTCTCTCCCATTCCATCTCTCGCCCATGTCTCCCAGGCGGTTGGCTCCTCTCCACTGGGCTCTGGAGAAGGGCTCCTGGGCCTCGGCCCTGGGCCCAATGGCCACAGCCACTTGCTGAAGGTACGTAGGGGCTGAGTGGATGGGGGGCAGCAGGGCCACACAGGACTGGGGAGCGGTGGCCCCTGTATGGCCTCTGACTTGCCACCCCATCCCCTCTGTCTCTAGACCCCACTGGGTGGCCAGAAACGCAGCTTTGCCCACCTGCTGCCCTCACCTGAGCCCAGCCCAGAAGGCAGCTACGTGGGCCAGCACTCCCAGGGCCTGGGCGGCCACTACGCAGATTCCTACCTGAAGCGCAAGAGGATTTTCTAAGGGGCCAGTGCCAGAGATGCTCAAGGGCCTGCACCAAATCGCTTTTGGGTTTTCTGGTGTTCTGTTTGTGTTTTCCCCCCCCTTTCAGTAATAGATCTCTGAAAGACTTTGTTGACCAACCAGCCGGAACCCAAGGAGTGTGGGGGCATCTGGGGGCCACTGTACCTCCGGCCTGCTCCTGGCATGGAAACTACAGCCTTAAGAGAGAGGGGCCCTGGCCTGCTCTCTGTTCCCCATCCTGTACCCGCCTGTGTCTGTCTCTCTGGGAGTCCTCTCCTGCCTCGTCACTCCTGTATCTTGGCCTTTCGAGTGCCTTGGAGGTTCCCCTGACCTCCCGTGAGGATCAGAGACTGTCCCCCTTTTTTTAACTTTGACAATTGACTTTTGTTTCCTTTTCTAATTTGTATTATTTTTTAAATAATCCAGGACGACCCCCAGCTCTGATTCCTTCAGGGTCCAGCATGTCTGGGCCTTCATTCCACACTCTTGGGTTTGAAATGGCTCAGCCCTTTTTCTCTCTCGTGTCTGCCGCAGGCATGGCTGTGTCCTGCCCCTGCCTGCCCACTCTGGCCTGTATTCCAGTTTGGGGTCCCCAGCCCCCTGCCACAGTTCCCTCGCCTTCTGATGCCTTAAAGCCAGGTCCCAGGCCCTGTGGTCAGAGCCTCTTAGATGCCGAGCTCCGGAAGCTTGACTCAGGACCAAATGGCTCTGGCCTGGGGATTGGGCACCTCCACCCAGGGTCCCCACTCTAAGGACAGTAGAAGGCCAAAGCCTTGGTCTTGGCAAACAAGCCCCATCATCCCTCCTGCCCAGGCCTAGGTGCAGAGACAGGTTTTCTCTGCCAGCTTAAAACCAGTCCAGCTGTCATGTCAGTGTGCGGGAGTCAGGTATTGTGCATCTCACTGAGCCTCTGCTGCCTCCCCACCCCGCCCCGTGTTGAAGATGAGCTCCGCCTCTCCATCCCCAGGCTAGATAACCTGGAGCTGGCCTCCTGGCCGCCTGTTGGCCCAGTGCCCAGTCCAGCAACTTCATGCAGATAAGCTCTGCCCCCTGCCCACCAGCAGGACCTGTCGGCCTGAGGAGATCCTGGGCCCTCCCCCTGGCCGGCTGGGCCACCAGCTTCCCTCCTCTGACTCTGGGGGGGGGGTCCACATCCACTCCAGGGGGGTGTCGTCTCCCCAGTCCTCTCTCACAGACCTTCCTTTGCTGAATTAAAGTTTGTAAGTAAATGGTTTTAAAGAAAGCAGAGCTGGCTGGTTCTTGGGACACAGCGGGCCTGGGTGGGAGGTCCGGGATGGCCCCGCAGGTGTGTGGGGGTGAGCCTGCCTGGCCCCCTCCCACTCCAGCAGCCCCTTCCTGGGGTCTTGCCCCTCGCGCGCCCAGCTCAGACGACGGTGCTTATACTCGGGCAACTACGGGCCCGCGGGTCGCCTGGCTGCCACTGGGCATGCCCAGGCGCGGGTCACGTGATGCCTGTCATGGCCGCCTCCGTGGCCCGGGGAGGCGTGAGTGCCGGGCTTCTCCTGCGGGCGGCCAGGGGAGCCTGGTGGAGTCGGCCTGGGGGCGTTTGGGGGTCTGGGGAGGCGGCGGCGCCAGCGACAGCTAGAAGATTCCGAGCGACAGGTACCTGGGACGCCTTGGGGGACAGCGTTGGTCCGTCGGACCTCTCAGGGCGCCGCGCGGCCGCTCACCCAACCGTGTTTTCCAGGCTCGCGGCCGGCGGGGGAGGAAGAAGCTGGCGGCCCCGAGCGGCCTGGGGACGTGTGAGTGCAGGGGCCAAGACCCCCATTCTTTGTCAGACGAGGTTTCTCTGGTCCCCGCCTTGCCCTGTGTCCCCCTTCGACACCGTCCTATTCCCCTGGCCATCAAAGCCTCCTAAACCTAGATGTGACCTGGCCACCGCGCCCATCATCAGGTTTGGCATCTGCACCCTCCTCTGTTCCCAGGGTGAACGTGGTGTTCGTAGACCGGTCAGGCCAGCGGATTCCGGTGAGCGGCAGAGTGGGGGACAATGTTCTCCACCTGGCCCAGCGCCATGGAATAGACCTGGAAGGTGGGAACCCTGCACTGGGAACTGGGGACGCCCTTATTCATTGTTTAAAAGACCCCGCAAATCCGATATGATTCTCTGTCACTTAACTCCTCCCATGGCTTCCCATAAAGCGTGGCTAAAATCCAGACTCCTCTCCAATATCTCAAACTCCGACCGGCTCTAAACCTTCATTCATTCAGCAATTATGTAGTGAGCATTTATCTAGGTTATTAAAATTCCTGCCCTCCAGGAGCTTGTATTCTCTCCCTCCTTCCTCTCTCTAGTCTAGACACACTGGCCTTCTTGCTGTTCCTCAAACAAAAAGCCAAGTGCATACCTGCCTCGGGGCTTTTGCATGTGCTGCTCTGGATATCTCAAGTACTTTCCCACCAGATCTTCTGGCTCCATCTCATCCTTCAGGTCTCAGTGTAAATGTCATCTTCCTGACAATCCCCTCCCCTCGGCCCAGCTAAAGCCCCCATCCCTGGCCTCTCTGCCATCTCAGTGTGCTGTATTATCCTCATAGCACTTCTCAGTGTCTTGTTTTCTTTTTGTCATCTGTCCTGAGAAGGAGATCAGAAAGCCTGTTGCTACTTACGGTTGCCTGCCATGGTATTTAGATGTAACACGTATTAAATCGGTATTTGTTAAATGAAAGATAATAAAAGCAGATGTTACTTTGAGCGCATTAAATACCTATTGACTGATTGAATCTTCATAACAAGCTTATGTGCTAGGGGAGATCATTGTCTCATTTTATAGGTGAGGAAACAGCCCCAGGTTAAGTTGACAGGATCCAAGGTCAAGTAAGTGACAAAACTAGATTCAAAGCCAGTTTATTCTCACTACTAATCTGTGCTCCTTTCCATGCATATCAGACACCTACTGTGTGCCAGGCAGCATTGTACAAAACAGATAAGGCCCCTGTCATTTTTTTTAAAGATTTTATTTATTTATTCATTAGAGACACAGGGAGAGAGAGGCAGAGACACAGGCAGAGGGAGAAGCAGGCTCCATGCAGGGAGATGTGGGACTCGATCCCGGTATGCCGGGATCACACCCTGAGCCAAAGGCAGACAGTCAGCTGCTGAGCCACCCAGACCTCCGGGTCCCTGTCATTTCATGTCAATTTCAACTTAATGGGGATCATGTAATTATATCATGAGCAGCTGGAAAGGGCAGTCTAAAAAAAATGTACAGGGTTATTTGTTGGGTAAATATAATACAGAGCCTGATTTAATCATTATTGAGGGTGGGGATGTTGGGGGGCTGGTCATGGTAGGCCTACCTCAAGTTCTGTTCTGGAATCCAATCACCAGGAGTCCAGGGCGGAGATTGGAATGTGAGTTTTAGAAGCAAGTGACTTCTGTTCAGATTTTGCCTCTTACCAGCCGTATGACCCTGAGCAAGGTACTTTACATCTCTGCGCCTCTGATTCCTCATCTATAAAATGGATAATTCAGCTGCTCTCTCATTGGGTTGCCATGGAGGATTAAACAGATGGTTTAATGTGTGGCACATGGTTAATGTGCAGTGCCTAGTGGGACTGTTGTGCTAGATAATCTCTATCTCATGGGATGAGGATGCTAATGAGGTGGGAAACAGGGCTTCAAGGTCCAGGCATTTTATCCCCAGGAGATGGGGAGGTTCTTCTGGGTCAGGAGGCTACCTTGCTGCTTCATCCTCATTATCCAACATGTGTAGGAGAGAATTCTGTCCCATTCACTTACAACACATGTCTCTTGAGCACCTACATGCCAGGCTCAGTGCCAATAAGAGAGAGGAGGCCAGGTTGATGGAGCACAGGTAAACCCAGAGATTCAGATGGTAATTTGAGATTACCGTAAATGCCGTGCAGAAATTAGAGATACCAAGACCAGGTAAGGAGTTGGGGGGTGGGGAGAGGATAAGGAAAAGGAGATGGGGGAACTGGAAGACAGTTGATTCCAGTCCCTGAAGACAAGAAAGATCTAGCCACAGTGAAAGAGTGGAGAGAAGAGCATTCCAGGGCACAGGGTACAGCAAGTGCAGAGGTCCTGTGGTGGGGACGAGCTTGGTGCGTTGAGGTGAGCAGAGGGGTCGTTGTGGCTGAAATGCAGTGAGGGAGGTCGGGAGGATCTCAAGGATTGAGTGGAAGAGTTTGGTTCTATTCTGGCTGTGAAAACCCCTTGGAAGGTTTTAGACCAGGAGGGACATTATCCCCCAAAGCACAGGTCTCAGGGAGCAATCCAAAGTGTGGGGATGCATGCGGGGAAAAGCAGGAAGCCACAGCTTCTGTGTCTTTCAACCCGTACTTTCTGACCTCTGCCGCTGCCACACTAGGTCTGGAGGAAGCGGGTGCCATCTTCAGGAGCAACAGGGAGACAGGAACATATTTGCCCTGCACAGCGACAGGGTCCCGGCAAGGGCCTACACGCTACAGGGACCCTGCCTGACTTTCCCCCTCTCAGCTACACCAAAGTCAAGCCCACGCTCAAGTTCCGTGTACACAGTCTGGCCCACAGTCTGCTGGGGAGTCCTTGGGAGGCCGGGCACCCTGGACGTCCCTTTGCAAACCTTAGAGGGGCCCGGGAACAGCTAGCCGAGTCCGTGACAGGGAGGCGCGGGCCTGGGAGGAGAGCCGGGGCGCTGGGGAAGGCGAGGGCCTCCTCTCCCTGTCTCTGACCCCCTCACTGGCACCTCCTCACTTGCCGCCCCCAGGGGCCTGTGAAGCTTCCCTGGCGTGCTCTACCTGCCACGTGTACGTGAGCGAGGACCACCTGGACCTTCTGGCTCCTCCCGAGGAGAGGTGAGCAGGGCGGCCCCTCCCGGCTCCGAGGGCTCTGGGCGGCAGGGCTTGCCGGCAGCCTCTCTCCCCCTTGCAGCGCTGGCGGGGGCGCTGGCCCGAGGGGTGCCCCCTCCGTGCCCGCTCGGCCCCCGGCAACCGCCCTTCTTGCTCCAGGGAGGACGACATGCTGGACATGGCGCCCCTTCTTCAGGAGAACTCCCGGCTGGGCTGCCAAATCGTGCTGACGCCCGAGCTGGAAGGGGCCGAATTCACCCTGCCCAAGATCACCAGGAACTTCTACGTGGACGGCCACGTCCCCAAGCCCCACTGACACGGGCAGCCGGGCCACCCCGACGCCCGCGGCCCCAGGGCCAGGACTGGAGGAATAGCCACGGGGCCAGCGCAGCCCAGGGCGTGGACAGGCCCCAGAGATGCTGGAAGCAACCAGAAGACCAAAGCCCCTGCCTCAGAGAGACCCCGTGCCCCGGCGCCGGCTGGGTGGGGGGACCCAGCCGTGCTGGGGCAGCCTCCCCCACACTCCTGAGAATCAGTATGTAGAGAAGGGTGGAATCTGACCGGAATGACAATAAAACTCTCGCACACCTCCAGTATCTCGACTGTCCTGGGGGGCGGGGGGGCAGGCCCTGCGTCTCCTGCACCCCCAACTCTCCCCTCCCAAGGAGCGACGGGGCGCGGGGGTGGGGGGAGGACGCCTCGCCTGGGGCGCACAGAGGCCGTGGGAGCCGAGCGCACGTGCAGCCCTGGCCCCGCCCCCCCGGCGGAGGGATTTGGAGGGATCCGGACTGGCCCGCGGGGTGCGAAGGCCGCAGGAGGGTGGGGGCCCGGACCCGCACGCCCAACCCCACTCGCCCCGCCCAGGTGGGGCTCGTCGCGGCCTGGGCCCGAGCGCCCCCACCAGGCACGCCCGCTGCGCTCAGGTGGGGCTCATCGGGTGGGCTGGGGTGGGCGGGGCCGGCGCAGTTAGGGAAGTGGGGCTGGGCCGGCGCGATGGAGGCCGCGCCTGTCTCAGACTTCTCGAAGCTGCAGGAGCTGCTGGCGCCACCGTGTCTGGACCCTAAGCCGCCCAGGGGGGCGTCCCCCGCACAGCAGGCACCAAGGACCCCAAGATGCCCCAGAACCAATGGCAGGTGCGTTAAGGAGCGGCCCCTTCCCCGAACCTGACCCAGTGGTCGAAGGGTCATGGCCTCTTGTTCCTGGGGTTATCCAGGGGTCACAGTGTTAGTTTCTGGTACTTAAAAAGAAGAAGTTCTGGTCCTCAGAGGTCCGTGGGGTCAGATGGGGTTCAGAGGCCACGCAATTCCCCTCAGCCCAGGTCTTTGAGGACTACTAGGTGCTGCCCGGGGAAGGGGGTGACCACACTGTCCCTTATCCCCAGGTCCTTCTGGCCTGCACGCCAGGACTCGGTCACTGCCTTGCGTTTCCTCCAAGAAACAGCAGAGGGGCTGGTCCAGACCCCTGCCTGGGACACCCACACCCTGGGGCCCTGCTGGGAGCTGGAGGCCTTGGAGACTCTGGGACCCTCGCCTCTGGCAAGGGATGCCAAGAACATGCTGACCCCAGTCAGCCAGCCAAGCTGCAGCTCGGGGTCCCCGGAGGCTCCCCCAGCCCCCACAGCCCTACCCCGGAGGAGACCCCGGAAGCAGTCAAAGCCCCACCAGGGCGCTGAGAAAGTGGACCCCCGGTTCGAGGGGGTGACTCTGAAGTTCCAGATAAAGCCGGATTCCAGCCTACAGATCATACCCAGCTACAGGTAGGGGCTGGCCCAGAGGAGGGCGCCCTTTTGCAAGTTACAGTGATAATGGTGGGGGCAGGGGCCTGGGTCCCCTGGGGCCTCCAGGCATCTGCTCGCTAGTAGCGCCCCTTCTCTGAGCGATCCCTCAGGCTGCTGCCGGCCCCAGCCCTGCTGCCATGACCCAACAACGTCCTGGTCTGGGCGTAGGTCCTCTTTATGAGATGGGCCTGATCATACATACAGAGGGCTGCCGCCACTGTTATTTTTCCCAGTAATGATAATGACCCCCATCTGTCAGGAACAACTGAGAGGTAACAGGTAGCACTGGATATATCTGGGCTCACTGAAGCCTTGTGAAGCCCATTTTGCAGATTCGGAAGCTGAGGTGCAGAGGAGGAGATGGCTTGTCCAGAGTCACACAGTGAGCCGGGCGCGGTGGCGCGCCTGTAGTCCCAGCTACTCGGGAGGCTGAGGCAGGAGGATCGCTTGACCCCAGGAGTTCTGGGCTGTAGTGCGCTATGCCGATCGGGTGTCCGCACTAAGTTCGGCATCAATATGGTGACCTCCTGGGAGCGGGGGACCACCAGGTTGCCTAAGGAGGGGTGAACCGGCCCAGGTCAGAGTCACACAGCGAGGACTTGGGAGAAATAGGGTCTCAAACTGTCAGGCTAGCCCAGACTTCCCACCTCTTCACCTGATAACCATCATTATCATTCCTAACGAGAGGCAAGGCCAGGCCTTTCAGATGTCAGATGCCTCCTTGGGGGGGGGGGGGGGGGAATGCTCCAGATCCTGACAGTAAATCACGACCAAGGGGCCACTGCCTGGGACCAATACAGATCCCCCAATGCTAACTCCTGTCTACTCTCCAGCCTGGCCTGCGGTAGCCGCGCTCAGGCTCCCTCTACAGGCCCTGCCGGGGGCCCTGAGGTCAACTCAGGAGGCGGCGAGGCCCTGGGTGAGTCCTGGTGACTGAAGAGCTATAAATATTTGGGGAAGGGGGGGGCAGTTTCCCATTCTCTCTTTCTTCCCATCCTGCTTCCCCATTTAGACCCATCCAGAAGGAGTCATGGTGCACCTCCCTCCCTCCACTCGGGCTGAGTCACCCCCACCCCCGGTTTCCTCCTCTGCTTAGCTTTGCCATCTGTCTCCCTTGCTGGCTTTTCCTCCGTCTTAGCTCTGCTAATACCCAGGGCCGGCCCAGAGCCAGGCGGGGCCTTCCCAGAGATGCCAGCAAAATGCCCCACGTCCAGAGGCCTCCTGAGCCCAGACCCTGGGCCTCTGCCCCCTTACCCTTTCACCTCTGCCCCCTTCAGGGCCACGGTGCTGTGCTTCCTGTAGAACCCAGAGGACCCCACTCTGGAGAGATGCAGAAGATGGGACCCCTCTCTGCAATGCCTGTGGTATCAGGTCCTCAGGATGGAGGGAGGAGTTTGGATGCTTAGCCAGGGTGGGGAAGCCCACACCCTTGGGGAAAGTGGCTTCCCGTGTGGTCATTTCTGGGCCTCTGCTGCATTCTGATGTCGGTTTCTCATACCCCCACCCCAGGTACAAGAAGTACGGCACCCGCTGCTCCAGCTGCTGGCTAGTGCCCAGGAAAAGTGTCCAGCCCAAGAAGTTATGTGGCAGATGTGGGGTGTCCCTGGGCCCCCACCAAGGCCCAACTCAGGAAGGGTAAGCCAGCCCTTCCTCACCCAGCTGAGCCTGTCCTGACTCAGTTTCTCCAGGGGGGAGATGGGCAGAAGCCCTTCTGGGAGGAGTGAAGATGAAGCTGGGGTCTTCGGGGGTCCAGCCTGCCTCTTCTCTGCCCCCTCCCTTTCAGGGATCCCAGGTGGAAGACCCAGGCGTCAGGCTCCAGAGTCCCCATCTCAGGGGGCCACTGTCCCCCTCCCTGGGCCCTGGGCCAATCAGGGTTGGCTGAGCCTCCCCTCAGAAAACGTCCTCAGCAATGACACTTATATTGTGAACAGCAGTAACAATAAAGAACAAAACTGTGAGAAAGAGCGCTGTGACTTGGGGATTCCACCTCATGCACACTTAGACCCCTCTCCCTGGCGCCAGGAACGTGAGGGCAGGTGTCTTCTCATTAGGATTCGAAGGGACACACATGCAGTCACCTGCACAGGGACCGGCCCTCCCCCTGCAGAGAGTTCACCATGCTCATCGCAGCCGGTACAGGGCAACAGCTGCACAGGTGGGGACAAATAACAGGTAGACCGACACCCAGAGTGCCTGGCTCGCTCGGTCAGTACAGTGGGCAACTTTTGATCTCAGGGTGTAGGTTTGAGCCCCACCTTGGGTGTAGAGATTACTTAAAAAAATAAAATCTGGATAGCTCAGTCGGTTAAGCATCTGCCTTCCGCTCACGTCATGATCCCAGGCTCCGGGGATCGAGCTCTGTGGGGTGCCTGCTTCTCCCGCTCCCTCAGCTCCCCAACCCCGCGCTTGTGCTCTCTCGCTCTCAAGTAAATAAATAAGTCTTTAAAAAAAATCTTAAAAGACACAAAACAGATACACATGTGTGAGCTGACACACATTTACATCCATGCAAGACATTGACGAACTCGCATGTGCTGACACAGGAGACACACAGACCACACACTAGCCAGAAATATGCGCTGACGGACACACATCTGATAGACATGTGTGTCAATGGACGCATGACGGATACACGTGTATGGTACAGATCCATATGTCAACGCACAGAAAACACACCTAGGTGATACATGTTGGCACACAGGGATACACACACACACACACACACACACACACACTGGTCCCTTTGTCAGCTCCACCCCTGCCTGCAAAATGTCACCTTCCTCCATCTTCATGCGTACCAGTCCTTTCTGTGTCCTGCTCCCCCTCTTTCAAGATCTCTCTAACCCCACCAAAGGGTATGCGTAGCCTGAAGCCAAAAGCCACACGGGAGAAGGAGGTCCTGGCCAGAGCTCAGCTCTGCCACTGTCACCAGAACACACAGGGTACCAGTGCTTACTGGGAGGACTGGTGGGATGCAGCCAGGGTGGGGGTGGTCTCCCATGGCACTGAGTGAGACCTGCCTGGCCACCTACGCCAGAGGGTGAGCCCCTAGGAAGCCCCCTTCATGTCTCTTGGGTGAGCCTGTGGGGAAGGCCTGGGCCCAGATTTCTCAGCCTTCAGATCCCTGACCCACTTAGTTCCAGTATTCCTCAGCTCAGAACACCCTCCCCCATGTCTCTCATAGCTGCTGCCTTCTCATTCTTTGGTGGGGGGGGGGGGACAGCCCCACACCACATATTCAGCGCAGCCTGCCTTAACCACCCAGTCAAAAGTAGATACCTCGCTCCCTTGCTATGTCAGGCTCGAGTTCAGCTCTTCACTGGTCTCCCTCTTAGAACCTACCAGAATTCGGGGGCACCTGATGGCTCAGATAAGCAGCAGCCTTCAGCTCAGGTCATGATCTCAGGTTCCTGGGATTCCATGTTAGGCTCCCTGTTCTGCGGGGAGTCTGCTTCTCCCTCTGCCTCTCCACCCCACTCATGGTCTCTCTCTCAAATAAGTAAAATCTTTAAAAAAAAAAAAAAAAACCCAAGAATTTTTGTTTCTCTATTGCTCTGAGGTTATTTCTTTCATGTTCATCTTCCCACCTGGACCATAACTTCCGAGATCCAAGGCCACAACTGTGTCCCTGACCCTAAGAGGCCACCCCAGTGCCCAACATGAAGTTCTTTGGGGGATACGCATTGAGTCTTGCATGTGCAAGTCTCAGACTGTGTGCCTGTGAACTCATGGCTGTTTTTTTTTTTTTTTTAAGATTTTATTTATTTATTCATGAGAGACACAGAGAGAGGCAGGGACACAGGCAGAGAGAGAAGCAGGCTCCACACAGGGAGCCTGATGTGGGACTCCATCCCAGAATCGGGATTGCGCCCTGAGCCAAAGGTAGATGCTCAACCACTGATCCACCCAGGTGTCCCTCACAGCTGTTTTTACCACTATTCAGCATTTATTGAGCAACTACTGTGTGCCAGGGCCCAATGGGGACATTTATGGTGAATAGAACAAAGATCCCTCCTCAAGTGAAGCCAATATTCTAAAGTGACAGTAAACAAGTATTCAATTAAATATCTAATAGAGGAGTGCCTGGATGGCTCAGTCGGTTAAGCATCAGCCTTCAGGTCAGGTCATGATCCTGGGGTCCTGGGATTGAGCCCTTTGTCCTCAAGCTCTCTGCTCAGCAGGGAGCCTGCTTTTCCCTCTGCCTCCCTCTCCCTCTGTTTGCTGGCCCCCTGCTTATGTTCTCTTTCAAATAAAATCTTTTAAAAAATGAATATCTAATAGAATGTCAAGTAGTGATTGATGCTACAGAGAAAATAAAGTCTGCAAAGAGATAAGGGGTTGGAGGGCTACCTTAGTGATGGTTCTTTGTAGAGACCTGAGGGTAAGGAACCAGCTATGGGACTTTGAGGAATGGATAGTCCAGGCAGAGAGAATGGCAAAAGCAAAGGCCTCGTGGCAGTCTGGACTTTGTGGGACCCAAGGAATCTCGAGGAGGCTGGTGGAGAGAGGTGGTTAAGGGTGTGACAGGAGGGGCTGCACCAAGCTGGTCTTACTGCCTTCTGTACACTGGCTTGGCTGCTAGCTCCTCCCCACCCCAACCCCCCACCGACCCCTGTTTCCTGCTCTTACCTTAGCTCAGGAAATATTTGCTTAGGGCAGCTGATGGAGTGGGAGCTGTCCAGGACTGCTTCCTCCCCTCAGGCTCTGTTCCTGCTTTTGAGGGAGGCAGAGACTGCCAGGGTGGGGGGAGGTCCAGCTGTTCTCTCCTTATGCTGTAGGGGGTGAGGGAGACGGTCGCCTGCTGAGGGGGTTGCAGCTGATACCCATGTGTCTCTTCTGAATTGTGAGAGGCAGTCAAAAGGCAGGTTGGGGGTAAAGTCCTCCATAGGAGGGAGGAGGCATTGAAGGTGGGGCAGGGATGCACCCTTTAACAGGAGAGCGTCTTGAAGACTGACGCTCAGAACTGCATTTATTCCTGCTGGCGAGGGGCTCAGTGCCCAGACCCCTGGGAGGGGGCTCCACCCACCCTGGAAGGCAACCTCAGCTCTGCCTGGAACCAGGCCCGGGGGAAACACCTAGCTCCCACCCCCAAGAGTTAGCCAGGCTAGAGGGCAGGGCTGGGCGGAAGAGATAAGGGTTAGGGAACAGGAGGAAGGAGCAAGGTCCCCACCCCAGCCCAAGGGTTGGCTGAGAGCAGGAAGCTGGACGGGAAGAGAGATCACTCTCCAGGTCACACGGTGAGGGCGGCCTGGACGGCGGCGCCCCATAGTAGGCCCTCAAAAACAAGGAAAAATAGTTTGTGTCTAAATAACCCGCGGAACGGGTATTGGAACCTTCGGCTGCTTCCACATGGCAGAGACTGAAGTGGAGGGACCCAGAGTCCTTTATAAAAACTTTATTGGGGGGGGTAGAAAATGGGGTGACGCCCCTGGAATTGAATAAATGAATAAATAAATAAATACATACATAAATAAATAGAACAATAAGTAAGCCCCCGTGTGCCTCTGGGGGGCGTCCCCCGGCCCGCGGGGATTGGGGAACCGGCTCACGCTGACGTCAGCTGGATGGCGAAGACCTCGCCCCCCGCCTGCTCCTCGGAGGCGCCCGCAGCCTCGGTTCCACCTTCGGCGCCCGAGCCCCCGCCGGCGCCGCCGCCCGCGCCGTTGAGACACACGGCCTCGCCCGAGCTTTCGGCCTCCTGCACGTTGTACTCGCCCTTCTTGCAGGCGGTGGACTGCACGTAGAAGGCCAGGCCGGCCCCCGCGGCCAGCAGGGCCGCGCCCCCCGCCGCGCCGCCCACGGCGACCCACAGCCACGGCCCTGCGGGGCGGACACCCTCAGAGTGGGGCAGCTCAAGGCCCCCCAGCCGGCCACCTGGGTTCCCTCCCCACAGGCACCTCGGGGAACTCCCTGCGCGGGGGATGGGGTGGGGGGTGGGGGAGGAGGAAGCCTCCAAAGGCGACCCCAGCCCTGGTGCGACCCCGGACCCACTTTACACGTCACCCCTGCATGAGGATAGAAGCCCCCGGCCCCAGGGATACCCACAGCTCAACCAAAAGTCTTCACCCCCAAAAGGATGAAGGTAGGGGGAATCGAGTCATCCCTTCACCCCGGAAAACCCCAGAGATACACGAAGCGGGGGGAGGGGAGGGATGGGGAGACTGGTGGGGCCCCCTCACCCCATCCTCTGCCCTAGGTCCCTCTCCGACACCCCTCCTCCACGGCGCCACAGTGATGGCTGAGTTGGATCAAGTCTCTACCACACCCGACCAGCTCCAAGTCAATAGGCCCCTCCCACAGCCGGCACAGCCCCGGGGGGTCCCTCGCCTTGAGCTCCAGCCCCTCCCCTCTTCCTCCACCTTCCACCCCCAACCCATCACAGCCCCCCTCCTCAGGGCGCCCCTGACTTCGGCCCTGGACCACCCCAGTCTCCTCCCGGGAGAGGGAAGCAAGGCCTGGGGGGCGGTGCCCAAGGCGCAGGCCCCGCCCCTGCAGCCCCCTGGCCCCGCCCCCGCGGCCACTTACCAGCCACGCGCACCGTGATGCGTCGCGCGTGGCGCCCATGCGCGTTGGTGGCTGCGCACTCGTACTCGCCGCCGTGGCTGCCCATGGCGCCCGCCACGCTCAGGGTGCTGTTGTTGCTCGACAGGCCGATGTTGAGCGCCCCGGGGGGCGCGCGCCAGCTGATCTGCGCGGGGGGCCAGGCCTCTGCGCGGCAGGTCAACGTGAAGTTCCCGCCGGGCCGCACGCCTCCGGGGGGCGAGGCTGCCAACTCGGCCACCACCGGCCGGTCTGCAGCGGACAGGAGGTTGGGGGGCCCCTCAGAGCCCGTCCAGCCACGGACCAAGTGCCCTTCCACCCACGGCAATCGGGCACCTCCGACGGGCAGGCAAGGATCCGACCCCCATCAGGGCCACCTCCCCCTACAAATCGGGCTGCAGTCTGCGCTAAAATCCTGTGCCCTGTTTCACTGAAGGAGAGGAGCGGGGACGTCTATCTACCCCTTTGACCGAGAATTTGAGGGGGCCGGGCTCTTGTTCCCTAGAGCCTTCACTCAGGTTTAGACCGGGAATCCTTGTCCCCAGGAAGGGGGCTGAGGGAGGTGCCCTTGACCTGCCCTGGGCAATCCCACCGCCGCAAGTCACTGGGAAACCGAGTGCCCTCCATCTGGTGCTGCTCCCACTCACATTCCACGCCCACGGTGACAGTCCGTGCGTCCGTGCCATGCATGTTGGTGGCCAAGCAATGATAGGTACCCGCATCCTCTCGAGACACGCGCAGCCGCTGAGGCCTGGGCACGCCCTCCCGGGAGCAGCGCACTTGTGGGGAGGGGCGACCCCGGGCGGCGCAGGCCAGCGCAGCTGCCTCCGCCCCTTCCAGCCACGTCTGGTGACTTGGGCAGGTGGACTCATCCATTTGCGGCGGCGCTGCAAAGCAGCCACGGGGGACGTCAGGGAGGGGCCCGGACCCTGGGGCACCCCTCCTTCCCGCCAGCCTCGGCCCCGCTCACACTCCGTGCTCACGGCGACTGCCTTGACCGTGGAGCCATGCCGGTTGGTGGCATTGCAGATGTAGATACCAGGAGCCAGGTCACTAGAGATGCTGGGGACTCTGGGATTGGAATCTGGGGATGCCAGCGGCAGCAGCATCCCCTCACTCGTGCCCTCTGAGCCGATGCACTCCACGCTTGGCTCTGGCTTTCCATCCACCTCACAAGAAAACAGCTGCCCAGATCCTTCCACCCATGTCCAGTTGCTGGGGCAGCTCGGCTCCTCAAAACTGGGGCCATCTGGGGAGCATAAGGTCACACAGGGACTGGAAATCAGGCCAGGGTTATCCTGACATACCCCACCTCGCCCTGTGTCCTCACTCACATTCCACCGTCACAGCCACATTTTTGGCTGCAGAGCCTCGAGGATTGGTGGCTTCGCAGCGGTAGGTTCCTGCGTGCTCCCGGCCCACATGCAGCAGGCCCTCGAGGACCTTGGCCTCCCCAGAGCGCACACAGCTCACGCTGGGTGGAGGGACCCCATGTGCCACACAGCTCAGCGAGACCTCTGTTCCTTCCAGCCATGTAATGTGTTCTGGGCAGCCCACACTGTCCAGCGCTGGGGCATCTGGATGAGGAAGTGTTGATGGGTTTGAGGCTTGGGGACTGGCCTAATGTCCCTAGATCCTCTTTCTGTATGAGAGCGGCCACAGAGGATTGGGCAGGCTGTGACTTTCGCAGACATGCTGACCCAAAGTGGTTTTACACTGGTGGAGGGGTGAGCTGTTTTGAACCCTTTTTTCTCATTCCCACAAAGTGGCCACACCATCGGCCCCAAGTCCTTGGCCTAAAAATTCTTAGATGGCTTGTAAAGCCCATCTTCCCAAGATTCTGTCCAAACGCCACACCCCAGACCCTAAGGGACACGTCTATCCCTCCCCTTCCCTCCCTCTCCAAGATCTTCCCCTAATCCCGTTCACCAGCCTCTTCCCTTTCTCAAAATCCTGCCCAAAGACTCACTTCCCACCCTGTTCCCACTCTTCCCGGTAGGCTAGTTTCCCCCAGACCCTGAGAAACAGAGATGCGCCTTGTCCACCCCGACTCACACTCCACGGTCAGCGTCACTTCCTTGACTGCCTGGCCCTGGACGTTGGCCGCAGTGCAGCGGTAAGTGCCGGCGAGAGCGCGAGTGACCGGACCCAGCAGGCCCAGCGCCAGCACCGCCCCGCTGTCAGGCCGCTCGCAGTGCACGGAGGGCGTGGGGTTTCCCCGGGCCTCGCAGCGCAGCGTCTGCTCTGGGCCCTCGGGCCACGTCCAGCTCCTGGGACAGTCCGAATCATCCAGCCGAGGGGCGTCTGCAGGCAGGGGCGTGGGTCACTGAGAAGCTAGACGCGGTCCTCGAGGGCCCCGACCAGGGATCCGACAGGCCCTTGGAAGTCACGAGGTTAAAGGGCAACTCACATAGGACGCGGAGTTCGGCGCTCTTGTTCTTGCTTAGAGTCTCCCCTGCCACCTCGAGGACGGCGTCGCAGAAGAAGCTGCGCTCGTCGTCGTCCTCGGTGGCGTTCAGCTGAAGCTGGGCGGGCTGCCCCGCGACCTCCGCTGGAATTCCGTCCAGCGTGACCAGGGCTCCGGCCCCAGCCGCGCAAGTCACTGTCACCACCTTCCCCTCGGGGGCGCTGGGCTCGCTCAGGGTCAGGACCGGCGCGGGAAAGCCTGGGGACCGGGCAGGGGCCAGGCGTCCGCTGACACGCTCCTCCTGCGGGTCCAGGCTGCCTGGGATCCGCCTGAACCCTCCGGGCTCCGCTGCCTAAAGCTCCGCCCCCTGCCCGCCCCGCCCCCTTGAGGTGTCCGGGCACCTCTTCCCGGGGTCCTCGCTGGGTTTGCGACGTCCCCCTTCCGGCGGCTCAGACTCCGCCTCTACAGCTATCCAACCTGGGTCCTCCAACTTTCCCACCCCTTGGGGACTCTCGGACCCGGCGATTCCCACACTAAGCCCCGCCCACTCTTTGCCCCGCCTTCCCGCCCCTCCCGCTCCACCCCTGCGCCGCGGCGGCCGCGCTTCACTCGCTCTTACTGTAGACGGTCACGTTCTCCCGCGTCTCGCGGCTCTCGCCCCCCAGGGTCACGCTGCAGACCAACTGCCTGGCGCCCTCCTGTTCTGCGTTAGCTGTGGCCGTGGCGGTGGCCACGAGCGCGTCCCCCTCCAGCGTGATCTCGGGACTCAGCCTGTGGTCCCCCAGCGCCAGGTACACCCCAGCCTCCGAGGCTGGAAACAGCTCGTCCAAGGTGCAGCTCACGGGTCTTTCTGAGCCCACTTCCAAGAGCCGGGGGGCGGCGAGGCGCGGGGGGTCCGGAGACAGGGCTGGGAGTCGAAGAACAGAGCTTGAGTATATGCGCTGAACACTAGAAAAGTCCTAAACGCTTTACAGGCATCGTCTTATCGTATTAGCCTCAAGGCACAGAGAGGAAAACAACTTACAGCTGGTGCATGCTGGAGTGAGAACCGGAATTCTGATTTCTCTGCCTCCAAACTTAAACATCCGCCCGGCCCCTTTTCGTGCCCTTCTGCTCCCTACACCCACTCACCGAACGTACGGAGCTCTCTAGGGGCAGAGCTGTTTTCAAACAGCCCCAAGCCGTGCGGCCGCAGGTCCAGCTCCGCGCGGCAGGAGAAATTGGCCCCATGGTCCTCCCTTCGCGCCAGTACCGTAGCTGTGAGCACCGCGCCCCGCGCTCGGGGAGGCTCCCCCGCGAAGCTGCGGCGGATGAGCTCCTGCGCGCCCCGCAACAGGGTCAGTGTGAGGCTCCCACGAGGTCCAGCTCCTGGGACCCTGCAGCTCAGGGTGAAGTTCTCGCCCACAGGCTGCCAGGCAGGTAGCGGTACCAGCTCTACGCGATCCGGTCGCTCTGCAAGGGGGGAACCACCGCTCTTGGAAACGCCGGGGCTCAGACCGAGGTGGCGTGGAACCCAGGGGCCCGGAGGCGGAGAGCGTGGGGATTCAGGGGGTGGAGCCAGAAGGGGAGGACCCTGTGACCCAGGGGGCGGGGCTTGGAAGGAAGGGAAATAGTAGAGTGAGAACTTGGCAGCTGAGAACTCACGGAAAGTGCGAATGAGCCCACGCGCCTGCAGTGTGCGCCGCGCGCAGCGGAAGAAGCAGACCGGCTGGGTCTCCGGCTCGCGGATGTCCACCAGCTGCCGCGCCAGCCAGCGCAAGCCCCTCTGGGTCCCATTCCGGCGCAGCGACGTCTCCA
This sequence comes from Vulpes lagopus, assembly GCF_018345385.1. Classification (NCBI taxonomy): domain Eukaryota; kingdom Metazoa; phylum Chordata; class Mammalia; order Carnivora; family Canidae; genus Vulpes; species Vulpes lagopus. Next base: position 7,364,777 of record NC_054830.1, on the reverse strand, counting down.
GGCCACCGCGCTCAGGTCGTGGGCAGTTGGTGCTGCAATTCAGCCACAAAGATCCCCCGCGCTCCACGAGCGCCACGCGGGGCTGCAGGTCCGCCCAAAAGGGCTCCTGCGCGACCGCTGCCCAGGGAAACGTGGGCTCAGCCTGGGGAGCCACCTTCCTGGGATCTTAGTGCCCCTATGTCGAATCAGGGATTCCTGGGGAATTAATTAGCGGAGGCCACAGCCAAGGAAGAACTCGGGAGTCCCGCGTCCTACCCCAGGTTCGGAGGCGCGCTCCCCGGGTTCATACCTCGAGGGCATCTCTGGGACATGGCAGCAGAGAGCCCTGATCTCCAAGGTGCCGATGGAGTGATGGGAAACCATGGGGGGGGGAGGGGGGATGAGATGTAAGACGGGGTCTTTGACGCACACAGCAATGATGGGAGGAGGGGACCTCGCGTGGAGGAAGGAAAACGAACTGGTTCTCAAGGCTTTTGCCAGGGAGGGGGAGACAGGTTGAGGCGAGGGCAAAGAAGAGATGAGGCTGAGTCAAGGATAAGTGAGGACCCCGAACCCGGGAGAAGAGCACGGAAAGAAGACTCGAGGCTGGACTCTTGGAAGGAACCGCGGTAACAGCTGAGGGACTCGGTTGCCAGGGCTCCGGATGGAGCGGGAATAGCGCCTCTGAGTCACAGCAGTTGGGGAGATCGGGTCTTTCCAGACCACGACTGAAGAGGATGTCAGTCCGTGGACCATGGAGCACAACGGAGCGTGGAGAGGCACCCCGGAAGGGGACAAGGGAGACACGGGGTCTCCGGGGCATGAGATGGAAGAGCACCCAGGATCTCGAAGAGGGTAGGATAGAGACCTGGGCGAGCGAGGTGTCTGGCAGCTGGGTCTCCAGTGTGTGTTGGTGGGAAGAGGGATGGAGGGAGAGGCCTGGGCGCAAGGTGGGCAGAGGCGTGGGAGTGGAGCGAGGCGAGGGCGGAGCCGGGAGGGGCTTGCGGCCGCTTAGCTGGTCCGGGAACTCCGCCCCCGCCCTGTCCACCCCGAGTCGGGACCGGGCTCTTACCTGAGAGGCCGAGGAGCCCCAGGCCCAGGGCAGCCCAGAGGCCGAGCGACGCCCGGCACAGCCCCGGCGAGGGCCCCGGCATCGCCGCCGCGGGGGGAGCGCAGGAGGCGAGGAGAGCGCGAGCGCGGAGCTGGGCGAGAGGACGGCGCGGCGGGTGGGTTGTGGAGGAGGCAGAGTTGCGTTCGGGGATTGGTTTAACGTTGGTAACTTGGTTTCCAAGGAGGGGGCGGCGGCAGAGGCGGCTGGGGGGCGGGAGGGCGAGCGTGCTCCAGGCTCCCGGCCTTGGCGAAGGCGTGCTGGCAGCAGCGAGCGACCCCCGGGGTCTACGCCGAGGCCCGCCCCATCGCCCGGAGCCTTCTGGGGGCGGCCGCGCGCTCCCGCGTCATCCTCGGCGGCGAAGCCGAGGTCGGGGGATGCTGGGTGGCCCTTCTCAACCCCCCACCCTACCCCGGGCTTGGATGCTGTGGTAATGAGCTGGACTCAGAGCTCCGCCCCCATAGTTAGTTTCCTCCACCCCCTGCCTCCCCTCCCCGGCGCCCCTTGAGCGCTAGGAGAGATCTGCAGAGCCCGATGGGGGAAGGCACAATTCTAGGGAAGGGTGTGGGGATGCCTCCCTCGCCGATCCTTCTCCTTTTGACCCGGAGAGCCGAGGGTTATAGCCACGCCCCTAGTCCCCCTCCGGCTCCGCCCCCGCACGCGACAGAGGGGGTGGGGACGAAAGTGTCAGCGAGTCGGGAACACGTGTGCGTGCGCGCAGCGTTCGCGGGCGTCTAAATTAGGGTCGGCTCTGCTCTGGGTCTGTATTTACCCAGCGTGCAGCGGGCACGTGTCTACGCGGCGTGTGTGAACGCAGGCCGCGGAGGAGCGCCCCTGAACCCGCCTTCCGCGCGGTGGGCGGGGCTCCGGACCGCACCAGCCCTCCCAGAAGGGCAGTGCAGGCCCGGCTTCTGTGTCCACGCCAGACCGAGAGACCAGCGATGACATTTCGACCCCTGCATCCGGGCCCCAAGCTTCGACACCCCCCGCAAGTGCCCACCAGGCCCGGTGACTGTCAAGACGTTGCGGGGACGCGAGTCTGTGACACCCCACGTGGGTTATTCCTTCCCCGCAGTCAGCACAGGGGGCACCTTTTCTTCGCATCTACGTCCCCCAGGGTGTCATGTGACCCCGTCCAGTGGCGCTCCCACCGCCTGCGCTAATGGTGAACTGTGGGGGTCAGTTGTCGCTCCATCCTTGTCCTCCAGGAAAGTGCTGGGTCTGAAGTGGAGGGGGGAGGCGGGGGATGGAAAGGAAACTTCATATCCAATCAGAGCTGCTGCGTGGCGGCGGCGGAGCCAATCGGGAAAAACCCTGCGGAGAGCCAACCCTCGCCCAGCCCGAAGCCCTGCAGGGCACCAGCCAGGCCCATTTGCACCCCACTGATAATGACCGCAGGGGACGCACGCTACCACACTGGGCTGGGATGCCGAGGGACCGGGGCGCCCGGGTCCCCAGGTGGGTGACAACGAGGGACCTGGAGAAGGTGATCGAGGCAAGGCCAAAACGAAGACCGCTTCCTACTAGTGGGGGAACCTTTAGGCCGTGGGACAGAGGCTAACTGAGGAGGGCTTAATTTGTTTTTAAAGATTTCTATTTATTTATTCATGAGAGACACGCACAGAGAGGCAGAGACATAGGCAGAGGGAGAAGCAGGCTCCCTGCGGGGAGTCCCATGTGGAACTCGATCCCAGGATCCCGGGACCGCGACCTGAGTCAAGGGCAGCTGCTCAACGCCTGAGCCACCCAGGTGCCCCCTGAGGAGGGCTTTATTGAATCAGTCAGGGCTCTCCAGATTGTTTCAGGTTCCTCTTTCCTCCGGCTCAGCTGGCCTGCACCACCCGCCTACGCACCCCGGGACTGCATCAATAGCCATTTTCGGCAGTAGGTGGCCCCCACGACGAGAAGGATCCCCACCAGGGCTGCGATGGAGGTGGAGGCCAAGGCTTTGGGCGCGGGGCTCCAAGCTGGGGACAGGAGATGAGAATTAGGAACGGGACACATGGAGGTATGACCCCCCCCCCCCGCCTGGAGATCGTGCGTGGCTCGACCGCCCCACTGGCGTCACACCCTGCCCCACCCCTCCTCGGGTCTCCAGGATCACAAACGGGCCTCACCGAGGACTGGGAGCGTCATGGGTGCCGAGCTGCTGCGGACCACCAGGCCGTCGAGATTGAAGCGTGCGTGGCAGGTCACCGTCTGCCTGAAGTCCCGGCGCCTGGCGGGTAACTTGTAAGTCAGCGTCACGTTGGCCAGGTCAGGGCTGGTGTGGCGCTTCAGGTTCTCAGAGTAGATGACCCGGCCGCCAAGCCTCAGAGTCACCACCAGGAAGCCCACGGGGAATACGTGCGTCAGGTGGCAGCGCAGCGTGTACTCGCTGCCGGCTAAGACCGGCGGCTCCAGGATCACTCTTTGCGGCCGTTCTAGAGCAAGAGGAGGCCTCTGAGCCAGGTCCGCGTGCGCCCCCTAGCGCGACTGGTAAATGCCCCCCTCCGCTCCCCTCCCCTCGCCCCAGCCGGGCCGGAAGCCCGGTCCCTCACTGTAGGCGGTGATCGTGGCCGTGGCCCCCCGCGTCTGTCCTGCGCAGGTGACGAAGCAGTGCACCTCGGAGCTCCAGGCCCTCACGTCCACCAGCTGGTAGGATACCCAGCCGGGCCCCCGGAGCGTTCCGCCCCGCCGCAGCCGAGTGCTGAGGCCGGAATCCTCCGGCAGGGGGCAGCTGCTGCTGCAGTTGAGCCACACTGAGCCCCCCGGCGGCACGGCCTTGAACTTGGGGCTTATGCGCACCCAGAACGGCGCGGAGGTCCCCGAGGGCGCCGGGGAGCTGCCTCCCGGGCCTGGCGCCGCCGCAGCCCGGCGCCGCCGCGCGATCCCGCCTCCCGGGTCGGCGGCCGCCAGCAAAAGCAGCAGCGACAGGGGGAGCAGAGACCCCATGGCAAAGGGCCCAGACTGAGGGGCCCCGCGCCAGGGAGCCAAGGCTGGCTCTGGAGATAAGCAGGCCTGCAGCCCCGCCTCCGCGGCTCCACCCAGACAGAGGCCCCCCGCCCCCCAGGGCCTAGGAGCCCGCGGCGTGTGAGCCCCCCAGCCCCTCCCTCAGCTCAAGAACTGGATTCCAGACCTTTGTAAAAGCAAACGTCAGAGAGTTTTCAGGAGAGAGGAATCTTTAATTTTCGCTGGAGTCTCAAAAGGTCCTAACAAGCCCCAGATTTGGATTAGAGCCTCAGGGGTGGGCCTTGAACCGGCAGCCTTTTCTTGGGGGAGGAAGTGGGAGGTTGTGGCTGGAAAGAACTCCCAACTGGACATGACACCTCCCCTCCACTCACACAAGACAAGCGCCCACAGACAAGCTTTATTACTACAAGAGAGAAGCTTCCGGAGCTGGGACAGGAATCCTCGCGGGCCTCTTCCGCCAACTGCCTGCAGGGCCCTCATCTCTGCAGGAATTTGGGGCTGCCAGAGTGCTGTGTCCTTGTATGGTGCCACCGAGATGGAAACAGGACCAGGCAGGGACACATAGGAGTTGGGCAGTTTCATGGGACTCCACCGTTTAGCTGCCAGTGAGTGGTCATTCGTGTTCAGGCATGCCGCGATGTCATCGTGAGCACTAGCAGAGATGCGTATGGGGAGAGAGACAGCTAACAGAGGTCAGTGTCAGTGACGGGGAGGAGTACGCTCAGTGGGTTGTCCCTGGGCATGTCGCCAACTAAACTGTATCACCATTGCCAGTCCTCCTCTGGAGGAAAGCAGCTTAGCCAATGGAATGGGAAATTCCAGCCCTGCTTGATCTTTTTGCCAGGCACTCCTGTGCAGTGCACAACTAGTACAACTGTACCTGGCAACCCTGAATAAGGTTAGACTGAGACCTCCCTGAGGACAGGAACCTACGTTCCTCTTCTTTACCGTTCTAGCCCACATAAAAGGCACTCAATAAATAGCTGGTAAAAGAACAAATTAATAAATATGTCATTATCAAAAGCTGAGGACAGTCAGTGGACAGCAGGGCATGGGTCAGAGGAAGTATAGGGATATGTGTTTCCGTGCTATTTCTGTTTGTGCAGGCCACTTCTATCTTAGGACTGTAGGGCCTCAGCACATGCAGTAAGGGTGAAGTTTCGGGGTTTCCCAGTTGGGCATCCCATGCTGAGTGTTCCGCTACACCCCCTCTAGACAGGTCAGGCTTGGACGTCCATCAGAGTCATGCCCCAAGTCCTGCCCCTTCCTTGTGGCTCAGTCCTGAGGCTTCAGGTCAGGTGTGAGGCTTGAGGACCCTTAATGTGCAGGTGCCAGGACCCCAAATGCTGTCTGTATCCTGAGGCCTCTACCCTGTCCTCAGGCATCCTGGGAAGGTGAGTGGCTTGTGACCACCGTTGTTCATTATGGCACCGCTGCCAGTGTGACACTGCTGCCACCGAGTGGGGGGCAGAGGAGGAGGCTGGGTCCTGGCCCAGGTTCAGGGTGGCGTGGCCGGTGTGTTCAGCTTCATGGCAGCTGCCTCCTGGGCCTTCTGAAGCTTGTATTTCTGGATCTTCCGCTGGCGGTTATAGAGGTAAGCGGCTACACTCACAGTTCCTAAGATGACAATGGTTGTCACCAGGATGATGATAAGAATGTTGTTCTGGTGGTCTGTAGGGAAGACACAGAGGGTTGAGCTGGGCTCACTAACCCCTACTCCGCCCAGCCCCAAACACCCGCACACTCACAGATCACGTTGATGACCACTTCTCGGGTGATCTCACCACGGGGGCTCCGGGCCTGACACAGGTAAGTGCCAGCAACCTCCCGCTTGACAGGTCTCAGGTCCCCGATGGGCAGCAAAGCATCATCCCCCTTCCGGTGACATTTCAGCTCAGGAACTGGGTTCCCCCAAGCTTGGCACTTCAGGGTCTGATGGGAGCCTTCCTCCCACGTCCAGTTTCCTGGACAATCCCTCTGGTCTAGTCGGGGACCATCTAGAGAAATACAGCAAGATGAGGGATGGGTGAGGGACCAGGACACCCCTTGCCACCTACAGCTGGAGGGCTCAGGAATCCGGGGAGAGGGCTGGAGGGGCCCCTCAGAGGGCAGGAGCTCATGGAGTCTTAGGGTAACCCCTAAGGATCATTGTCCAGTGGCCTCACTCACACAGGACGTGGAGCTCCCGGGTCTGGTTCTTTTGCAGCACGTGCCCAGCCACCTCCAGGGCAGCAGAGCAGGAGAAGCTCCGCCTGTTGTCGGCAGCGCTGGCATTTAGTTGGAACTGTGCCCTGGGTACTGCAAGCCCCGAAGGGAGCCCGCTCAGCGACACCACGACTCCAGCAGGGGCCTCACACTCCACAGTCACCGTAGTCCATTCTGAGACCTCTGGCTCACTCAGGGTCAGGTTGGGTGCCGGGAAGCCTGGGGATGGGCATACAGTGAGCACGACCCCCAGGACTGGTCCCACCCCGTGGAAGCCCCGCCCTGTCTGTCTTTACTTACTGTAGAAGGTCACATTCTCCTGCCACCTCCGATTCTTGTCTCCCAGTGTCACCTCACACCATAGCTGCTGCGTACCCTCGTCTTCTGGGTTTGCTTTGACATTGGCCGTGGCCAAGAGGGAGTCCTTGTTGTACAGGACTGTGGAGGGCAGCCTCTCTTCTGCTAACACCAGGTGGATTTGGGCCTCCGAAGCTGGGAACACCCCATCCAGAGTGCAGTCCACAGACCACTGTGTGCCCACTTCCACAATCGGGGGGGTAGCAAGGCGTGGGGGGGTCTCTGGCAGGACTGGAGAGAGAGGGTGGGTGTGAACACAGGGGACAGGCAAGCTGAAGCCCTTTTCTGGGACATCCTCTTGCCAGAAGACTCTGGCCTGGGTCACCCCTGTCCTGGCATACATGCCGGGTTCCAGCCTTCTCAGAAGATCCTGCAGCTGGGGCACCCCATCCCAGACCATCCCACCCCAGTGGCCAAGTATATGCTCTTCCCAGAAGGCTTTGTAATCTAGGTCACCACCTTAGCGCCCCCACGACCAGAGGCCTCTCTCCTCCACACCCCAAGCAGGAACATCCCCTGAGCCCATCCTTGCTGGCAGCTCCCCAGGGCCTCACCAAAGGTTCGGAACTGCCGGGGTGCCGAGCTGTTCTGGAACAATCCCAGCCCTCGGGGCCTCAGATCCAGGTCCGTGCGGCACGAGAAGTTGGCGAGGTGGTCCTCTCTGCCCGCCGCCACCAGGAACGTGACCTCGGCGGGCTCCCCGACGACAGGTTGCCGGCTCAGCTCCTCCTCCCCGCGGAGCAGCACCACCGTGAGGTTGGTCCGGGGCGCCCCGCCTGCCACCTGGCAGGTCATGGTGAGGTTCTCACCCACGGGCTGCCAGCGGGGTAGGGGTGCCAGGTCCACTCGCTCCGGGAACCCTGGGTGTTGAGGGGGCAAGGGTGGGGGGTGTGAGCTGGACAGGCTGCCTGCTGCAGGGGGCGCTGGGGCGCCGGCTGCACCTGTTCTGGAGCCCCGCCACTCTCCTCTCTTCACAAACACTCCCCAAACCACCTAAGCCAGACAGGAATGTTAAGAGCTTCAGGATAAACCCGTGGGAAGTCCCCAGGTGGCTGGGAAGGGGGCAAAACATTTCTTTATCCACTGCAGCATCTGAGAGTGAGAAGTGGAAAAGAAACTCAAAATCTATGGCCAGGAGTCCCGACAAATAAATCAGAAAATGTAAGCTTCCTTGTCCAGTAAAGATTTTTTTTTTTAAAGTCCCCTGCTCCCCCTTCCTCTCACCTCCAGCACCAGCTGACATCCGTGGGTGACACAGCTACTCAACCTGTTTCCCTCCTATGCCCCACCCCCCAGGAGGCCTGTCAGCTCAGGAGGGTGGGGGTCTTTGCTTTGCAGAGCAGCTCTCTACATTTACAGAAAGAATAAGTCTGACCTACCCACACAGATTCGAGGCCTTTCAGAAGCCCCCTTTAAAGGGAAAGAAGGGGCAGCCCGGTGGCTCAGCGGTTTAGCGCCGCTTTCAGCCCAGGGTGTGATCCTGGGGACCCGAGATCGAGTCCCGCATCGGGCTCCCTGCATGGAGCCTGCTTCCCCCTCTGCCTGTGTCTCTGCCTCTTTCTCTCTGTGTCTCTCATGAATGAATGAATAACATCTTTAAAAAAAAAATAAAGGGAAAGAAGTTCCTGAATGTGCCATGTGAACCCTGGAAATGTCAAAAAAAAAAAAAAAAAAAAGGCAAGAATAACCCACAGGCACTCAAAATGAAACTCTGAATATCCCCTGAAAACACAGCACGTGGGCTCAGGTTTTGCATGCCAGGGTCTCTGCTCCCAGTGAGGTAAGAAAATCTCAAGCCTGGGCTGCTGGTGAAAGTTGGGAAAGTCCACCATTCCTGTCCCAAGAGCCCCCACAGTGTCTCATGGCAAGGCTGTTAAGGTGTCCGGGGTCTGTGTTTGAGTCCTAGTTTTGGGGCCTTGGTGCCATGAGCTGTACACGAGTGACTTCGCCTCTGGAATAGTTTTAGAAATTGAGCCTCCGTTTCCTGAGCTGTAAAATGGGTTATTGGAGGTAAGACTTGTATGGATCCATTTAAGAGGTAGAGAGAATGACGACTATAAATGGGCATGAGGTTTCTTTTGAGGGTGATGGAAATGTTCTAAGATTGTGATGATGCTTGTACAACTCTATAAATATGTTAAAATGTGTTGAATCGTACACTTCAAAGGGCAGACTTTGACGCTGTGTATATGACATCTCAGTAAAGCTGTTTGAAGAAATAAAAGGGTGAGAAACCCCTCAGACGTCCAGCGCTTACCTCTAAGCACCTGCTGCGAAAATGAGTTTGTAGAACTGCGGTAAACCTCAAACCTTGGCCTATCCCCGCCCCCCAGGCCCAAAATGAAACTCACTTCTCTGAGCCCAGCTCTTTGCCTCTTAAGGCCAGACTGGGGGAGGAGGTCTGTCCTGCTGGTACCCTTCCCTGATCCCCAACCTTCGGTCCTGGTTACTTCACTCTTCAAATATTTGTCTGCCCTCCCTTCCTGTACCCAGCCACTGCCCACACATGTGGTCTGGACGAGGTCCAGGCCAACTGCTGTCTGGCCTCCCATAAGATCAGCCTTCCACTATCGAGATCCCTGGCCTGCTCACACACCCTCCATGGCTCCCTATCACCCTGAGAGGGTCCCAGCTCCTCGACCTGGCATTTGAGGTCCTGCCCACCTCAGCTCTAGCCACACAAATCTGTTGGTAATCAGCTCCTCCTAATGCCCCCCTCCCCTGCCCCCAGCATGTCTTCCCACTCAAACCTTTGTCTACGCTGCTCCCTCTGTCCTGTGTGTCTATGGACTCCTACTCACCCTTGAGGCCCAGTTAGAGGTCACGTCCTAGAGGAGTTAACACCTTTATTCTTTCCAGAGAAAGCTCAGCCACCCTGGGGATCTTGCCTCATCTTTACACTGGGGGTGGGGCAAGGTCAAGCTAGATGGAGTGTCTCCTGGGGGACCCCTCTACTGCGTAACATCTGTTCCATTTGGCAGAGCTGGGAACTAAGGCAGAGTCTGGAATCCAGGGTCACAGGGAGAAATGTGGCAGAGACAGGACTCACACTTGGAGCACTGGGCTCTCCGCTATCAGGCCGAAAGGGAGAAGTCATTTGGGGAGGTTTGCCTGGGGTTTCACAGGCCACCCGGAATGTTTGGGGACTCCCCTCACCTGGCCAGGAGCTGCCCAAGCATGCTCCAAGTCACAAGCTAAGCTGCTACTTTCCCAAAGGCTTCCTTTGCCCAGGCACCATGAAGGTGGAATGTCCTTTTTGCCTTCACAGCAAAATTATACCCATGCGAGGAGGTCTCAGGGGAAAGTCACTCAACAAGGCATGTCCCCCACAGTCACCCAGTTAGGGCCATGCAGGGATTGGAACCGGAGGCTGGCTAATCCCAAAATCAATCGGCCAGCTCTTCCTTTTTTTTTTTTCTTCCTTGTTTGCTTTGTTTTGTTTTCATCTGAACTTATTTATGGCTGATGGTGACAGTAAGTCTCACAGTGCAAAATGCCCAGAGTCAAAGAAGGCACATCGAGACGACTCACCCTCTGCCCTCTCCCAGAGCGGCCCTCCCTCAGCTTCTGTCCTCACGGCCAGCTAATATTGTCATTTCTTGCATTTCCTCCCACGGCTCCTTCATGTGTCAACACTGGCACCCCTCACCCCACGGTGCTGCTCCTTAACACCCAGGATGGCATGCCACTCATTCTGGGCGTACCTCCCTTCTTCTCCTTGGAGTACACCCTTGGAGCTCATTCTTTTTTTTGGGACACAGGAGCTTCCTCATTCTATTCTATTTTATTTTGTTTTATTTTATTTTATTTATCTTATTTTATTTTTTCTTATTTTATTTTTGCATAGCTGCATACTATTCCATCACACCATCAAACTACAGTTGGTCTCCCCAGCTTCCTGCACCTGAGTGGCTTGCAAACTTCTGCCCTTAATAAAACCACAGTGAAAAAGCACATCCTGTACCCCCCTCAGTACCCTCGTGGATGGGGACCCACGGAAGCCCGATTCCCAGGAGTGGGATTTCTATGTCAAAGCACGCACACGTACGTCATTTAGAGAACTGACACCCACTTCTCGGCTCGGGGTTACGCTTCCTGATCCTCCCACGCCGTCAGCAATGTCTCAGGACCGCCTGCTTCCCCACAGTCTTGCCAGCACAGCTGTTAGCAATTCTTTTGATTGTTGCCAATATGTGACAAAATGCCATCTCCAGGCTACTTTTAAATTGCCTCTCCTTTTAAAGGATCATATCTAGGGATGCCTGGGTGGCTTAGTGGTTGAGCGTCTGCCTTCGGTCATGATCCTGGGGTCCTGGGGTTGAGTCCCGCATCGGGCTCCTGCTTCTCCCTCTGCCCATGTCTTTCCCTTTCTCTCTCTGTCTCTCATAAAAAATAAGTACCATCTTTAAAAAAAAATAAAGAGGGATCCCTGGGTGGCGCAGCGGTTTGGCGCCTGCCTTTGGCCCAGGGCGCGATCCTGGAGACCAGGGATCGAATCCCACGTCGGGCTCCCGGTGCATGGAGCCTGCTTCTCCCTCTGCCTGTGTCTCTGCCTCTCTCTCTCTCTCTCTCTCTCTCTCTCTCTCTGTGACTATCATAAATAAATAAAAATTTAAAAAAATATATAAAAAAAATAAAGAATCACATCTATGATCTGTCGCACGTTTAAAGAGGCCTAGAGGTGCTTGGGATGTACTGAATCTCTGTAATACGTGCTAAATGCACCCCAGAGAATTCCAGAAGGGGTTTCAAATGACAATGAGGCTTTCTCAAGATGGGCCCACCAGTCCTTCGGTGAGTCGGCTCTGGTCCCACCACCAAGCAACAAGGGCTGTCCCAGCCTGCAGGGACCCCCAGGCGCCCACCTCCGCCACCCAGCCTGCCTAATCCAGCCCCTGGACCCAACCACTCACAGTATACGGTGAGGTGCATCGGAGCCATGGTCTGCTCGTGACAGTTTGAGAAACATATCAGCTTGCTATCTTCTTGCACATCACTCAGTTCAAAGAGCATCCAGTTGTCCCCAGAGGCCACTTCCCTCTTAGTCAACAGAGTCTCCAGGCCGAAGATGGAGGTCTGGTTGCATGAGGTACTACAGTTCACCTGCACAGAGCCTCCTCGGGGTATGATGGCTTCTGCTGGGTCCACGGACGTCTGGGCACCTCCAAGTCCTAGAACAAAAGATGGAAGAGGGGCCAGGCATTAGACACTGGGTTCATCAACTAATCACCGATCACCAGGTACTCAGCCCGTGCTGGGGGCGGGGCACAGAGCCTTAAGCAAGACAAAACTCTGCCTTTGGTGTGGGAGACAGAAAAATTCATAGGCAAACAAGATAATTAATAACTGATGTTAATATGAGCTTTGACAAAAACAAAACAGGGTAACAGAACGGACAGTGCCTTGGCAACAGGATTACATGTGAGTGATGAGAAGGGGCTGGCCATTCAGAGAACAGAAAAATTAGTTCCAGGCATAAGGAACAAGTGCAAAGGCCCTGAGACAGGGTAGCTGGAACAGAGTGAGTGAGGGGGAAGAGCTGGGAGAAATGAGGTCAGGAAGACCATGTGGGCAGGACAGGCCATGCCAAGGACTTGTTCTTCATCTCGAGGGCCATGGGAAGCCATGTAGGACTTCAGCAGAGGAGGAGAATGGAGTCAGAGTTCTTCTCCCTTCGAAGATGTGAGATAGAGGGGCACTAGCCCTCCGGGAGGGGAGAGGTTCCAATTCAGCGGGCTCCCTACTCCCTCCGCCAAGTGGTCACCCCTCTCCAGGCCTCAATATCCCCATCTGTAAAGTGGATGAATACAGTCATCCCAGCCCCTGCTAATGCAACCAACTCATAGCACAGGGCACACAGTGAGGGGCTGCAGGGAAGAAGGGCAGCTGGAGTGGTTAGCTTCCTCAGACCCGGGGCCTCCGAAACTGAAAAAAAGTCTGTCTGGGCCCATCCCTTCTTTTTTTTTATTATTATTATTTATTTATGATAGTTACAGAGAGAGAGAGAGAGAGAGAGAGGCAGAGACACAGGCAGAGGGAGAAGCAGGCTCCACGCACCGTGAGCCCGACGTGGGACTCGATCCCGGGTCTCCAGGATCGCGCCTGTGGGCCCATCCCTTCTATCCGTCCTCCTAAGATTCCTGTCCACTGCTTTGGGTGGCGCGGAGGCCCGGGGAAATCAGCGGCTCTGTGAGTTCTCCAAAAGTAATGTGACGGTTCCCATTTCACAGAAACCGTAAGGCTGGGAGAGGGAAGGTGACTCACCTAAAAAGCAGTAGAACCCAGATATCCAGACACGCATCGGGACTAGAACCCTTTGTCCAGCTGGGAACCACAGGGGGCCCTTTCCTACGATGGTGCTTCCCAGCACCCGGCCACCAGGTGTGACCCACCCTCTCGATTGTCCCTTCCCTCTCGCCTGGAGTCAGTGGAGGGGTCCTGCTCTCAGCCTCTGGTCCCTGGGCAAGCCAGCCCTGGAATTCCCCTGAGCAGAAGCAGTCCCGGACTTCCCCAGGGGCAGGGGATGGGGAACAGAATGTGCATGTGTTGGGGGGTGCCGTCCCCCGCCTACTCGGCCTGGCGCAGACCCACCCCTCTGCCGTCTGACCGTCCTGGAGCCAGCCGGGGCGTCGAGCCACCACGCAACCGTGTCGGGGAGGCCGCCCTTGCGCTCTCCTTTCCACAGCTGAGAAACTGAGGCCCTGGGAGGCTCAACGCCGAGCTTGAGGCCACCGGGCGAGGCGCGGCAGGGCCTGGATCCGAACCCTCCGCCGCTGGCCCGCAGCGGCCGGTAAACCGCTCCCTGGGTGCGATCCCGGCTTCTCCCGCGCCGGCCCGGACTCGCTCCTCCCGGTGCGCCCAGGGCGCAGCCTGGACGCCGGGAGTCGGCGCGACGGCAGCCCCCCGCGACTCACCTGGGAGCAGAGCCCCGAGGAGGGCCAGGAGCGCGGGCAGCGCGGGCGGGGCGGGGCCGGGAGCCATCGCGGGCGGCGGAGGCGGGCGGGCGGACTGCGCTCCCGGCGCGCGCGGGACCTTTTATAGGGGCCCGGCTCGGGGGGGACAGGGGGCGGGGCCACTTTCCCGGAAACCTCGCGGCTTCCCCTCCGGAAGGAGGGCTCTGGCGTTTCCGGACGGAGAGGGTTGGGGGCCCGGGTCGTGTGGCCCCCAGCTGGCCGTTCGAGGGCTGGGATTTCCGAACTGAAGCCACGAGGGCCGCGGCCGCCGGCGCGCCCCGGGGACAGCTCCCGGCGCTGGGGCTCGCGGCGGGCCGGGCTGCCCGGGGGTCTGCGTTGACGCGGCGCTAAGAGCTTTACTGAGGGCCGCAGACTCACCCTGGACGGTAGGGCCAGTGGCTGTGCCCGGTCCACAGAGCGGTAAACTGAGGCTCCGAGCTGCGAGGGGCCGAGTGTGACGCCCCGCCGCACGCAGGCCCACCCAGTGGAGCGGCCCCGGCTTGGGTGCGGGCCCAGGAATCCCGTCCGGGCGGTCTCGATCAGGGGTGCCCCCCCCAAGGGACACGGCCCCCGCCGCGTCAGCTGATTTCCCCGAGAAGCGGCAGGAACAGGCCCGGGCGTATTCTGGCGGCCGCGAACCCTGGGGTGAGGACTAGCCGCGTCATCACGTCCGGGGCCCTGCAGCCCCCTCCGATGGGTGCTGCCACCCCCGCGGCCTCGCTTCCCCTTTTGGTCTGCGCTGCGGGGCGTCTTGACCCCTTCCAGAAAAAGGAAGGAAGCCGCGTGGTCCCGACGCGCGGAGTCCCCCGCCGCCGGCCACGGGCTCCTCGGGGAGACGCAGGCAGCAGACCTGAAATGCAGACGGGGCGCTCGGACCCTTGCCTGCCGCAGGGAAACAGCTCCCGGGCCCCCCGTGGGGCGGGGAGAGGAGGCCGGCAAACCGCGAGCGCGGCGCGCGGCTGGGGAACCCGGAGCCCTGCGCCCGCCCGGTCCGCCTGCGCGCCCCCGCCCCCGGCCTTGGCACCTGCCCGCGAGGCCGGCGGCCCTGGGGTCTCCCACGCCGGGCCGCGCCGCGCCGCCTCAGGCTTCCTGTTGTGGGGCGCGCGCCGCGTCGCCATGGAGACCTCCGCAGGGCCAGGGAGGTCGCGCAGCAGAAGGGGAAGGGAGGGGGCCCCGGGGACGTTCGGGCCCTTCCTCCGGAGGATGGGCTGCGAGTCACTGGACAGCCAGGAACGCGTCCCTGCCCCCGCCCCGATCGTTCCTAAGGAATTTCCACGGGGATCTTTCTCCGCGGGGTGTGGCGGGTGCTGAATTCCCGCCCGGGACTACTTGGGCAGCGGTGCGCAGGGGCAACCGGGACGCGCTGCGCCTCGACGGGCCTGGGAAAATCCTGTGCGGGGTGGGGTCGGGGAGTATTTTCCGGGGGATTTTTCTCGGCCTCTCCTCGGTGGGTCCCTGGACCCCGGGCCGAAGTGCGCGGGCCGCGAGCTCCTCCGCGCGGCCCAAGTCTTCCTTGCAGCCAGAAAGGGGCCAATCTCTCTCCTCTCTCCCTACCTGCTGTGCAGTGTTTTATTGAGCGCCTGCTGTATACCAGGAATCCTTCCAGGTGTGCCAGCGACACAACAAGGATCAGAAAAGACAAAAATTGGGGCGCCTGGGTGGCTCAGTGGTTGAGCCTCTGCTTTTGGCTCAGGTCGTGATCCCGGGGGTCCAGGGATCGAGTCCCGCATCAGGCTCCCAGGGGAGAGCCTGCTTCTTCCTCTGCCTGTGTCTCTGCCTCTCTCTGTGTGTCTGTCATGAATAAGTAAATAAAATCTTAAAAAAAAAAAAAGAAGAGACAAAAATTTCGCCATTGTGCAGAGATGGTTTTATAAGGTGGGGGCGTGGGGACAGACAAGAAGCAAAAATAAAATACATGGGGTGTTAGCTTGTGATTAGTGCTGAGGAGAAATAAAACGAGAGGGAATAGGCAATGTGAGGGTTGATGAAGTTTTAAGTAGAGTACTCTGAGAAAGACTGAGGAGGTGACAGTTAAGCAAAGACCACAGGAGGTGAGAAGGGTGCTGTGACAGTATCGGGGAGGGAGTATACCAGACAGACAGTACTGAATGTGCAAAGGCCCTGAGGTACAGACAGCCAGGAGGCCAGTGTGGCTGGAGTGAAGTAAGGAAGGGAAGAGGAAAGGAGGGCAGGGAGGACGTGGTGCAGGGGACCTTTGTCAGCCTGCAGGGAACTTTGGCTTTTCCTCCCAGTGAAGTGGGAGCCATGGAGAGTTCTGAGTAGAGGAGGGACAACCCTGACTCAAATGTTTACAGGCACCTCCCTGTGACTGCAGGATCTATGTTCTGGGAGCAGGGAAGACAGTGTGGAAGCTGGGAGGCGGGAGAGGAGATGGTCCTTCTGAGTAATGATGGGGCCTCCCCTGGGCAGTGGCCCTGGAGAAGTGGTCAGATTTGGCATCCGTTTCAGTGGCAGGGTCAACTGCACTTGCTGGGACATAAGGACAGAGCACTCAAGGAGGCCTTGTTGGTCCTGATATGAGCCCCTGGAGAGATGGAGAGTCATTTCCTGAGACGAAGATGGGGTGGTAATGGGGGACAGGTTGCCAAGAGGAGCATCCATCCCCTGGTCTTACCCTCCCTTTGTGTTTCCTTGAGGAAAAGGAAAACAGATCCTTCTCAAGCCTTCACTGAAGTTGCCAGGAAGGGCAGGGCTTCCTCCAGGGTGCCAGGCAGTCTCGGGCAGGCCAATCAATGGTCACTGCAGGCCAGAGGCTGTGGACACAGAGCAGAAGTATCCACACCTCACTCTGTGGCATTGGGCCTGCCCTCCCTTCAGTCTGCGCTCTGGCGTGGCCACTTGGCCCGTCCTGACAGCTTCTTTTGTCTCTGAGCATTCTGAACATGCTGTTCCCCTGGCCCAGAATTTCTTTCCTACCATTTTTACAAAAGGTGCTCAGAGCATCTCATCCACAAAGTACTAACAGGATTAGGAGCAGACTGGGATTTGAATCCAGGCTCTGAAACTCACCGGCTATTTTAGTGTAAATTCTCCTCCAAAAGTAACCCCCGAAACAAAATTTGATATTCAGGCAGTTTATCTGGGAGGCGATCTCAAGAAACACCTGGGACGGAAGGAGTCAGGAAAGGTGTGCATGAGTGGAGTTACCTTTGGGGTCACTGAGGTTCAGTCTAATGCCAGGCACAGGATTGGTATAGGTAGACTCTGCTCCAGGAATCTCAGCTCCCTCTAGTTCATTACTTCATTTATTTATACTTAACTTATTTGAAAAATTTTAAAAGATTTTACTTATTTATTCATGAGAGACACAGAGAAAGAGGCAGAGATACAGGCAGAGGGAGAAGCAGGCTCCATGCAGGGAGCCCGATGCGGGACTCGATCCCGGAACCCCGGAATCACACTGGGAGCAAAGGCAGACGCTCAACTCCTGAGCCACCCAGGAGTCCCTTTTTTAGTTATTTTATTTATTTATTTTTTTAAGTAGGCTCCACACCTAGTGTGGAGACCAACACGGAGCTTGAACTCAAAACGGTGAGATCGAGACTGGAGCTGAAACCAAGAGTCGAATGCTAGGATGCCTGGGTGGCTCAGTGGTTGAACATCTCCCTTTGGCTCAAGTCATGATCCTGGAATCCGGGGATCAAGTGTCCCATTGAGCTCCCTGGATGGAGCCTGCTGCTCCCTCTGCCTGTATCTCTGCCTCTCTCTCTCTGTGTCTCTCATGAATAAATAAATAAAATCTTAAAAAGAATCAAATGCTTAATCAACTGAGCCACACAGGTGTCCCAAACTTACCTTTTTTTTTCTTTTAATGGCCAAATGGCATTCCATTGTGTGTACATATATCCATTCCACTAATGGACAGTTAGGTTGTTTCTCTGTCTTGAGTATTGTAAATAATGCTGCGGTACCATGGAGGTGTAGACGCCTTTTCAAGATACTGACTTTGTTTCCTTCAGATAAATATCCAGAGGTTGGGCCACCTGGGTGGCTCAGTGGTTGAGCATCTGCCTTTGGCTCAGGGTGTGGTCCTGGGGTCCTGGGATCAAGTTCTGCATTGGGCTCCCCGCAGGGAGCCTGCTTCACCCTCTCCCTGTGTCTCTGCCTTTCTCTGTGTGTCTCTTGTGAATAAATAAATAAATAACCTTTAAAATAAATAAATAGGGCAGCCCGGGTGGCTCAGTGGTTGAGCATCTGCCTTCGGCTCAGGGCATGATCCTTTGGTCCTGGGATCAAGTCCCACATCGGGCTCCCTGCATGGAGCCTGCTTCTCCCTTTGCCTCTGTCTTTGCCTGTCTCTCTCTGTGTCTCATGAATAAATAAATAAATAATCTTTTTAAAATAAATAAATAAATAAATATCCAGAGGTAAAATTGCTTTATCATAGGGTGGTACCATTTTTAATTTTTTGAGGAACCACAATACTGGTTTCCAAAGTGGCTATGCCAGTTTACATTTATATATATATATATATATATATATATATATATATATATTTAATTGACACAAATTCACGTAATGTAAAATTTACATTTTTGCCTTTTTACATTTTTCTAGTATATTCACAATCTTGCTCAACCATCACCGCTATTCGATTCTGGAATATTTCCATCACCCTCCCCAAAAACCTGGTATCCCCCTCCAACCCCCTTGGGCCCTGGCAACCACTGATAAACTGTCTTCATGGCTTTGCATGTTCTGGACATTTCCTGTAAGTGGAATCCCACACTCTGGCCTTTTGTGTCTGGCTTCTTTCCCTTAGCATAATGTTCAAAATGTTTAGCATAAAGGTTCATCCATGTTGTAGCAACTCTCAGTACTTTTTCCTTTTTATGGCCAAATAATATTCCACTGCAATGGTATGTCACATTTTGTTGATCCATTCATCGACTGACGGTCATGTGAGTCATTTGCCACCTTTTGGCTATGGTGAATAATGCCGCCATGAACACTGGCATACAAATATCTGCTCCAGTCCCTGTTTTCAATTATTTTTGGCATGCCTCATTTTTTTTTAATAGAAGGATACTAATCCATTGCATGTAGATATGACATTTTGTTGATCCGTCCATCAGTTGATGGACATCTGGGTTGTTCCTCTCTTTTTGGCTGTCGTGAATCATCTTGCTCTGTGCATTCACGTCCAAGCTTTGGCATGAACATTTTTTTCAGTTCTTTTGGGAATACACTCAGAAGTGCAATTTCTAGGTCATATGGTAATTCCAGGTGGAACTTTCGAAGGAAAAGTGGGCTGTTTTGGAGGAACAGCAGCTGTACCTTTTGACATTCTCACCAGCAATGCGCCAACATTCAAGACTTCCAATATCTCCACATCCTTGTCAATACCAATTTTCTGTTTTATTATTATTCCTGTTATTGCCATCCTAGTGGGTGTTATGCCATTGTGGTTTCCCAGTCCTTCTGATCTGTCTAGCAGACGAGCCCAGGATGGTCCTGCAGCATTGGCAGCTGGGGAGTGTGTGTGTGCGTGGGACAGCAGGTGTCAAGGATGCTGAGAGCCCCGGCCATGAGCCAGACACTTCTCCCAGGTGGCGTCTTAATGGCCTCAGCTGTAGAATGGGATGGTGACACACACCTCCAAGGCTGGGTGTGAGATTCCACTAACATAGTGGGTGTGCGGGGCTTGGCAAGCGCAGAGCGAGGGCAGGCAGGAATCGTCGTCTTCACTATTTGTCCTGTTTCTCAGGACCCAGCTCTGAGAATACCCCCCTCAAATTTCCCAGGCAGAAATACATGCTTCCTACAGATCTGGTTCATCCTGACATCACAGTTCATCCTAGCAACCCTGCAGGGGAGGGGTGGGTAAAGCAGCAATCCAGGTTGTTTACGTGCCAGGCGAAACACGAGTCTGCGAGTCTGCGTCTCCTTCCATCCCCTTTATTCTGTGGTGGAATCTTGCCCCGCCCCTTGCTGAGAATTCCGCGCAGGACTCAGCCTGCAGGACTCAGCCAGAGTCAGTATCACACTCAGATCTCTGACCTTGACTTGATGTTGGATGAAAGCCCTGGGTCAGACCCTGCCTGGCTGGAGGCCTCAGTGAGGAAGAAGGGCCTGGTCCCTCTGCTTGACCCTTCTGTCTGCCTCGCCCCATCTCACTAGCCTTTGGGTCCCTCCTGCCCACGTGCAGGAAGGAGGGGATGGGGGACAGGGCAGTTCTTCCTGGGCTGGTGGCTTTGCCCTCTTGGATGGCCCGGCAGTGCGTTTGAGTGGCATCCCTGGTGGATTTGGGGGGTATGTGGGGGACTGAGGCTTTCTTTCCTAGAGACCCCTTTGCCAGAGTGGGGGCATCATTGGTCTGGGTTGGGACTCTTGTCTCAGCTCCACCCAGGGGGCCTCCATGCTGACCACCAAGAAACAGACACCCTGGCTCCACCATCAGAGCCACCTGCCTCTCGCGCCCCACCCCCCACCCCGCCCTGTTCTCTGGGAGTCTGATCCCAGTCCTATTAAGATTTTAATAAAATTTTAAAAAACATAAAAAAATAAGGTTTATTATAGAGAATTTCAAACACAGACAATAGCAGAGGATACATGATGAAGCCACATGTGCCAGCTTCCACAGGTCTGATGGCTGATTTTTTTTTTTAAGATTTTATCTATTTATTTGAGAGAGAGAGAGAGAGAGAAAGGGAGTATGAGTGAGCAGTAGAGTCAGAGGGAGAAGCAG
The DNA here is from genome assembly GCF_018345385.1 of Vulpes lagopus. Classification (NCBI taxonomy): domain Eukaryota; kingdom Metazoa; phylum Chordata; class Mammalia; order Carnivora; family Canidae; genus Vulpes; species Vulpes lagopus. The sequence goes on along the minus strand of NC_054830.1, from coordinate 7,344,514 downwards.
ACTCCCTGATCAGCAGGGAGCCTGATGTGGGACTCGATCCCAGGACCCTAAGATCAGGACCTGAGTCAAAGGCAGACACTTAACCAGCCAAGCGCCCCAGGTGCCCCTCTCACAGCTGATCTTTTTCCAGATCTCACCTTACACTGCGTCATGGGATCAACTGTTGCCCTTCCCAGCAAGAAAAAAAAAAAAAAAAAGTGCTAACCCTAGTAGTTGTAAATGAGTAAGATGAGGTTATCCGGGCAAGGGCTAACCCAATATGACCCGTGTCCTTATAAAAAGGGGAAATCTGGACACAGACACATACCCAGGAACATTGCCATTCGAAGGTGAGGGCAGACGTTGGGGTGATTACGAGCCAAGTAATGCCAAGGATTGCCAGCAAACCACCAGAAGCCAGGGGAGAGGGATGGGACGTCTCCGTCAGAGCCTCAGAAGGAACCAACTCTGCCGACACCTTGATCTCGGATTTCTAGCTTCTTGAACCGTGAGACCATGCATTTCTGTTCTTTCAGCGCCCCAGCCAGTGGTACTCGGTTAGGGCAGCCCTAGGAAACTATACACACACTGCCTCCTGATTATTTGGAAGCACATTCTAGTTATCAGATCTTAAAAAAAAAATTATTTATTCGTGAGAGACAGAGAGAGGCAGAGACACAGGCAGAGGGAGAAGCAGGCTCCATGCAGGGAGCCCAATGTGGGACTTGATTCCGGGACTCCGGGATCACGCCCTGAGCTGAAGACAGATGCTCAACTGCTGAGCCACCCAGGCGTCCCAGATCTTTTCTTAAGACTTATTTTTATCTTTTTCTTTTTAAGATTTTTGTGTGTGTGTGTGTGTGTGAGAGAGATGGAGAGAGCCGTGTGCATGAGCGGGGGGAGGGGCAGAGGGAGAGAGAGAAGCAGGCTCCCCGCTGAGCAGGGGTGCTTGATCCCAGGACCCCGGGATCATGACTGGAGCCAAAGGCAGATGCTTAACCCACTGAGCCACCCAGATGCCCTAAAGATTTGAGAGAGACAGAGAGAGCCCGAATGGGGGGAGAAGCAGGAGGGGGAGTCTCCAGCAGCCTCCCCGCTGAGCGCAGAGCTGGGGGGGGGGCTCAACCCCATGACCTTGAGATCACGACCTGAGCCAAAACTGAGTCAGATGCTCAACCAACTGAGCCCTCCAGGTGCCCTCTGATCATTTTTTTCCTAATGCTTTTTTGCGTCCTCAGTCTGGCTGAGGGTTTCCAGGACGGTGGAGCAGGTTCTGACACATTTCTTTGGAGTCTGGCGGGGAGGGCGGTGTTGGGCTTGGTTTCCCATCCGCCGTGAAGTGGACCACTAAGCAGCCGTACTTGGAGCCAAACCTAGACTGGTGTGGGCGCTGTCAGAACAGCTGGGTCTCACTCGTGTCCGTGGGGCCAGTGAGAGGCACAGCGAGACCGGGACATTTGGCTTCAGCCCCAGCCCCATTTCCTACCCACCCTCTGCTCCCCTTCTTACTACTGGCTCCAAATGGCTTTTTTACTTAGTTGAATCTGGTGCTTTAAGGATATCTGTGAGGATTTTCAAAGAATGTGCTGCAAGCTCTGAAGGCACTCCCTGGAGACGCATTCCAGAGATGTTTCTGTCAAGGAAGGGGCAGCCTAGCCATGGGTGGTCACTGTGGTTGCCTGGTCTGGCTGGGCCTACACATGCAGATGTCAGGTCTGGAGGACTTTAAGGAAACTGACTGCATTATAATCTGAGTTATGACTATTACTGAAAAAAATGAACATGGTGAGCAAACATCAGCAGACTTAAGAATGAGGATACCCGTGCAGCCTGGGTGGCTCAGTGGTTTAGCACCGCCTTCAGCCCAGAGCCTGATCCTGGAGACTGGGGATGGAGTCCCACATCAGGCTCCCTGTATGGAGCCTGCTTCTCCCTCTGCCTGTGTCTCTGCCTCTCCCTCTCTGTCTCTCATGAATAAATAAATAATCTTTTTTTTTTTAAAGATTTTATCTATTTACTCATGATAGTCACACAGAGAGAGACAGAGGCAGAGACACAGGCAAAGGGAGAAGCAGGCTCCATACAGGGAGCCCGACGTGGGATTTGATCCCGGGTCTCCAGGATCGCGCCCCGGGCCAAAGGCAGGCGCCAAACCACTGCGCCACCCAGGAATCCCATAATCTTAAAAAAAAAAAAAAAAAAAAGGAATGAGGATATCCAGGTAGGTGCTTTTGCAAATGTGTTTATTTCCCCGTGTATTGACGTAGCTTCAGACTCTGCTTAGGGGAAATCATTATGGTGAAGGCCCAGGCTTACACTTCCTATTTGTAGAATCAAACCCACTGCTTGGCCTGAAGGACCATAATCAAGAGCACCCGAGACACCATCAGGGAGGTGAATTCTCAGTGACAGGGCTTGGGAATGGGTTCCTAGGGACAGCAGTGCCCACACTCCTCTGCACACTACTGGAGTTGGACTCATCCTGGGAAAGCTGATGGTGGGGTCATTGCTATAAACAGCCCTGAGGTTGCCCCTTGAGAGAGGTACCCAGAAGCACCTAGCACTGAGGAAAGAGCCAGACTTGCCAAGTAGAAGTATTTACAAAATGGTAATGAGCTGTTCTGTTTCTCTTCCTTGATTAAAAAATAAAATCTGTCTTCAAAATTAAAGAGAAAATTGGGGCCAGAGTTCAGTCCAGCTTTCTTGCTGCGTTGCCCCTTCCTGGTAGTGATGCCTGCCTGGCCACTGTGTGTTGTGGAATTCGCTTCCTGTTGGGATGAGTGGGTTGCGTAGGCACATGGTTCCCAAGCTTGCCAGGGGCTTGGGCTGGCTCAGAGCAGGCACCTGGCATGGAGTGGTCCAGGAAGAGGGTGCCTGATGGGCCCCAGAGTGCACAGGATCCGGGTTCAGGGGAAGTCGCAGTAGGGTAGGCGGAAGGGGTAGAGGGGTGTGTAGCGCGAGTCATGCCAGAGCAGCTTCTCCTCCAGGAAGGCCAAGGTCTGCAGGGTCAGAACCAGGGTCTGGTGTTTGAGCATGCTGTACACATTCAGGCCTGGGGGTAGGGGTAGAGAAGCAGTTCAGGCTGGGCTGCCTACCACATCTGGAGCCCCCTTTCCTCCTGGAGGGAGCAAACCCCTCCCCACATTCCCCTCCTATAGAGACACAGGGCCTGGCATGGGGTCCCGGATCTTGCAGGCTAGGTTCAAACCTGGGCTCAGCTGCTCACTGACGGCAAGACCCTGGGCAAGCGACTACCCTCCAGTCAGCCTCAGATGGAGAGCCTCCTGCGAGCCTGGCTTTGCCCTGCGCTGCGGCTGTGATTCCCACCTCACACTCCAGTGGGACAGACACACCAGAAGTAGAGGATGGGGCAAGTTGTGCAGGATCTTGTGGGCCTCAGGAGTACTTGGGCTTTGAAAGTACTTTGGGGGAAGTGGGAACCCCCCCCAGGTTGTGGGCAGAGGGAGCCCTGGGGCTCCCGGGCTTACAGGCGCCCTCTGGTGGCCGTGGTGGGGACAACAGGCTGCAGAAGAGAACAGAAACCCGGGGACAGGGCCGCCAAGGAGAGGGGGGCGCTGCCGGGTACAACTGGTGGAATTCCAGTACTTATAGGACAAGGTGCCCCTGAGAACCCCAGGTGCAGCTGTCAGAGAAGCAGCCAGTCACGCAGTCTGGAGAGAGAGCCTCAGGGATGAATCAATGTGGTGACGGCGGAGACTGGGCCCAGCCAGACGGGACCCTACCTCTCCGCCTGTCTGAGCTAGGAGCCAGATGAGGATAGTTGGCAGCCCGCGCAATCACTCCGTGCCCAGCACCGAGACCTGAGGTCGCACAAAGCTTTTAAGGATGGCATTTCCCAATGCCCTGTTCGGCCAAGCTGAGGGCTGGGTTGAAGAGGACACAGAGTGGCAGGTGTACAACTGGAACTGGCCCGTGGGCTGTTGGGGACCTGGGGAGAAGCGGGGCCCTCTGCTCACCGACAGCCGGGATTAGGTTGAAAGTCTTGAGCCCGGCGGTGGCCGCCACGACGTTCTGAGGCATGTCCTCGTATGCTCTGAAACCGAGGCCAGGAGGGGAATGCTGCAGAGGCCAGGGCCCCGCACCCGGCACCCCCACCCCCACTCTGCCCCGCACCCTCACAGGTCCACAAGGAGCACGGAGTCACCCCAGTGGCGGTAGCGGGCCAGCTCTGTCAGGTACTGGGGGTCCGAGGTTGGCAGCTCCAGGGAGTCTACAATGTGCAGGTCATCCTATTGGGAATAAAGGGCAGTCTGAGCCCGTGATGGGCTCCCGGGAGCCACCTGAATTCTCCAGCCCCCACAGCCCAGGCCCCAGGACCCCAGCGGCTCCTGGTGGGATCAGGGCTGTACCTGGGCCAGCTTGACCGTCAGCGCCACCTTGAGGCCCTGCACCCGCACTTTCATGGGCAGCATATAGTAGTAGCTGGTGGGACCACGGGGGCCATGGGCAATGCCTCCTGCAGAGACAGAGATGTGTGAACAGGTAAAGACCCCAGCTGGGCATAGAGGTCAGAAATTTGTCACAGTGGCTGGTGTAGAAAGGCTGCCGGCAGGCAAACAGAATCAGCAAAGAGGACAGGGCCTCAGGTCCAGCATCACCTGCAATAGATGACTGCCTCACTGAGCCTGTTTTCTCAGCTGTCAAACCCTGAGGACCATCTACCTATTATGTCCATCCTCTGCTGGGCCCTGGGGGTGCAATACAGAACAAGATGGATGCCCTCATGTCATTCGTATTCAGACAGAGGAACCAGGGAATGAGGGCTGCCTTCTTGGGGGCAGCATAGCCAAAGGAGGTCAGGGAGGGCTTCCTGGAAGAGGCACAGGCCAAACACATCCTAAGGATGGAAAGAGTCGGCCAGGCAAATGGGAGAGGTGTCTGGTCAGAGAGGATGTAGAGGAACAGGTGGGGGGTGTGGCCTGTAGGCTCCACTGCTTGGAAGGCCAAGGTAAGGAGCTCAGACTTCCCAAAAAGGCTGGGGAGCTGGGCGGTTTAGGAAAAGCAGGAAGTCTGGTCCAGGAGAGTTGAGACAGGAGTCAGGGTCAAAAGGGGCTGTGGCCACAGTCTGATGAGAGGCCAGGGCACCTGGGGGGCTCAGTCAGTTAAGCATCTGCCTTCGGCTCAGGCCATGATCCCAGGGTCCTGGGATTGAGCCCTGCATTGGGCTCCCAGCTCAGCAGGTGGCCTGCTTCTTCCTCTCCCTCTGCCGTTCCCCCTGCTTGTTGTCTCTCTTCTCTCAACTAAAGGAAATATTTTTTAAAAAGGGGTGGGGGTGGGGGAGTGCAGGCTAGGGCCAGGGCTGGTGGGGGCTGGGAAAGTAGACAACTCTCAGATTTCTGACCCGCACATGGGCAGTGAGGTCTCTGGGCTTGAGTCCTGCTGCCCCTGCCCAAGTAGAAGGAATGGGACTGACTGAGGCATCACAACAGACGTAGGTGTGTATGTGAGATTAAACACCCAGGCGCCCCCCACTCACCTCCTCGCCAGATGGGGGAACGGATGCTGCCATGCCTAGAGCGCCCACTGCCTTTTTGTGGCCAAGGCTTCCGGCCTCCACCCTGCACCTCGGCCCTGGTCTTGGTCTTAGCGTAGCTCTGCAGGTGCAAAGGCAGGAGACGGTCAGGTTCCCGAGGCAGACATGGTCACGGCCGAAAGGCCCCAGGCCTGGGAACCCTTGCCACTGGGGAGCCTGACAAGAGGCACAGAGATTAGAGCTCCATCGGGACAAGCACACAGCACTTGGGGAGGGAGAGAAGGCTGAAGAAATCGAGAGTTCCCTCGTTCACTCACAGCCTCAGAAAGGCAGGGGCGCTGCTGCCTGGCACACAGTAGGCACTCAGGTTTTTTGAGTGATTTTAATATGGTGGCGACTGAAAGGAAGGTGTGGCATAGGGAAACGTGTGTGGAGAGTGGAGAAAATCAGGGACAGGTGGGGACGTGACGAGGGACTTCCAATGTCAGGCTGAAGACTTCGTTCCTAGCACCATGGTGAGCCAGGGAGGGTGTGAGCAGGGGGAGGACTCCCTGGACGTGAGGTAAGCAGATGGAAAGCAAAAGAGACATGACCGATACTGGCTTCTTCAATGCACTTGGCAAAAAATCCAAACTACTCACCACTGCTCCTGCTGATCTGTGTGGCCACACTTGGCTCCCTGTCGTCCCTGCTGCAGGACCTTTGCATGTGCTATTCCCATTACCTCTACCCTCACGCCACTGTCCCCTTTACCTAAGTCAGCACCTCCTACACACCTGAGGATAACTGTCCCCTTTCCTGGCACAACTTCCCTCATCATATATTTACAGGCATGACTACTTGATTCACATTCAGCTAACTAGACTCTGAGCTTCAAGAAGGGCAGGGATCTTGCCTGTCTTGTCCACAGCACAATGCCTAATGAACACCTGGCAAATCACCCATCAGTGAATAGTTCAGAAGAGAGAAGGCCTGAGGCTAGCAGTCCAGGGAAGACAAACTGAGGAGCCCTCTGCCTCCTTCCACCAACGTCACCCAATTCGGGCACTCACAATTCTCTTAAAGTTCCTCTGCCAGATGGCAACCTGGTGCAAGATATCCAACCTATGGAGAAAGAAGAGGACGTGAAAGGCCTACCTCCAGTTAAAGCCCTTCCCACCGCACCACATGAAAATAGGGGCTCCCCCATTCTTGTTCCAGGGCCCTATGTGATCTACCCCTGCCCCTCGCTGCCCCATCTCATACCACCTCCAGTCCCATTCCATTTCCATTCTGTGAAATGGGGTCCAGCCTCCGTGCCTTTGTGCTCACCGTTCCCTCTGCCCGACATGCTCTTCCCCTGGCTGGTTCCTTCTCAGCCCAAACAACATCTCCAAGAGGAGCCTCCTTGCTAAGACGACAGCCACTTCTTCCTCCTTCTCACAGTATCTCATTCTCTTTCTATTCTTACAACTTACTTATTGCCACCTCCTTTATGGACTGGTTTGCTTCTCTAGCCCTGCAGTATCCCATTCAGTAGACATTGGCCACACATATGGCTATTGAACAACTGAAATGTGGCCAGTGTTACATGTTGAAATGACAATATTTTAGATATATCAGTTTAAATAAAATTGATTATTTCTTCCTATTTTTCTTTAAATGTGGCTACTAGCAAAATTTAAATTATACACGTGATTCACATTATGTGGCTATGTTGGACATGACTGCCAGGGTAGCTTGCCAGGGGCTGGCAAACTGCTATGGCTAGTAGGCCAAATCTGGCCTGCTGCCTGTATCTGTAAATATGTTTTACTGGAACACAGCCATGCTTCTGCTTACAAACTGTCTATAGCTGCTATTGCACTACATCAGCAGAGATGAGGAGTTGCCATGGCTACATTATACCCTGCAAAGCCGGAAATATTTACTATCTGGCCCTTTACAGAAAAAGCTTGCAGACCCTCGCTCTTGACTATAAGCAACATCAGCAACCTTGGTGCTCATTCACTGCTGTAGTCCCAACACCTAGAATGGAATTTGGCACATAGCAGATGCTTTTTAAGTATTTACCAAATACACAAAATATGTTGTTTTTAATTTATTTTGTCATCCTGCACTAGATTGGGACTCTATATGTTGTCTTTAATTTTTTTTTTGAAAGATTTTATTTATTTATTCATGAGAGACACAGAGAGAGGCAGAGACACAGGCAGAGGGAGAAGCAGGCTCCATGCAGGGAGCCCGACATGGGACTCAATCCCGGGACTCCAGGATCACACTCTGAGCTGAAGGCGGCGCTAAACCGCTGAGCCACCCAGGGATCCTGTCCTTAATTTCTTGTCACTCCACTAGACTGAGACTCTGTAAAAGCAGGGGACCAATGAAAGGGCTACTGAGTAGTGATAGTAATGAACTAACAGCACTTATTAAGTGCCAGATACAATGCACTTGAGGGGCATCATACGCCTTGGCAAGCCAGCAATAAGCCAGCCCAAGGAGTTGGCCCACATAAGGTTGAGATCCTGGCTCTAAAGCTTAGAAGCTGTGTGACTTTGAGCAAATTCCTTAACCTGTCTGTGCTCAGTTTCTTTTCTTTTCTTTTTTTTTTTTTTTTAAGATTTATTTATTTATTCATGAGACACACAGAGAGAGACAGAGACACAGGCACAGGGAGAAGCAGGCTCCATGCAGGGAGCCCAATGCAGGACTACATGCGAGGACCCTGGGATCACCACCTGAGCCAAAGGCAGATGCTCAACCGCTGAACCAATCAGGTGCCCTGTTTGGAGTTTCTTTATCTACAAAGCAAAGCAAAACAAACAAACAAACACCCCACCTCCCCAACCGTGGATCCTATCCTAGGGTTGCCATAAGGATCTACTTAACCAAAACGTAAATAGGCTACGATAGGCACTCAGTAAGGGCTTAACCATTGTAAGTGCTTATTTTTGCAAAACCCGGTAACAGCAATCATAATCAACATATCTACAGAACCAATCATGTGCCACAATTAACTCATGTCACCATCACAGCAACCTCTTGAGGTTTGACAGAACGGGGGACACTGGAACACAAGAGGGAAGGCAGGATTTGAACTCAGTCACTCAGGCTCCAGAGTTCTGCGTCCTTAACTCTTGGGGGACCTCAACCTCACACAACTCTGCAGGAGGGAAAACCATCATCCCCGTTTGGCAGGTGGAGAAACTGAGGCTCAAGCCCAGGTCATCCTGATCCCTGAAGCCCCGCTTCTCGTCCCTCCGGCACTCGGTTCACCATTTCACTCCCACTCACCTGGGCGCTGTGGAGAAAACTTCGGGGTGCAGCTCGGCCAGACCCACGCGCTCCTGCTCGTAGCCCCGAAGGGACTCCACCCAGGCCTGCACCGGACGCCGGGGCGCCGGTACCGGGAGCTCGCACCTGCGCAGCACGGGCTCCTGGGGACCTGAAGCGATTGGGAGGTCGTCGGTCAGGGCCGCGCGTCTGGGCTCCCGGTCGCCGTCCCTCCTAGGGCGACCCCGGCAGCCTCACCCGCGCTCCCTACGGCCTCCGGCTCGGCCGCCTGCGGCACCGCCTCTTCCGCCACCGCGTTCAAGCCCTGTAAACGGCGGCCGAGAGTGAGCGTCGACCCCCGGAACCGCCAACCTTTGTCCTCAGACCCCGTCCCCAGCCTCCGGCCTCACCCGGCAGCCCGTGGGCCGGCGCCAGGCCCGCGCCGCGGCCCGGACTAGCCGCAGCATCGTCGCGCAGCTCCCCACGCGGAGAGGTCACGGCTGCCTCGGGCTGCGCGCGTCGCCTAGCGATGACGTCACGCCCGCGACACCGCCCACCCCGTTCGGATCGGCGCGGGAAAGCTGAGCGTGCGAGATCGAAGACGGCGGGGCCTGGCCCAGGGTGCCTCCATCTCCGCCCAAGACTAACAACCTCCAGCCCCCGACCCTCACGCCTGGCCGCAGGGACCCTCAGCAGCACCTGGAAACGCGACCTCGCAACAAAAAGGCGCGCTCCTAGCGTAGGCCCCGCGTTTCTTGGGCCCCGCCCCCGAAGCGCCTGTGCAGGAATTCAGCCAATAAGGCCTCCCTGCCGAAGGGTTTCGCTCCTCGTCCAGCCAATGAGCGTTAAGTGTGGAAAGTGGCCCCGCCTATGGCTGGGGCGGTTCGGGGGCGGGACCTAAGGAACTAGGACCCCCTAGTTTACTAGGGCGGTTACTCTTTGGGTGGCGGTCACGCCCTCCAGGCCCCGCCCCCGCCCCCGTCTGGCTCCCCTAAACCCTCCGCGTTGTTTTTTCGGTTTCCAATAAAGCGGTTTTGTGTGTGTGTTTACGTGGAGGGCCTCATCTCCCGCAGGAAACCCTTAGGATCGAGTCTGTGGGACCGTGCGTCTCAGATCCCCCAAAGCAGACGGCCGTGTTCCCCTGGAACCACAGAGGGGTCTGGGTCTTCTCCACCTCCGAGGCACGGTCCTGTCCGCTCTTAGACCGCTCTCCGAGGACAGAGCAAGCTGGGGAGGCCGCAGACCCTGGATCGCCTGCCTCGTTGCGCATCCTTACAACTGACGTGCAAATATTCGTTTTTTGTTTCTTTGCCACGTTCCCCGCGTGGCCTCCAGAGGGCGGCATGAACCCATAGCAGCCTTCGCTGCCTCCGGAGCCTGACAACCCTCCCACCCCCACCCCATTCATTGGCCTGGACCAGGAGGAGCTCAGCCACCTAGATCGTGGTCTGGAAGCCAACCTCAGTTTCCTCATCTGGAAAATGGAGAGGTCGTGAGACTTCAATGCGATGAAGTCATGCATAGCACAAAGTGAACACTTAATGGTATTATTATTTTTTATTTTTATTTTTTTTAAGATTTTTTATTTATTTATTCATGATAGTCACACAGAGAGAGACAGAGAGGCAGAGACACAGGCAGAGGGAGAAGCAGGCTCCATGCACCGGGAGCCCGACGTGGGATTCGATCCTGGGTCTCCAGGATCGCGCCCTGGGCCAAAGGCAGGCGCCAAACCGCTGCGCCACTCAGGGATCCCTATTTTTATTTTTATTGAGGGTGAGTTTTAGCTTTAGAACAATTCAAGGGGGATCCCTGGGTGGCTCAGCAGTTGAGCGCCTGACTTTGGCGCTGGTGTGGTCCTGGGGTCCCAGGATTGAGTCCTATGTCGGGCTCCCTGCATAGAGCCTGCCCTCTGCCTGTGTCTCTGCCTCTCTCTCTCTCTCTCTCTCTCTCTGTCTTTCATGAATAAATAATAAAATAAAATATTAAAAAAAAAAAGAGAGAGAACAAATCAAAAAGGACACCTGGGTGTCTCAGTGGTTGAGTGTCTGCCTTCTGTCCAGGTCATGATCCCGGGGTCCTGGGATCAAGCCCCTCATCCCCACGGGGAGCCTGTTTTTCCCTCTGTCTCTGTCTCTGGCTCTCTTTGTGTGTCTCTTATGAATAAATTAATTAATTAAATTTTTAAAAAAAAAAGTCAAGAACCAAAGCAGAGATGGGGTGAAACTTGAAGGACATTAATACTGTACTAAAGATGTGGGCACTTTTTTTTGTGTTCGTATCTGATGTATAACATGTATTTTTGCGTAGTATTAATAAAAATTTACGATGTACTTGATTGTGTATTCTATCCCTGCTAGAATAATTGTGGATGCCTATTTAAAACTCCACCCACTTTGCAATTTAGAAAGGTCTTTCAATCCTTTATGTTGTAGCATTCTATTTATTCATTTTATGTTTGCATAGGTAATTCACACACCCAGGTAAAGAAAATGTCAACAGCTACAAAAGTATAACTGGAGTTAAATGTCTCCTGTAGTCTCTGACTCTGCCCCTCCCTGGTTCCATTCTCTAAAAGCTACCACCACAACCAGCTATGTGTCTCCTCCCAGAACCAGTTTATGATTTTATTTTTTTTTAAGATTTTATTTATTTATTCATAGACACAGAGAGAGTGGCAGAGACACAGGCAGAAGGAGAAGCAGGCTCCATGCAGGGAGCCCGACGTGGGACTTGATCCCTGGTCTCCAGGATGGCGCCCTGGGCCAAAGGCAGGCGCTAAACCGCTGCGCCACCCAGGGATCCAGGGGAAGAACTCTTAACCCCTGGGGGCAGGGGCCTCACAGGGGACTTTCCTGAAGCTGTACCTGAGAGTTCAGGTTTTTTTTTAATTTATTTATTATTATTTATTTATTTATTTATTTATTTATTTATGATAGTCATACAGAGAGAAAGAGAGGCAGAGACACAGGCAGAGGGAGAAGCAGGCTCCATGCACCAGGAGCCCGACGTGGGATTCGATCCCGGGTCTCCAGGATCGCGCCCTGGGCCAAAGGCAGGCGCCAAACCACTGCACCACCCAGGGATCCCCGAGAGTTCAGGTTTTGAGGGTCCATCAGGAGTTTGTCCAGAAAAGAAAAGCTGTTCCAGATGGAAAGAATGGGGTTGCAAAGGCCAGAAGTGGAGAGAGAGCGGCAGGAGTCAGGTGTGGCTGGGCCTTCCTACTAATCTCTGTATCGTTTCTATTTATTTATTTATTTATTTATTTATTTATTTATTTACAATTTATTTTTGTATCATTTCAATTTTAGTGTGTGCTGCTGAAGCAAGCACATGGCTGGGCCTTCCTGATGGCATCTCATTCATTTAAGCTGACCCACCTCAGGGCCTTTGCACTTGCACTGTTGTTTTTTCTGCCTGGAACATACTTTTCCCAGAGCTCCACATGGCTCTCTCTCTCATGGTTTTCAGTTCTTTGCTCAAATGGCACCTCCTCCAAGAAGCCTGTCTTGACCACCCTATTTAAAATTGCAATCCCGGGCAGCCTGGGTGGCTCAGTGGTTTAGTGCTGCCTTCGGCCAAGGCATGATCCTGGAGACCTGGTATCGAGTCCCACGTTGGGCTCCCTGCATGGAGCCTGCTTCTCATTCTGCCTGTGTCTCTGCCTCTCTTTCTCTCTGTGTCTCTCATGAATAAATAAATAAAATGTTTCAAAAAATAAAATAAAATAAAATTGCAATCCTCACTCCTGGCCCTTCTGATCCTTAGACTTTTTTTTTCCCCATCAGTACTCAGTATTTATCTTCTAATATCCTATGTAATTTTGTGTTTTTTTTTGTTTTTTTTTTTTTTTTTATGATAGTCACAGAGAGAGAGAGAGAGGCAGAGACACAGGCAGAGGGAGAAGCAGGCTCCATGCACCGGGAGCCCGACGTGGGATTCGATCCCGAGTCTCCAGGATCGCGCCCTGGGCCAAAGGCAGGCGCCAAACCGCTGCGCCACCCAGGGATCCCAATTTTGTGTTTTTTAATGCTTTTTGTTGTCTCCCACATTAGAATATAAACTCGCCCAGGACAGAAATTTTGCTCAGTTTCCTTCCCTGCTGTAGATCTAGCACCCAGGATAGTGGCTATAACACAGTAGAGATTCAATACCTGTTTCTTGAGTGGATTTCTTTGCTCATCATCCTGAAATAGAAAGCTGTCCCTTTGTCTCCTGAGTCGTAAGTCTTTACCCCCCTGATGTCATGGGCACATAAGGTACTAAAAAGGGATTTTTTTTTTTACCCTATGACGCTGTACTCATATAGACACAAGTTCTCCACCACGCACCGCCACCCATAGTCATTCTCCCTCCACAGAAGGAGCCTGCAAACACCCGAGTCAGATCACATCCCTCCCTTGCTCAGAACACTCCACACCTCTCATTTCACTTTAAACAAAAGCCAAAGCCCTCACTGCAGGCTGCAAAGCCTTGCAGGACCTGTCCTCATGTCCTCCGACCCTCCCCCTTTATCACTCTGTGGTTTAAGCCACACTGGTCTTCTCATGCTAGTCAATCCCATGCTAGCCTGAGGGCCTTTGCACTGGAGCTTCCCTTCTGCCTGGACCTCTGTCCTTTAAATATCTGCATGACTCACTTTCTCACCTCCTTCAGGTTTTTACTCAAATGTTACCTTCCCGGGTGGCACTGGGTCTAGAGTCACTCTTCCCTCCCTACTGTACATCCTTCATAGGCCTTCCCAGTCATTGTTTCCGGTGCTTTTACCGCATTCTAACAGATGATGTCATTCTTATTTATCTTGACTCTTGACTGTCTCTTTCATTAGAATGTCAGCTCCTGGAGAAGGGGGTCTTTATTTCTTGCTGAGCTTCCTTGCTAAGAAAGGTGCCAGCCTTCAGTTCAGGTCATGGTCCTGGGGTCCTGGGATTGAGCCCCACATCAGGCTCCCTGCTCATATGAAAGGAAAAAAGGAAGGAAGAAGGAAGGAAGGAAGGAAGGAAGGAAGGAAGGAAGGAAGGAAGGAAGAGAAGAGAAAAGAAAGGTGCCAGGCACCTAATAGGTTCTCAGTATACAATAATTGAACCAATGGGATGTAGAGAAAGAGGTTTGCACGGGAGTACTCTACTGGGGTATGGATTGTGAGTGAGCCTTAATGAAAGGGCAGTAAGAACCTTGAGACCTGCATACTGCAAGGCTCAAACTTTGACCATTTTGGCCCAAGGCAGGGTGGAGGTCAAAGGTTGATGTGTCTAGCCCACTCCTGTGGATCAAAGGCTCAATTGCAGGTGACCTTTGTCCCCATGGCATGTGGCAAATGTCAGCTTTGCAGCCCAGAGAAGATCTCTGCTGACCACGTAGGAAGCATACATCAGGAGCTGGAAGACCTTCAACATCTGGTCTTTTCTTGTCCCCCATCACTGTGCAAGGGTTTTCACAAAGGCCACAGGTCAAGGATGGAATACTGGGGGCAGCCCTTGGAGAGGAGGTACAGGGCACAGGTGCAGGCTTGACCAGGGGCCACTGACCTCCTGGGGAGAGCTGCTCCCTCATCGCTACCAAAACATCTGCTGCATGTTTGTTTGCAGCTCTGTTTGTGGGTGACCGCCACACGTGAGGACGAGGAGTCTCCCATTGCAGCACCCCTCAGAGCCCCTGGGGATAGGCCTGATTTGCATAGACATTTCTATTCCCTTTGACTTCCCTTCAGGTCGGCCCAGATGGGAAGTAGAGCAGAAAAAAGGGCTTGAACCCCTTGGGACAGGGCACCTGGACTCTCCAGGCCTCAGTTTCCTCTTTTGTAAAATGGGAGTATAATTATCCTGCCCTCACATGGTAATGGTGGGGCCATCCATTCCCTGCTCCACCTTGCCCCACGGTGAGGGGCTGACCCTTGCATAGGCCACCTCCTTGCCCACTGGCTTCTGCCCAAATTTAGCCAATGGCAGCCACTGAGGGCTGACTGAGGACTGGAGGGTAGAAGGGGCCAGGGTATCTCTCCCCATCTGCTTCTAGCGGCCTCTCCCACTGAGAATGGTCTCTCAATTTGCTAATTTCTAAATAGTCTAACCCCTTTCCCAACTCTAGTTTCTCATCTCTGTAACCAACCCCTGTGCTGAATCCCCTCTGTCGGGGATGTGTCTATCTTCCTGTGTAGACCCTGACTGATGTAAAGCAGCTGTGAGGCATTTGTGTTTTGGTTGTTTGATTTTATTTTTTTAGGGCACAATTTAGGTTAGGGCACCTGGGTGGCTCAGTGGTTGAGCATCTGCCTTTGGCTCGGGCGTGATCCCGGGGTCCTGGGATCGAGTCCTGCATCGGGCTCCTCGCATGGAGCCTGCTTCTCCCTCTGCCTGTGTCTCTGCCTCTCTCTGTGTCTCTCATGAACAAATAAATAAAATATTTTTTTAAAAAATAAAGGCTACAATTTAGGTAAAATAAAGTCTTCCCTTTTCAGCATACAGTTCTGCAAGCTCTCACAAACATATAGTCACGTAACTGCCACCACAATCAAGATACAGAATTGATTCATCACGAAAACTCTACTGCTCTGTTTTTCCTAGTCAGTCCCTCCCTCTGTCCCCAGCTCCCTCCCCCCAACCACTGGTCTGTTCACCATCCCTATAGTTTGGCCTGTTTTAGAATGTCATAGAAATGGAGTCACTCATTAAGTCACCTTTTCGGCCTGGCTACTTTCCTTCCTTATAATGCATCGGAGATTTCATCCATGTTGTTACATGTCACTAGTTCCTTACTTTCGGAACTAGGGATTACAAATACTCCATCCTTGAGTGGTCTTCTGTGTAAGAATGGCCTGCAGTTTGTCTACCCATTCTCTAGTTGAGGGAACCGCTGGGAGCTTTTTGCCAGTAACCAGCACTTTACATATATGTGAGCTGTTATTATTTGTGCTGGAGTGGGCTTGCTGAGAAGTGGGCCTCTGATGTGTCCTGCTCCCCCGACTGCGTGCCTCCCTCATCCAGAGAAAGCTCACCCTTCCTAGGCTGGAAGGGCCAAGACTATATCTGCTGAAGATGTGTCAGGGAACGGCCTCCACCAGGAGCCTTCTTGCCCCGTCCCTGAAGCTGAGAGTGGGCCCCGAGCCTGCGGGCGAGACGAGGCGGCTGCAGCTCCAGTGCCTGCCAAGATCAGCATCTGGAAAGCTTCTCTGCAGCTGGGGCCCCTTCCCCCAGTGCTGCGATGATGACGAGAAACTTGGGACCTGTCTCAGACACTTCTGTTCGTGCAGTTCCTCCTGCCAAAAGCCAAGGGCTGGGGGTTGGGGAGGACAGTGGAGGCCCAGGGAGGATGGAGGGATTAAGGAGAAGAATGTTCCGCATTTCACCAGGGATGGATGGGGTCCTGAGCGGTAAGCACTGCCCTCCTGTTCCGACCCACTGGGCAGGGATGGGGGCCACTGCCTCCCGACCAGGATGGGAACTCAGGATGAGCAACAAGGCAAAGAGTTCTAGTTCAGATCTCACCACCACCACTATGTGCTGGGTTTCCTCATCTTTAAAATGGGGTGATGAGGATGGGACACCTGGGAGGCTCAGTGGTTGAGCATCTGCCTTTGGTTCAGGGTGTGATCCTGGGGTCCTGGGGTTGAGTCCCGCATCGGGCCCCTGCTTCTCTCTCTGCCTCTCTCTGTGTGTCTCTCATGAATAAATAAACAAAATATTAAAGAAAATAAAATGAGGTGATGAGGAGAAGGCAAAACTCTGGAGAGAGTAAACGGATGAGTGGTGCCAGTGGGGAGAAACAGGGAGGGAGGGCTGAATTGGCGGAGCACAGAGGATTTTTAGGGCAGTGAAACTACTCTGGGTGATACCATAATGGTGGATCATTCATTATACATTCGTCTAAACCCACAGAATGCACACTGAGAGTGAACTCCAACGTATGCTATGGGCTCTGGGTACCCGGGTGGTCATCCGTTGGAACAAATGCACCCCTCTGCTGGGAATTTGATAGTAGGGAGGTTGTGCCTGTGTGGGAGCAGAAGGTATGTGGGAGATCTCGGTCCTTTCCACTCAGTTTTGCTGTAAACCTAAAACTGTTCTAAAAACTAAGGTCTAGGGCAGCCCCAGTGGCTCAGCGGTTTAGTGCCGCCTTCAGCCCAGGGTGTGATCCTAGACACCTGGGATGGAGTCCCACATAGAGCTCCCTGCATAGAGCCTGCTTCCCCCCCTGCTTGTGTCTCTGCCTCTCTCTCTCTCTCTCTCTGTGTGTGTGTCTCTCATGAATAAATAAATTTTTAAAAAATCTTAAAAAAAAAAACAAACCTAAGGTCTATTAAAAATAATGGGATGATGATAATAATAATAATGCCCCCCGCCCCAAAGTTGTGAAGAATGGTAGAGCCGCACCCAGGCCGGGCCCTTGTGTTGTGTGAGCGTTAGCCATTATTGTCAGTGGCCCTGTAATTAGTGAAGGCCCTACCTTCTCCTCTTCTGCCTGGGAGCTCCTCAAGCAAAGGGCCCTTTTTCCTTCTTCCAATGTTCTCTCACTCAGGGGCCCTCTTGGCAGGGCTAAGCTTTTCCCTTGACCTCCCACACCATCAGGAAGTCTAGGCCGGCAGTGTTTTCCAATTTTTAGAACCCGTTCCCTCAGCTGACCGCCAAGACCTTGTGTTGACCCAAAAGTAGGCGGTGGGGGGTTGGGGGTGGGGGGAGACGGAAGTCGTCTGTTGGTGTATTTGTGTGCCCCTGGGGACATCACCTTTGTCTAAGAGCCCTGGTCCCCCTACAGACAGCCCGGATATGTCTGTGCCCTTGCTGTCACCTCCATGCTGCCCCAGTTCTCTGGAGGGATGGTAAACTGCTGAGCCAGCCAGGGTGAGTTGGGGGGGGCGTCACTTCCTCCCCAGCCTTCAGGTCCCCACAGAAGGCTGAGATTTCCGCTTGATAGCTCCCTGGTGAGGGGAGGACACAATTTTCTTTTGCTTTGTACTCTGTGGTTTGAACACCTGGTTTGTAGAGGTTGTCCAGACAACACGCTTCACTTGGCAGAGGATTCAGCAAAGGTTTTCTGTAGGTCCAATTGGACCCCAAGATCTGGCCTGGAACTAAGTGGACTCTATAATCTGGCTCCGGAAAAAGAGCAAAGTCATTATCTGACTTTTCTTATCTCCCCATCGGAGCCCTGCTACCTATGTTAGAATGATCTAATTTCTTCTCTCTTCAGTCAGACAGTCACTTTCGGATGACAGAAACCAGTGAGACATAACCAGAGCTAGCACCGAGTAATACATGAATATATGTGCTGTGTACCTATAGGTAGCATTAATATATTGATTCTTTTCTTTTCACTTTTCTTTTCTTTTCTTTTCTTTCCTTTTCTTTTCTTTTTTTTTTTAGGTAGGCTCTGTGCCCAATGCGGGGCTTGAACTCATGACCCTGAGATCAAGAATTGCACCCGCTGAGCTAGGCAGGTGTGCGAATATATTGATTCTTAATGTTCATTTCTTTATGAATAACTTAAATATGTTTATTATTTTATTTTTTTAAGATTTTATTTATTTATTCATGAGAGACATACACACAGAGAGGCAGAGACACAGGCAGAGAGAGAAGCAGGCTCCATGCAGGGACCCTGATGCGGGACTTGATCGCAGGACCCCGAGATCACGCCCTGAGCTGAAGGCAGATGCTCAACCACTGAGCCACCCAGGTGTCCCTGTTTATTCTTTTTAATAGTATGTTTATTATTAACATCAATTTATTTAATAGCAACATGTTAAATAATACTTATATGTTTATTAGTCATGTTATTGTTGATATTACTGATATTTGTTATTATTTTTATTATAAGAACAATTTTATGACTAGAAGTCTGATGATTTGTTACCTATTATTTAATTTTTCATATCTTTGTCAATTTTTAAAATTGGGAATATGAACTCAAAAACAGTCCCCCAGGGTACACCATAAAAATCTGGCCCCCTGTCACCTGTTCCCCTGTCCCCAGTTCCCCTCCCAGAGGGTAACCACTGTGACTGGTATCTTATGCCATCTCCCAGAGGTGGCCTGTGAGCCCACAGGCAAATGTGTGTGTATTTATACAGCCCTTAAAAATACACTCAGAAATGAAGGCAAGCAATGCAAACTGATCTACATCATGCTTATTTTCACCTTAACACATTGAAGACAGTTTCACATCAAGACTAACCCATTTTTACTTTTTAATAGGCATAAATGGATCAATTTTAATTTCTTTTTGTATCATTTTGCTTTTCAACCTCTTTATGAAGTATAATATACATACAGAAGAGTGCACCAAACCTCTCTTTTCTATTGGTTTCATTGGCAGCAAGACACCTTGTTTTTTTATTTTTTAATTTTAGTTTTCCTGAGGTATCGTTGACATATAAAACTGTGAGACATTTAAAGTGTACACCATGCTGATTTGATATATGTACACATTGCGAAAGGGCTCACAAGCTAATTAATTAACACGTTCGTCATCTCACGTGTTTATGTTTTTTGTGTGTGAGAATATTAAAGTTCTACTCTCCTAGCAAATTTCAATTGTATAATACAGTGTCAGCAAGTACAGTTGCCACATTTTACATTAGATCCTCAGACTTTATTCATCTTACAGCTGCAAGTTTGCCCCCTTTTACCAAACTCTCCCTTTTACCCACCCACCCCAGTCTCTGGCAATCACCACTTTCCTTACTCTCTGTTTCTCTGAGTTTGACCTTGTTTTGTTTTGTTTAGATTCCACACATAAGTGATACAAAACAGTATTTGTCTTTCTCTGCTTGGCTTATTTCATTTTGTATAATCTCTCCAGGTGCATCCACGCTGTTGAAAATGGCAGGATTGTCTTCTTTCTAGTGGCTGAATAATATTTCATTGTGTGTGTATCACATTTTCTTTTTTTAATACTTTTTTAAAGATTTTATTAACTTATTTGAGAGAGAGAGAGAGAGGGAGAGAATGAGCAGTGCGGAGAGGGAGAGGCAGAGGAGAGGGAGAAAGACGAGGCACCTGGGTGGCTCAGTTGGTCAAGCAGCTGCCTTCGGCTCAGGTCGTGACGCCAGGGTCCTGAGATTGAGCCCTGCATCAGGCTCCTTGCTCAGCAGGGAGTTTGCTTTTCCCTCTGCCCCTCACCCAGCTCGTGTCCTCATGCTCTCTCTCCAAAAAAAAAAAAAAAAAAGAAAAGAAAAGAAAATTAATTAAAAAAAAAAACGAAGAGAGAAAGAGAAGCAGACTCCCCACTGATCAGGAAGTCCAATGCAGGGCTCAATCTCAGGACTCAGAGATCATGAACTGAGCCAACAGGAGACACTTAACCGACCAAATCACCCAGGCTCCCCCCCAGCAGTTAATTTTTTATTTAATTTATTATTGGTATAGGACACACATGCACATGTTACAAAAATCACGAGGCAGGAGAGGGTTCCTAGAATGAAAGCGGCCTCCCTCCCATGCCTTGTCTCTTTCACTTCATCTCCTAGGGAATTCACTAGTTTTTCTTCCTGCAATATTCTGGATATTTTGAGCTCATGTCGTAGAACCACAGCTCCATAAGGACAGGATTTTTTTTTTTTTGTTCCAGATCTACCTCCAGCCTTTTAGGATACTGTCTGGCACATAGTAGGTGCTTAATGTACCTGGTAGACATATAAGAAGGTTATGTATGCATTTTCACAAATAGTACCCTCCTAAAAGGCTGTCTCTTGCACCAGAACATAAGCTCCATGGGTGAGAACTTTTTTTCCAGTTTGGTTCACTGCTGTGCCCAGTAGGTATACCAAAAATATTTGTTGAAGGAATGAAAGGTTCTCCTATCATATTGTCCAGCCACAAATTTCTCACCACACACACATGTATGTGCATCAGTAAATGAAGGTGTCCTTCCATCCTAGCAGCTAGGCACACAGAGATGCCTAGGAGAAGCTGAATGAAGAAAAGAGAGGGAAACCAAAGAATTGTAGAGAAGATGGGGCCCCAGGTTGGAAGGCAGGATAAACGTGGGCCTTCTTGTCTGGTTGACCGCAGCAAGGGTTGGACAGTCATCCATCAGCAGAGGCGGGGTAGATTTTTGGGTGCTCCCAGTTTTGTAGGAGTCTTTTCTGAATTCTGAGGTCTTATCAAGGCAAAAAACGAATCCTGTCTTTGGGACAGGGCGTGGCACATGGTAGGAACTTGATTATTTGTTGGAAGGAACTCAGAGTAGGCGCTTCATACTTATTTGCTGCATTGACACATAGGTGCTTCGGGGGCTCCTTGTTGAGTAAATAAAGGGAATCTCATGCTCTCCTCCAATTCCAGGGTCCCAGGGATGGGCCAAGAGCATATCTACAAAGATATACAAAGACAGTTGTTTCAGGTGGAGGCCACCTGGCTAGGAGAGACGCGACGTCACGGAGCCGCGTGACGTCACTCGCCGGCAGGTTCTCACGAGTGGGGGCTGGGAGGGACAGGGCGAGGGGTGGGGGGGGGCGGACAAAGGGACCCCGCGCCTCCCCCGCCGTAGCAGCGCGCGCTCCGGCCCGACCCGCCACATCTGGAATTCATTGCCTCAGCGGCCCGGAAAGGGGAGGAGAGGAGGGCGGGGCGAGTGGGGGGCCTAGGCGGTGTCTCTCCCCGCCCCCTCCGTCCCCGGTCCCGATCCCCGGGACGCAGTCCCAGCTCGGCGGGCAGCCCCAGCCCCTGCCGATGCCGTCCCGGGGACGCCGACACCGAAGCTCCTCCGGCCAGGGCAGGGACCCGGGCCGGCCCAGCCAGGTGAGTGTGCCGGGCGACGGCGGAGGCAGAAAGGACGGGCCCGGGGTTCTCTGAGTCGCAGGATCGGAGCTGCGGGGGCCAGGCCAGGGGTTGGGGGCGCAGCGGGGCGCGCACGCGCCGCCCGCGCTCCTGCTGCACGGAGGGAGTGGTCACCGCGCGCCCTCCCCACGACTCCAGGCGGCCCCTCCAGCCTCGGCAGCGAACCCCCAGACTGAGCTCCCCGCCTTCCCCGGCGGCAGGAAGTTGGCGCCGAAGAGAAGGCGGAATCCGAACGTTTTCGGCCGGAGACCGAGCGGCAGAACGCCGTGGTCCGGGCCGGGGGGCTCGGGGGGAGGGTGTCCGAGGGGCAGGGCCCTCCCCCTGGCCGACTCCGGCTGCGAGAGCGAGGGGTGCCGCGCGCCGCCAGGCTTCTAAGCCAAGGGGCGGGGTCCGCAGGGAGGGCAGTCTGCCCACCGCCTGCAGGTCGGCCTCCGTGCCTCAGTTTCCCCGAGTAGTTGGTCTTCAGTCACCCCCTCGGGGGCGTGGCTTTGTTCTGGAGGGAAAGGGCACGTGAGTGCGTGAGTCCCGCGCCTCTCCTTTCACCTGGGGCCCAGGGACAGGGCGGGGGTGCAGTCACCCGTGGCGCGGACCCCGTGTGGTCCCCTGCCCAGCAGAGCGTCGGAACCTCGCCCCCTCCTCCGGCACGAGTTGACTCACCCGGGGATTTCCATGCCCTCCCCGACTCTGCCGCAGTCAGATGCCCCGGGCGCCACGCGCTGAGCCCACGGTCCCCCCGCGTGGCGCGACGGCGGGTTTCGTATTGGCGGTGCGGCTGCTGCTGGGATCACCTCCCCCCCCCCCCACAACACACACGCTCCCGCCGCTAGGTCCTTCGGGAATACCCGGAGAAGCCCCCGGCGGGCCGCAGAGGCGTCCCCAGCCCCCACGGGAGACGTAGGGGTTCCTCGCGTGTGGCTGTCGCGAGAGAGGAGGCGCGGCCCCAGCGGGAGCGAGTGCGGATACCGCGCATTCCACCGCCAGATAAGGAGGCCTAGACTGCAGCCGAGGGCGGGGGCGGGCGCTGCCGCGGTCTCCACGGAGACGCGCTGGGCTTCGCCTGGCCGGAGGGCTGCCGGCCACCAGAGGGGTCTCCAGCCTTGGCTGTTGTTTGGGGGCTAGGCCGAGTTTAGGTGCCTCTACCCTTGGGGGCCCCCGGGGCTTCGTTTGTTTCGTCCGTCTGTCCATCCATCCATCCATCCATCCGTTCATCCATCCATCCATCACACAAGTTTTCTGAGCACCTTCTGAACGCCAGGCATCATGCCCAAGGGGCTGAAAACGGACTTGGTCGCTGGCCCCCAACACTCATTTAATCTACGGAAGCCAGACAGAAAACAAAAAATACAATAATAATCTCTGAGGCTGGAGGGTTGTGTGAAGATACTAAAGCAGGCTGCTGTAATAGACCCTGGAGAAAGTGGCTGTGATAGACTGAGGGTCAGAGGAGACACCCCCCCCCCCCCTCCGAGCCAGTGATCCTAAAACCGAAACGCGAAAGAGAAGGAGACAGTCATTCCAGGATGTGAGGGAAGGGCATGCCAGGTGGAAGGACAGCCAGAGCAAAGTCTCCGAGGTAGGGATGGAGGTGGCAACCTAGGAGGCCAGTGTGGTTAGAGTTGAGAGGCCCTGGGGGGAGAGGCCCTGGGGGGAGAGGCCCTGGGGAGAGGGGGCTAGCCCGGCAGGGGCCAGGTCATTTTGGGCAGTGGGGAGCCATGGATGGATTTGGAGCTCAAGGAGTGACGCGCTGTGTTGGAATTGTGCATTATATGGCTCCCCCTGGCCGCTGCATGGAGAATGGCAGCGAAGGGTGGGCCTGACCCCCAAAGGGAAACCAAAAGAAAGGGTGGAGGCGCTGCACTAGCTAGCGTAAGTGGAGCGGATCAGTGAGTGGCCATGGACCTGTAAACACAGGGCCTGCCTCAGTGGAACTCGGAGTAGGGCTCTTGGAAGCCGCTGAGGCTTCCTCTGTCCTTCCTCTCTTCTAATCTCCTCCTGCACAGTCTTGGTGTATCTTCCCTTCCCTCCAAACCCTGTCACTTGTCCCTCTCATTCCATTTCAGGCCTAGCCATTCCCCGTTTCTGAGCCCAGTGACCTCCTACTGAGCCTCTGGGAAGAAGTTAGGATGGCCTTGGTGAAGGTGAGCAGGAGACAGGCCCTGTGTTTAGCCAGGTCTGGGAGGCCGACACAGGGAGGGGAAGCCACCAAGGCCTGTCTCTGCCTGGGAGTGTGCCTCTTTTGTCAGTCTCCATCCAGGCCCCGCTTCCTCTTTCTGGGAAGCATGAATCTGCCTTAAATTCTATCTTCAGCAAAATCCTCCTGGGGAAGATGAGAGGAGGGGGCAGTGTGGGCTTCAGTTTCTCCCTCTCTAACTAGCCGAGCTACCTCTCCTTCTGAGGATCAACCTCCAAGGGCTGAGGGCTGCAGAAAGTGAGCATGTGGGCTTCCTCCACCCCCCCTCCTCTGCCGCACCCCCTCCCTCCCCCAAGAAGACAGACTTTTCCGTGGGTTTCTGGGGTATGAGGACCGAACTCAATTTTTATTTCTCCGGGAAGCATCCATAAATCTTACTCTGGGCTGCCAGGCCAGAAGGCTGGCGGCCCCATGTGAGGGAGGGGTGAAGGGGTCACCACCGGACACACCGTGGGCTTTTTAGCCCACCAGCAACGATGCTTCCCAGGTCTGCAAGGGGCCCTTGATTCGCAGTCATGAACCCCAAAAGGGGCCCAGTAGGCCAGGGCAGCCCGGGGGCGTCTGGTCTGCGTGACCCGGCGGTCAGGCCGCGGTTCATACTCTCCCCAGGGACATCCACACAGCCCTAACTCTGTTCTCTGAAAGAAGTGGTCGGCCTGTGAAGGACGCGGCCCTAGCGCTTTCCTTAGAGCGCCCCCAAGCGGGCCAATCAAGGGTGGAGGATGCAACGCTCCGGCCAATGGGCGAATCGCTCAAGGCCGGGGATTGAAAATAAGCCAATCAGGGCGCGGGCTGGTTCTGCCCGAAGGCCGGTCGGGTGAGGCCGAGGCCAGGGCCAGGCGAGCTCCCGGCCGGCTGCAGCCTGCGTCGGGCAGAGGGCATGGGGCGTCCAGAGCCCGGCCCGGCAGGGGAACAAGGGGCCTCTGTGTGGCGATCTGGGCGGGGCGGCAGTCTCCAGGGATGCGCACAAGCCTTTCTCTGTTTCCAAACTAGGACGGATGCCCCTTCACCCAAGGGGAGCAGCTGGCTCTGTCAGGCCCGGGGCCAGGGCGCCCCTCGGAGGGGGCGTCCGGGGACTGACATGGCTGGGTGACCCCGGAAGCCCCCCATCATTCCCAGGCTCACTAGGAACCGGCCTAACCAGCCTTTGCTGGAACCACACGATACTCCTGGAGCGCACGTGGTCCCTGCCAGGCATGTTTCCAGGGACCTGGGGAGGGAGGGCTTCCCGCACCCTCCCCCCTTGAGCTAGAGGCTGGGGCTTCCTCCGGGCTCCCCTCGGGAAAGACAGACCCTGCACCAGCTCCTCTGAGACACCCACCACCAAAAGGCCAGGAAGAAGGGGCCGTGATGTTGGCCTCTTGGCCTCTCTGCCCACGCTGCTTCCCGCCCCCTCCCCCCACGGCTCAGTTTTCCTTGAGAGGGGGGTGACTCAGTCTTTCATGGAAACAAATGCCGTCCCCCCCTCCTCCCTTCAACCCCCTCCCCTGCGGTGCGGCTCGCCCCCTCTTCGGCTCACATGACTTCAGCGCTGCAGCAGCTGCCCCATCCCTCCTAGCCAGGACCTCCCAGACTGGTCTCCTGTGGCTCCCCCAGCCCATCACCCCTTCCCAGCCCTTCCCACACCGGATGTGACCGGGAAGTGAGGACTCCACCCTGTTTGTTCCAGGGGCCTCACATCTGGATTTCATCCTGGCTGGGGAGGGAGGGGGGTGCCAGCGCCCTGCCCACCCCGCTGGGACCCTCTGTCTCAGGGCAGGGCTAGATGATGCTGATGAGAACAGGATGTTGGGAGTCTTGCCTGCCTAGCTCAGTCTGCATCCCCTCCTCAGAGACTGAACGGAGGGCACTTAGTCCCTAGGTGTGTGTGTGTGTGTGTGTGTGGCAGAAAGAGGGGAGCTAATACATTAGCTAGTATTTATTGAGTGCTTGCTATGTGCTAAGGGTACCTCATGGACCATTCAACAGGATTTTCCCATTACCCCATAGAGTGGCCTTTTCCCCATTGCACAGATGAGGACATTGGGGCCGAGAGGCCGAGTGTTGAGTGATTTCCCCAAGGTCCCACAGCATGTCAGGAGGAGTGAGGGTTGAACCCTGGGTTGCCTCCAAGGTCTTTGTCCTTGAAGGTGCTTGACCTCTGAGATGTTTAAACCTCAGGGCCATCCTGGTGTCTCCCCAAGACCTTATCTTGGGAGCATCCTTGGCCGCAAGGCTTAGACCCAGCCTGAAACCCAGGGCAGTGGGTGGTAATGAGCAGGGGATGGTTCTATCAGCAGCCAGCATCTTGCTAACCCAGGTTGGCAGGTGGCATGAGGTCCCAGGCTCTAGTGTATTCCAGAAGGGAGACGAGCCCTCCAGGCCCTGTCCAAGGGTCTGGGTAGGTGAGCAAGAGTTCTGGGAGTTTACTTTGTGTCCCTCATACTATTTGGGGGGAGCTTATGTTCTTTTGAAAGACTGTGCAGCTTAGATGTTATAGAGGCTTTGGAGTGGTTCTCTGGCTCTGCCACTTTCTAGCTGTAAGACTTAGAGTGAGTGAATTGACCTCTCTGAGTTTCCCATTGGTAAACTAGGGACGATAATACTTCTGACTTCATGTGGCTACTCCGTGCGAAGTGAGGGAGCTGGGATTCAAACCACAGCCATCCAGAGTCACATCCCAGGGAAGCAGCCACAGCACTGACCTGTCTGTCTGTCTGTCTCTCTTTCCTCTCTGCAGCTCTGACAGCCCCATGGCCCTGGCCGGCCACTGAGCCCCACCATGGGCAACCTGTACTCAGAGTACCTAAGCCCCAACAAGGTCCGGGAACACTATAATTACACCAAGGAGACGCTGGACACTCAGGAGACGGCCTCCCGCCAGGCGGCATTGGTCATCATCATCATCCTCTGCTTTGCCATCGTAGTAGAGAACCTGCTGGTGCTGATTGCAGTTGCTCGCAACAGCAAGTTCCACTCAGCCATGTACCTGTTCCTGGGCAACCTGGCTGCCTCGGACTTGCTGACTGGAGTGGCCTTCGTAGCTAATACTTTGCTCTCGGGCCCGGTCACCCTGGGGCTGACACCCATACAGTGGTTTGCCCGAGAGGGCTCTGCCTTCATCACACTCTCCGCCTCCGTCTTCAGCCTCTTGGCCATTGCCATTGAGCGGCACGTGGCCATTGCCAAGGTCAAGCTCTACGGCAGCGACAAGAGCTGCCGCATGCTGCTGCTTATCGGAGCCTCGTGGCTCATCTCGGTTGCTCTCGGGGGCTTGCCCATCCTCGGCTGGAACTGCCTGGGCCATCTCGAGGCCTGTTCCACTGTTCTGCCGCTTTATACCAAGCACTATGTGCTCTGCGTGGTAACCATCTTCTCTGTCATCTTATTGGCCATCGTCGCTCTGTATGTCCGAATCTACTGTGTGGTCCGCTCCAGCCAGGCCGATGTGGCTGGCCCACAGACGCTGGCCCTGCTCAAGACGGTCACCATTGTGCTGGGGGTCTTCATCGTCTGCTGGCTGCCTGCCTTTAGCATCCTGCTCCTGGACTATGCCTGTCCTGTCCGGTCCTGCCCCATCCTCTACAAGGCCCACTACTTCTTTGCCTTCGCCACCCTGAACTCATTGCTTAACCCTGTCATCTACACATGGCGCAGCCGGGACCTGCGGCGGGAGGTACTGCGGCCACTGCAGTGCTGCAAGCAGGCGGCAGGGGTTCAAGGACGGCGGGGTGGGACCCCGGGCCATCAGCTCCTGCCTCTCCGCAGCTCCAGCTCACTGGAGAGGGGCACGCACATGCCCACGTCGCCCATGTTTCTGGAGGACAACACGATAGTCTGAGGGGCAAGTGGGCCACCAGACCATGGCAGAGGACTCTGTGGGGAGGCACAGGGGACCTTGGACAGAGATGTGGGGCTGCCAAGCAAGATGCCCCCACTCCGCAGACCTGGGTGATATTGAAAATATCTCACACCGGGCAGAGCTGCATCAGGGTCAGAGGCTAGTGCGGTAACTGTTGTGACACCTTAGAACTGGATCGTGGGGAGGCTTGGATGACCTGGAAAGGGCCTGGGTTACAGCAGGCAGACACTCAGGTGGCACAGCAGACAAGCACTCAGGGGGAACTCAGGGCAGGAAAAATTTACAATCTGGTCCAAGGGATTTCAACATTTCACGACTCTCTGGCCCTTCGCCCTGTACAAAACTTCCCTCTCCGAGTCTAGACCCCCTGTCACCTTCTGGCAACCTTAGGCCACTTCCCCAGAACCACTGTCCCCAGGCGCTGGAGGCCTCCTCCCTGACTGTCCTGGGTGGCTCTGGCTAACAGTTGCAAGGCCCAAATCCACAGCTTCCTTAAATTTCACCAGCTGCCACTTTGGCTACTTCTTCCCTTTCCTCTCTCTCTCCACGAGATGCTGGGGAACCACAGGGTGGAGGCGGCGCTGGATGGCATTCTCAGACCTCACTGTCCAATTGCACTATTTGGGGGCACTGAAGCATCACCAAGGGCTGGAAAAACTGGCCTGGGGGGCTGAGTAGGACTCTGGGCCTCCTGGTGGGAAAGGGTAAAACTTGAGAAGGTTCTAGGGGAGCTGTTTGCACAGGATCCCCACTCCTAACCCCCCTCCCCAAGATACTTCCACCTCGAGCCCAGCTGAGCCCGCTGTATCTCCTTTCCAGTTGTATTGTATGGAGGAGCATGGGGGTGGGGGTGCCAAGGACACTTGTGGGGTACTCTGCCCTCAGCTGCTCCAGAAGGACTTTGCTAAATTCCATGGATAGATGGAAGGGACTTTGCGGTACAAATGAATATTTATGTGTGTCTGTGTGCATGTGTGCATGTGTGTGTGTCAGTGATGTGTGTGATCCCCTCTCCCCACCATGCTCCCCCAGAATGGATGCTATTGTGGTCTCACATGTGTGTTGAAGCTGCCAAAGAGGGGTCCGGTCCCTGCACAGGCCCCCTTTGTAATTGCTGGCTCATCTTCCCCCTTGGGAGCTGGGGTACAGCTCTTGGGGAAGGAAACCTCACGCCTCAAAGTGATTTCTTGTGAATGCAAAGGCTGGGGGAGGGGGTCTTGGGGGGCAAGGAGCCAGTCGGGGGTTTGTCTCCCCCATACAGCTCCCCAGATGCCCCCCGTGCCTGAGACCTGGGCCCAGGCCAATAAACGGTTCAGTCTCTCATTCTGGTGGTGGTTGTGTTTTGAGCCTTTAAGGCAGCAGTTCCCCTAACTAACTGTTCCCCTAACTAACTGTTCCCCTAACAACACCCGGTGGCTGGAGGGTGGATGGGATGGGGAGGGTGGCTGCTGCCCAGGCCACTCATACTTTGCCAGCCTTCCTATTTTGTGCCCCAACCCCAAGTCCCGCCCAAGCTAGGATTGCAGTGACTTCTGAGAAGACCAGGGTAAATGCTGACCTTTCCCCTAGGGCATCTGTCTGGCCCTTCCCAGTGATTAATTAGACTCCAGGCCTCCCTGCCTCCCTTCAAAAATAGCCTGGCGGGTGTGGGGAGGCTCCCTACTTCATCTCACATGCATGTTCCTCCCTGGGAGATGGTCTTGGGGGACATGGGCTCCAGATAACCCTCCAGGGCTCAGTATTCCCCAAAGGAATGGATAACTTTTGTCGAGCACCTCCCAAGATGTGAATCCTCAGAAGGTGGGAGTTACTATGAGCTATGGAGGAGACGCGGGTTCAGAGAAGGTAAGTGAGCTG
Source organism: Vulpes lagopus (assembly GCF_018345385.1). Taxonomy (NCBI): domain Eukaryota; kingdom Metazoa; phylum Chordata; class Mammalia; order Carnivora; family Canidae; genus Vulpes; species Vulpes lagopus. The sequence continues at coordinate 7,315,124 of NC_054830.1, read as the reverse complement.
CTCAGGGTCACACAGCTAGTTGGAGCAAGCCTTTGTCTGGATGTGAACTCAGGCAGGAACAATTTACAACCCGGTACAAGGAATTTCAACATCTCGCTGGGCTGACTCTGGATCCTGCCAGCTCTGCCACTGGGCCAGAGAGAGTATCCTCCACCCCCTCTTTGCCATGGGAGGAGTGGGGAGCATGCGCTGCCAGACCCACTCTGAATCAGGAGAAACCCAGATGGGACACAGCTGGGGGGTGGGTTCCTCGCTCAGCTCCAGGATGACACTCCCTTCTGCCCAGAGGCAAAGGGCCCAGCGGCTCCTTTGAAGACAGATTTGGAGCTTTAATGGGGAAGTCAGTTCCCTAAGCTAGAGCCCCACCCAACACACCAACGCAAATATTGGAGCAGCCAGTAAGAGAAGGAGTGGGGCACACAGCAGCCAGAGGCTGAGAGGTCTGCACTCCCCATCAGAATTCCCCTCCAGTAGTTCACAGACAACCTCTGTTTGGAAACCCGAGCTCCAGTTGAGTGGAAGGAACTGGAGGAAGAGGCACCGGTCAGGCCAGAGTCAATAAATTTCCCCCAGATACACACCTGCTTTCTGTACCTCCTCCTTCCAGCCTCTGCTCAAATACCACCTCCTCAGAGAGGCCTGCCCTGACCACCTTCTCTATGAGTCCCTCTCCTGCTTATCACCTGGGAGGACATTATAGATCAGCTAATCTGTCTCCTACCCCCATTAAAATGTGAGCGCCTTGAAGATAGGACGGCATCTATTTTTTTTTTTTAAGATTTATTTATTCATGAGAGATAGAGAGAGAGAGAGAGAGAGAGAGAGGCAGAGACAAGCAGAGGGAGAAGCAGGCTCTTCGCAGGAGCCCCATGTGGGACTCGATCCTGAATCCCAGGATCATGACCTGAGCCTAAGGCAGACGCTCAACCACTGAGTCACCCAGGTGTCCCAGGACGGCATCTGTTTTACCACTGTGGCTCTAGCATCTTAAATAGGACTTGGCATGTTCCCACTGCAGGACTTTTGCACCTGCTGTTCCCTCTGCCTGGGTGATCTTCCTCCACATATGCCTGTGCCTCGATCCTCTCTCACTCTTTGGGCCTACGATAAAATATCACTGTGGGTGAGGCCTGGCCATGCGTACATGTCTGGTCCTATCTGCATAACTTGCTACTTACTCTCTTAGATGCAAGACATTTTGCTTCTTCATCCTGCTTCTTTTTTTTTTTTTTTAAGATTTTATTTATTTATTCATGAGAGACAGAGACACAGAGAGAGGCAGAGACACAGGCAGAAGGAGAAGCAGGCTTCCCGCAAGGAGCCTGATGTGGGGCTCGATCCGGGATCATAGGATCACGCCCTGAACCAAAGCCAGATGCTCAACCGCTGAGCCACCCAGGTGTCCCATATCCTGCTTATTTTCTACCTCCCCCTTCAGAATGCCAGTTCTTTGACTGCAGGGTTGGAGGTGGTTTGTGTCTGTCTTGTTCGCTGCTTGGCCCCAGGACTCAGAACAGTGGTGAGGACACAGTAGGTGCTCAGTAAGTGCTTGTGAGTGAATTAAAGCAAAAGCAAAGCTGGTCATTTCAGTGAGTATTAAGTTTGTTTCCTGTGAAGAAAATAGTTTGAAGTACTCTGTAGACTCTATTACTGGCACTCTGACAGGTAAAAATAAAACAAAAAACTGAATCACCAGAGAGGTCAAGTAATCTAACCAAGGTCACGTAGCACATGCGTGGAGGGATGGGGATTTGAACCCAGGAAGTCCTTGGTTGAAAACTGTAGCAAAAAAAAAAAAAAAGCAAAAAAGAAAAGAAAACTGTAGTCGCATCTGATCCTCCTCAATATCCTGGCCTGAAGGTCTAATTTACTCACATCCCTCAAATTTTGGAGCCTAGAACAGAACAGACCAAGCCACAGGGATGCAAGAGGACTTTGACCTCCTTTTTCCCTATGGAGACTGTTGGCCATTTTGAAGCATTGGAATCACCTAGAGTAACCTGGTGAAATGCAGGCCCTCAAGCTTCTAGAACACAAAATGTGGCTAGTGTGATACAGGCGCTGAATCTTAATTTTAATTAATTTAAAAGTAAATAGCCACGTGTCACCATTGGCTACACTACCAACAGCACAATTCTAGATTCTGGATCTGGTTTCCACAGCCTCTGAGCCACTGATCCCTCTTGGTATGATGCCATCTTTTCAACAAGAATTTGTAAGTCTTACCACCATTATTACTGTGAATGACATTGTAGCTTTCACTTATTATTTCATGATTTTTGGAATGTTTCTTTTAATTATGATACCAAGATTAGACTCAGCTGCAGATGAAAGAAAACACAGAATAATAATAACTTAAGGGAGGGAAATTGATTTCCCTCATATAAAAGGGTTCAGAGAAATTGGTCCTGGATAAGGACAGATGCCCACTTATCAAGGGTCCTGACTCCTATCCCATGTACCTTGATCTCTCTCTCTTTCTCTCCCCTTCCCGCCATCCATCCATCCATCCATCCATCCCTCCACCTACCTACCTAAATACTTCACTATGTTTCCTAAGAACAAGGCATTCTCTTCTATAACCTTAGTAAAATTATCAAAATCAGGAATCTATAAACTTTAATCAGATTTCACCAATTGTCCTATTACTGACCTTTAGAGCAAAAGAATATCCCAGATCACTTGTTGCATTCAGTTGTCTTTTTAGTTTCCTTCAATTGGAACAGTTTCTGAACCTTTCATTGTCTTTCGTGACCTTGACATTTTTGAAAAATATAGGTCAGTTACTTGGCAGAATGTCCTTCCAGTTGAGTTTTTCTCATGTTTCCTCATGATTAAACTCAGGTTATGCATTTTTGGCAGAAATACCACAGAAGTAATGTGTTTTTTCTCAATCAGTTCCATCACTGGCAACGTTAACTTTGATCACTTGGTGGTATTTGCCAAAGTTCTCTTGAAAGTTACTATTTCCTTCTTTGTAATTTTTATGTATTTTGTGGGGAGGTACTCTGAGATTCTGTAAATATCCTATTGCTTATCAAATTTTCAGTCATTTAGCATCTATTCTTGTCTGATCCAATGACTACTCACTGAGTTTTTTTTTTCCTCTGAGTTTTTTTTTTAAAGAAAATCAGAGAACATCACGTCATTTTTCTTCCACTTTTTATTTTTAGAAGAAAGCAAAACTTTTTTAAACTTAACCACAATGCTATGATCGCACTTATCAAAAGTATCAATCAGTGTCAAAAATTTCCCTGTCTCTATTTTCATTTTTAGCATTTGTTTGACTCGTAATCCATCCAAACAAGGTCTTCTTGTGGCATTTAGTTAACGAATCTCTGGTGTATGCAAAGTTTTTTTCTTAATTAAAGATTTTATTTATTTATTTATGAGAGAGAAAGAGAGAGAGAGAGAGAGGGAAAGCATGAACAGGGGTGGGGAGGGCAAAGGGAGAGGGAGAAACAGACTTACTGCTCAACAGGGAACCCAACACTGGCTCGATCCCAGGATCTCAGGATCATGAGCTGAGGCAGCCAGGCACCCTTCTGAAGTGTCGTTTAACAAGCTTTCCTTGTGAAACCTATTTAACCTTGTTTAACGAGGCTTAACAGCCTATTTTTTCTTCCTTCCCTCCATCCTTCCTTCTTCCCTTCTTCCTTCCCTCCATTCTGGACTAACTCATTTGTTGAAGAAACCAGGCTCTTTGTCCTGGAAAGTTTCCCATAGTTTGGAATTGGCTGATGGCAGTCTTAAGGGGTGATTTAACAGGTTTCCCTGATGGCTTCAAGATTGGTATTTTTGGCTTCAATTCTCGATCGGTAGTTCTGGAAACTTCCATCAGGAGGACATGAAGTCTGGCTGTCCCTTTCTTGCTGATAACTAAGACTGATCAGGGCATTCAGGTGCCACCAGCCTGACCCCACCTTTATAAATTTCCCATCCAACTATTCCTTTTTTTTTTTATTTATTCATGAGAGACACAGAAGGAGAGAGAGAGGCAGAGACACAGGTAGAGGGAGAAGCAGGCTCCATGCTGGGAGCCCAACGTGGGACTCGATCCAGGGTCTCCAGGATCTTGCCGCGGGCGGAAGGCGGCGCTAAACCGCTGAGCCACCGGGGCTGCCCCCATCCAACTATTCCTAATGGTTTGGTCATCCATGGACAGCTGTTGACTGGATCCATTGTTTTCAAAGGATTTCTAGTCCATCTTCCCATCTTCACATCCTGGCTCTTTTTTCTCATTTGTCTACAAAGCAAATGTACTTTCCTAAAATTCAAACATCTGATGTTCACTACCTTTCCCTGAATGTCTTGTCTGGAAAAATCAAATCTGTCATAAAACGGAAATAAAGTTGGTTGGATGATTCATTTTTAGTGGTGATTGTGGTGTAAGTGTTAAAGGCACTAACTAGAAAGTCAGAAAAACCTGACTTGAGTCTCAAATCCAATAATCAACAACCCAGGTAGACTTTGGGCAAGTCACCTGACAAACCTCACCTGGTTTTTTCATTTGTAAAATGATTATGTTAATAATTCCAACCTCAAATGTAAAATGGTACTGCCACTTTGGAAAACAGTTTGATGGTTTCTTACAAAGGCAAATGTAAACTTAGCATATGACCCAGCAGTTTGACTCCAGGTATCTACCCAGGAGAAATGAAAACCTATGTCTGCACAAAGACTTGTATGTGAATGTTCATTACAGCATTTTTCTAATAGCCCCAAAGTGGAAACCACTCGAATGTCCATCAGCTGGTGAATGGATAAACAAAATGTGGTACATCCATACAATGGAGTATGACTCATCAATAAAAAGAGGTATATGTTGCTTATGTACTGATACACATAATAGCATGGATGAAACTCAAGGTAATTATGCTATGTGAAAGAAGCCAGACACGAAAGATCCCATATATGATTCCATTGTCCATAAGAGGCAATGTAGGTTAGTGGTTGCCTGGGGCTAGAGGTAGGAATAGGGATTAACTGTAAACAGGCATGAGGGCCATTATTGGGGTGATGAAAATATTTTAAAATCATGTGGATTGTGATGATAGTTGAACAACGTGGCAAATTTACTAAAAACCAGTGACATACTTAATTAGTAAAAATTTTGTGGATGTAAATTTTCCTTCAATAAGCTTATTAAAAAAGAAACCCAACTTCTCAAAAATACATACTGAGTGCTCTGTTTGCTTCCTACCCTGAGAGATCCTGCTGTTTAAGTAGGGGAGACAGTTCATAAAAATAAATATATATTACAATGTTAGGAAGTTTCCATCATGGAAAACAGTACCCAGTTTCCTTATAAGATTAAAAATAGAAATACCATATGATCTAACAATCCTAGCTCTGGGTATATATCCAAGGGAAATGAAATCAGTACCTTGGGGGAGCCTGAGTGGCTCAGTCAGTTAAGTGTCTGACTCTTGATCTCAGCTTAGGTCTTGATCTCAGGGTTGTGAGTTCAAGCCCTGCGTTGGGATCCACACTGAGTGTGGAGCTACTTAAAAAAATAAATTAAAAAAAATAAAAAAAAATCAGTATCTTGAAGAGATATTGATGCTCCCATGTTCATTGTAGCATTATTCACAGTAGCCAAGGTATGGGTTCATCAAAGGATAAATGAATAAAGAAAATGGGAGATATATACATATTTGTATATATATTACATATATGTATTACATATATACTTATAAATCACATATATATAACATAAAATGTGTGTGAGAGAGAGATGCACACATACATATTCACAATAGAATATTATTCAGCCATAGAAGGGAATCCTGCCATTTGCAACAATATGGATGAACCTGGATGACACAATGCTAAGTTAAATAAGCCAGACACAGACAAATATCATATGATTTTGTTTATTTATGGAAACTAAAAAAATGGGATTCACAGAAGCACAAAATGAATGGTGGTTGCCAGGGGCTGAGGAATAGGGGAAATGGGGAGATGTTGTCCAAAGGGTATAGACTTTCAGTTACAAGATGAATAAGTTCTGGGGCACCTGGGTGGCACAGCTGGTTAAGGGCCTGACTCCTCGTTTCAGCTCAGGTTGTGATCACAGGATCTTGAGCTCAAGCCCCGTGTTGGGCTCTGAGCTGAGTATGGAGCCTGCTTAAGAATTTCCCTCTGCCCCTCCCCACCAATCTCTCTCTCAAATGAATGAATGAATTAATTAATTAATTAATTAGTAAATAAATAAACAAATAAATAAATGTGTCTTTAAAAAATAAGGTGAGGGGGGCACCTGGGTGGCTCAGTGGTTGAGTGCTTTTGGCTCTGGTCATGATCCTGGGGTCCCGGGATGGAGTCCCGCATCGGGCTCCCTGCAGGGAGCCTGCTTCTCTCTCTGTGCCTCTTATAAATAAATACATTTTTTAAAATGACGATGTCATCACTTAAAAAAAATAAGATGAATAAGATGAAGTTCTGAGGATATAATTATGGAATGGTAATTGTAGTTAATACTGTATTGTTTAGTTGGAATTTGCTAAGACACTAGTGTCCTCATTCTACCCACACAAAAAATGAGAACTAAGTGAGGTACTGGGTGTGTTAATGAGCTGGATTGTGGTAATCATTTCACAAGGTATACGTACATCAAATCCTCATGTTGTACACTTTAAATACATGCAGTTTTTAATTGTTAATTATACCTCAGTAAAGCTGGGGGAAATGCTTCTTAAACTTTCACAAGTGGGGAGAGCTTGTGAAAAATACTACTTCCTGGGCCTGACCAGGGCTGGAAGATTCTGATGCCAGGCTCCGGGACTGCATTTTTGCTCTGTGTTGCTCCTGATGTAACCCATCCATGACTTAGAATTTTCAGAATGCTGGTTTGGGGTTGATTTTGGGCTGTAAGATACTGCCCAAAGGAAATATGGCTTGGAGAAGGCCATTGCTTTGTCATTTCCACGTGGAAATCATTCTCATCCAGGGTGATTGCACACCCTTGGGGGACGTTTGGCAAAGTCTGGAGACGTTTCCAGTTTCCTCACCTGAGGGTGGAGGTGCTATTGGCATCTGGTGGGTAGAGGTCAGGGATGCTGCTGATCATCTCATAGTGCACAGGAAAGTCTCCTATGACAGAGGATTATTATTTTTTTAATAATTTTTTAAGATTTATTTATTTATGATAGACAGAGAGAGAGAGAGAGAGAGAAAGGCAGAGACACAGGAGGAGAGCGAAGCAGGCTCCATGCCGGGAGCCCCACGCAGGACTCGATCCCGGGACTCTAGGATCGCGCCCTGGGCCAAAGGCAGGCCCTAAACCACTGAGCCACCGATCCCCAGACAGAGGATTATTTGGCCCCAAATGTCAGAAGTGCTCAGGTTGAGGCACAGCATGTGCCCTTCTTTTTCCTTCCATCTGATCAGCTGCTTCAGGACTCGTAGGCCAGTGTTGGGAGTGTGAGGCAACTTCTGGGGGCACCCCGGATGCCTTGATTAGAGGCTGTCTGGTCACGCCTCTTTGCCAGGTAGTTTTAATAACTTACTGATTGCCTTTGGAGAGGCCGTTGTGGTTAATTAGTGGTCGTTTCCGGGAAGGAGGTGCTTCACGTGAAGTTTCTCTGATTTAATGGCCAGGGCAGGCCCACTCCTCATTCCTGCTCAGTGTGGTGAGGAAGATTTTCTTTACAGTTCCGGAGTGCAGATCGTGTGTTTTTACTTCATGTGCCAGGAGGTGGGTGATTCCTCAGGCTCTACCCAGTGTTTTCCTTTAGGGCCTGGTGGTTACAATGGGTGGTGGCCACAGGACTCAGGCCAAAGAAGGCTGGAGTGAGCTGAGGGAGGCAAGACAAGATTTACGGATCTAGGAAGAGAAGAGAGGAAGGAAACCAGGAAGCCCAAGCTTGAAGTGGATTAGAGAAGTGGGGAGAAGTATTCTGGTGATTTACATAAACAGAATCATGTGGTAGGTCCTCCTCTATGCCTGGCTTCTTTGATGTGGCATAATGTTTTTGAGATTTGTCTGTATTTTTGCCTAGAGTTATAGTGTGTTTATTCTCCATCCTGAACAGCAGGGCTCTGTAAACTACAGTTGGCAAGCCAAATTTACCTCCCTGCCTGCTTTTGTAGGAACTAGAAGCTAAGAAGGTTTTTAGAATTCTTAATTGTTAGGGGGAGGTAAAGAACAATATTTTGTGACCCATGAAAATAGGAAATGATCAAATTTCAATGTCTACTTATAAAGGTTTATTGGAACATAGGTGTGCCTACACAGTTATATAATTGTCTATGGCTCTTCTCACTCTGCAACTCACAGTTGTGATGGAGAGTATGGCCCACATGTCCTAAAATAATTATCTGGCCCTTCCCAGAAAAAGTTCATGACCCCCACGTTTAGCATTCCATTTAATGAATACATAACTGTTTTGTTGTTGTTAGACGTTGACACAGTCTTCAGTTTTTGGCTATTGTGAATAAAGCTGCTGTGAATACTTTTGTACATATCCTTTGGTGGAGAGAGGCACTCATTCCAGGAGTAGAATTACTGGATCGTAGGGCAAGGGCATGTTTAGCTTTGGTAGACATTGCCAAATCATTTGCCAAAATGGCCATACCATTTTGGACTTCTCTAGGTATGTTCTGATCTTGATAACAGTCGGCAAATTTTTTTCTTTTCTCTCTCTTCTAACACTTGCAAATTTTTCTTTTTTCATTTTAGCTATCCTGGTGTGTGTGTGTGCATGCGCACGCGTGTAAGCTGATATTGCATTGAGGTTTCACTTTGCATTTCCCTGATGACTAATGTTGAACAGCTTTTCATAAGTCTTGGCCATTTGGATATCCTCTTTTGTGAAGTGTCTGTTCAACTCTTGTCCACTTAAAGAGACAGACAATTCTTTATTTGAAGGCATTCTATGTGTATTGTAGATATGAGCCCTTGGTCAGTCAGTGGACATATATCCATGGCTTGTCTTTTAGCAGTATCTTTTGATCAGTGAAAAAAATCATCTTGATATAGCCTAACATTTTCTTTTATGATTTATGTGCCTTATGTCTTGTTAGAGAAACAATTGCTTATCCTAAAGTCACAAAGATGTTGTAGGTTTTATTTTAAAAGCTTTCTTGACTTTGCTTTTACATTTAAATGTGAAACACATCAGGAATTGAGATTTGTATATGGTGTGAGGTAGGGATCAAGGTTTATCTTTTTCCATATATACAATGGTCCCAGCATCATTTATTGGAAAGACTAGGGTTTCCTTGCTGCCCTGCCAGTTGTTTTGGTTTGACATAAACACATGCTCCAGCATTCCAAAAAGGCAAGAAAATCTTCAGAAAAACTCCTTTTCCTGCCCAAAGCTCCTAATCTGCTAGTTAACATTCCTTATCTCCAGGAAGTTAACCATTTCTTGTTTCTTTCCCAAAGTTTTATGTATAAACATGTAAATACCCAGAATTCTCCCCCTCTTTTTTTTTTCCCCATATAAGCCATATCACATTATGCATTCTGTTCTACATCTTGGTTTCCTATTAGCAATTAAAAATAAACTTCTAAAAAAATAAAATAAAAAAATAATAATAAAAATAAACTTCTAAGGTATTACATGGAAAAATATCCTTTTGTTTTTTTGTTACTGTGAGACCTGTCACTATGTGAATGGAATGCAATTTCTTTAGCTAAATCTCTCTGATGGAGACCTAGGTTCTTTCCAGTCTTTTGCTACAAAGTTTAGTGAATAGTTGTGTCCACTTTTCATTTTGCACATGTGTATGGGTGAATTTTTATTTGAGAGAGAGAGAGAGAGAGAACGCCCATGCACAACAAGGGGAGCAGGGAGAGAGAGAAGTAGGCTCCTTGCCAAGCAAGGAGCCCAATACAGGGCTTGATCCTAGGATCCTGAGCTTAAGGTGGGAGGAGGAACAAGCATCCTCACCTATGTAGGTGTTCCATGAGTTTTTTTTTTTAAATTTTTTAAAAGATCTTATTCTTATTTATTTTAGAGACCGAGATAGTGACAGAGAGCAGGAGCAGGGAGGAGAGGGAAAAGCAGGCTCCCTGCTGAGCATAGAGTCCGATACAGGACTTGAACCCAGGATCCTGGGATCATGAACTACGCTGAAGCAGATGTTTAACTGACTGAGCCACCCAGGCACCCCTTCTTCTTCTTCTTCTTCTTTTTTTTTTTTTTTTTTTAAGATTTTTTATTATTTGAGAGTTGGAGCATGGGTGTGAGAGGGGAGAAAGAGATGGAGGGGGATAAGCAGGCTCCCTGCTGAGTGGGGATCCAGACACAGGGCTCCATCCCAGGACCCTGAGACTATGACCTGAAGTCAGATGTTCAACTTACTGAGCCACTCGGGTACCCCATAACTCCCATATATTATCCCTCATGGTTTCCGTGAGTTGGGAATTGAAGAGCAGCAAAGTGATAAAGTGAGGGATTCTAGCTTGAGGTCTCACATACATTACAGTCATGTACTGGCTAAGGCTACAGTTGTCAGAAAGCTTGGCTGGGGCTGGAGGAGCTGCTTCCGAAGTGGCTCACTCACATGACTGGCAAATTAGTTCCTCTTGCCCTGGGCCTCACCACAGGGCTCCTTGAGTATCCTCAGGATATGGCTGTTGGCTTCCCCCACAAAAACAAAGTGGCACTGCAATGTCTTTTATGACTTATCTTAAAAAGTCCTGCACTTTCACTTCTATTATATTCCTTTGGCCCTGGTTCCAAGTGGGGATGACCCCATCTGGGGTGAATACTAAAAGGCCAAGAACCTTGGGGGCCCTCTGGGAGGGGCTAGGTACTTGCCTTCAGTGGTAAAAGGCTGGGAATGCCCAGGATGTGGTTCTATGAGGACAAGCAAAGAAGTGATGGCAACAGCTGATGTGGGTAGGGCTAAGTGCATAAGGGTTGGGTTTAGTCTGAGAGCACTGAGGAGCCATTCAGGTGCATTCAATGGGTTAGGGAGGAGGTGATCTGATCAGATGGATTCTGAGAAGATCCTTCCCACTGCTACAGGATTGGGTAGCTGAATAAGTGGTGAGAGGCCTGAATGGCAGCCCAGAAAGGAGGCTGGGTGGGTCACCTGGGAGAAAAATAAGGATGACCTAGGTTGGGTGGTGTCCTTGGAGGGGCAGATTGGCAAACTAATTTGAGGGCTATCTGAAAGAAAAACCTGCTGGGCTTGGTAGCAAGCCTCCTGTGATCCCAAACAGAAAGCCATCTCCCTGATCAAGGGCCCTGTAAGAAGCAAGTGGGTCTGCCCAGGACACTCCAGGGTTGGCTTCCCCAGATCTGATTCCTGGCCACTTGAGGAGAGAGAGAGAGAGAGAGAGAGAGAGAGAGAGAGAGAGAGAAAGAAAACAAGAAAACGAGAGTACCCTGTTGGTGTTCCTGCTTGGCTCCTGTCTGGGGTGAGTGGCAAAGTGTCCCCTTTGAAGACTGGAGTATTGCTGCCACTGCCTGAGGCTTTTGCTGGACCTGGCACCAGGCGAGAGCTCAGTGGCTGTGACTAATTCACTAGCATGTGAGGTGACTCAGCTCTGGCCTTCTCATTGACAATGGCTCAAGGCATGTGGCCATCTCCCCACCAGCCCTGGCTCTCTGGGCTGCCCTGACCTTGGGTGGCCGACACGTAGGCTCTCCTGGCTTCTGGAGTGTGGCCCTTCAGCTCAGGGCTGGAATGTGGCCTCGAAAGCAGGAGCTCAGGCCCGATAAATCTCTCTCTCAAGGTGTTTATGAACACTACTTTGGAGACTGAGAGGTAGAGGCGGAGTTAATACCAGCAAGAGCTGAAACTGGTTTCTTCTGGAAGTTCCAATAATTTCTCTCAAGGGATAAGGCCATTATAGGTGGGAGAGGGGTCTCCAGTGGTCTAACCAGTCACTCTGGAGGTACTCAGAAGGCATCTGTGTTCCTTGGCAAATCTTTGTCCCTGAGCCCTTGTCCCATGTATCAAAATGGTTGAATCATCCCTTAGTAAAGAGATTACAAAGAGAATCACCAGAGATGGAGCTGTCATAAATGTAGTTGTTCTCCTGTGAGCTGAGGCCCCTGACAAAGAATTATAGTCCATCTCCCCTCTCTCCCCTGTCCTGTGAGCACCCCCTGTCTTAAAGTGTTAGGGGCCCAGATACTGGCTCCTTGGCCGGTCTACAGGGCGTGAGCCTCTCGCTGGTGACATGGTCTATCTACCACACCCTTTCTGCTCTTACTCTTTATAATCTACTTCCCCCAGTGCTGCCCCTGGGCCTCCAGGGGGGGCCTGACAACTGACCAACCAGTTGGGGATCACTCTTTTGCACCCTTAGATTCCTGGTCCCTGCTGCTTAGTGTCTGATCTTGGGTAAGCAGCCTCTGAGCCAGATTCCTTTGCAACAAATATCCCAGGTCCTGGGAAATAGGGTCCTGATTCCTTCCTTAATCATTCAGGATTCCTCTGAGATTAATATAGTATGTAAGTGCTGAATAAATATATCAACAGCTATCAATTTTAGTCTTATTAATCCAGTCTTCTTGGATCTTTTCATGTATGGGTAACCCGTTGCAGTCTGAGGTCCACTTCTGGCCAGGCTGACCTCTCCCCACCAGCTGTTGGGGGAACATAGTTTGTGTTTATGAATTCACTTGTAAATTCTGTAATACAAAAAATGTAAAAACGTACCACCATGTGTAACAGTTCTGGGGTTTTTGTTGTTGTTGTGGCAGGTAAATTTAAAAAAACTCAGCATCTATTTTTTTTTTTAAGATTTTATTTATTTATTCATTCATGAAAGACACACACAGAGAGGCAGAGACACAGGCAGAGGGAGAAGCAGGCTCTGTGCCGGGAGCCCGACATGGGACTCGATCCCAGGTCTCCAGGATCTCGCCCTGGGCCAAAGGCAGGCACCAAACCGCTGAGCCACCCAGGGATCCCTCAGCCTTCCATTAATGGTTTATTTATTTATTTATTTTTAAACATTTAATTTATTCATGGGAGACACACAGAGAGAGAGACAGAGGCAGAGACACAGGCAGAGGGAGAAGCAGGCTCCATGCAGAGAGCCTGATGTGGGACTCCATCCCAGGTCTCCAGGATCAGGCCCTGGGCTGAAGGTGGCGCTAAACTGCTGAGCCACCCGGGCTGCCCCAATGGTTTATTTTTTATTGTAAAAAAAAAAGTATAACCTCTACCATCTTAACTATTTTTAAGTATACAGTAGTGTTTACTGCATGCACACAGTTGTGCAGCAGATCTCTGAAACTTTTTTCATCTTGTAAAACAATTTGTTTCCATTGAACTACTTCCCTTTTCCCCCTCACCAGACCTGCTCACCACCATGGTTTTTTCCCTTCTGCAGGTCTGGTATCTATTCTTACCTATTTAAGTAACCTCTCCATCCAACGTGGGGCCTGAACTCCCCCAACATCAAGAGCCATCTGCTCTACTGACTGAGCCAGCCAGGTGCTCCTTGTTCTTTTTCCTTCTGAGAGTTTGGCTACTTTAGATACTTCAAATAAGTGGAATTATGTAGTATTTGTCTTTTTGTGACTGGCTTACTTCACTTATCATAATGACCTCAAGGTTCTTGCAGGTTGTCACAAAGGGCAGGATTTCCTTTTTTAAAGCCGAATAATCCATTGTATGTATATACCACATTTTCTTCACCCTTAGCTTTTCCAAAGGCATTTGGATTGCTTTCACTTCTTGAGGACTATGAATAATGCTGCAGTGAAGAAGGGTATGCAAATATCTCTGAGATCCTGCCTTTAATTCTTTTGAATATATACATGGAAGTGGGATTACTGGATCATATGGTGATTCTTTCTTTTCTTCTTTTTCTTTTCTTCTTTCTTTTCTTCTTTCTTTTCTTCTTTCTTTTCTTCTTTCTTTTCTTCTTTCTTTTCTTCTTTCTTTTCTTCTTTCTTTTCTTCTTTCTTTTCTTTTTCTTTCTTCTCTTTCTTCTCTTCTTTCTTCTCTTCTTCTTTCTTCTCTTCTTCTTTCTTCTCTTCTTCTTTCTTCTCTTCTTCTTTCTTCTCTTCTTCTTTCTTCTCTTCTTCTTTCTTCTCTTCTTCTTTCTTCTCTTCTTCTTTCTTCTCTTCTTCTTTCTTCTCTTCTTCTTTCTTCTCTTCTTCTTTCTTCTCTTCTTCTTTCTTCTCTTCTTCTTTCTTCTCTTCTTCTTTCTTCTCTTCTTCTTTCTTCTCTTCTTCTTTCTTCTCTTCTTCTTTCTTCTCTTCTTCTTTCTTCTCTTCTTCTTTCTTCTCTTCTTCTTTCTTCTCTTCTTCTTTCTTCTCTTCTTTCTTTTTCTTTTCTTTTCTTTTCTTTTCTTTTCTTTCTTTTTTCTTTTCTTTTCTTTTCTTAGATTTTTTATTCAGAGACAGGGGTGGGGGGGAGAGAGAGAGAGAGAGGCAGAGGCAGAGACACAGACACAGGCAGAGGGAGAAGCAGGCATGATGCAGAGAGCCTGACGTGGGACTCATCCAGGGTCTCCAGGATCACACCCTGGGCTGAAAGCGGCGCCAATCCACCGAGCCACCGGGGCTGCCCCTCCCCCTTGTTTTTGAATACATATATAATTTTTTGATAGTGGCAACTCTAATGGGCATGAAGTGACATATCGTTGTGGTTTTGATTTGCATTTCCCTGATTAGTGATGTTGGGTGTCTTTTCATATGCCTGTTGGCCATTTGTGTATTTTTAGGGACGGTTTGTTCAAATCTTTTGCCCATTTTATTTTAAGAAAGGAAGAAAGTTTTTTAAGATTTTATTTATTTATTCATGACAGAGAGAGAGACAGAGACACAGGCAGAGCGAGAAGCAGGCACCATGCAAAGAGCCTGACATGGGACTCCATCCAGGGTCTTCAGGATCTCGCCCTGGGCTGCAGGCGGCGCTAAACTGCTGCGCCACCGGGGCTGCCCCCTTTTGCCCATCTTTAAAAAAGATTTTATTTATTCATGAGAGAGGGAGAGAGAGAGAGAGAGAGGCAGAGACACAGGCAGAAGGATAAGCAGGCTCCATGCAGGGAGCCTGATGTGGGACTCGATTCCCAGACCCCAGGATCATGCCCTGGGCCAAAGGGAGACGCTCAACCACTGAGCCACCCAGGGGTCCCAAATCTTTTGCCCATTTTTATTTTTTATTTATTTATTTTTTTAAATTAATTTATTTTTTTTTAATTTATTTATGATAGTCACATACAGAGAGAGAGAGAGAGAGAGAGAGAGAGAGAGAGAGGCAGTGACACAGGCAGAGGGAGAAGCAGGCTCCATGCACCGGGAGCCCGATGTGGGATTCGATCCCGGGTCTCCAGGATCACGCCCTGGGCCAAAGGCAGGCGCTAAACCGCTGCGCCACCCAGGGTTCCCTTTTGCCCATTTTTAAAATCAGGTTGTCATCTTTGAGTTGTAGCTCTTCGTTCTGGATATTAACAACTTAACAGATACACGGTCTGCAATTTCCCCCCCCCCATTCTACAGGTTTTTTCACTTTGTTTTTGTTTTTTAAAGATTTTATTTATTCAGTCATGAGAGACACAGAGAGAGGAGCAGAGACCTAGGCAGAGGGAGAAGCAGGCTCCATGCAGGGAGCCTGATGTGGGGGACTCCATCCTGGATCCTGAAATCACGCCCTGAGCCGAAGGCAGATGCTCAACCCCTGAGCCACCCAGGCGTCCCTGTCTTTTCACTTTGTTGCCTCCTTTACTGTGCATAAATTAAGTTTGATGTAGTCCCATCTATTTTAGCTTCCATTGCTTGTGCTTTCCTGTCCTATTCAATAGGTCATTGCAAAATCCAACGTTGTGAAGGCGTTCCCTGCCCCCCTCCCGCCCCCCCCCCCCCCCCCGCTTTTTCTTCGAAGAGTTCAATGCTTTCAAGCCTATGTTTAGGTCTTAAACCCATTTTGAATTAATTTTTATATGGTGTAAGGTAAGGATCCAACTTTACTTTTTGAACGTGGATACCCAATTTTCCCAACATCGTTTGTTTAAGAGACTATCCTTTCGCCCACGTTCTGGTGATTTTTTTTTTTTTTTTTTTTTTTTAAACACACAGGCTGTGGAAGTGGCCCGGGCCTCCCCATACTGGGAGATTCCCTGATGCTAGCTGCATAGTTTGTGCATCCTCAAAATTTTCTGCGATTGGCACCTTTTAAAGATGAGATGGAGACTGGGTCCAAGTTACAGGTCCAAGGTCCCTATAGTGAGCTTATAGATGGAGTGTAGTTCAAGTCCTCAGTTAGAATCCCAAGAGCTCAAAAGCAGGAGCCCTGCGGGGATGCTCGCTGTTTTATGCATAGCACCGTAGGCAGAATGAATGAATGAATGAACCTCTCAGGAAAGGCTCCCAGCAAACCGCGGAGCTTGGACGAGCCCACAACTCCACGCGGGGGTGTGCGCCCATCTCGCGCATGCGCAGCCCCGGTGCACGACCTATTCCACTCTATCTGCCCGCACATGGTATGGCCTCTCTCCCTATGGTACGTCCCGCCTTCCCCCCACGCCCGGGCCGGGATGGTACACGCCGCCTCCGCTCGCCGCCCCTCCCCATCGGTTTCCGCGCGAAAAGCCAGGGCTGTCTCTGCTGCCGCGGCTGTCTCTGCTGCAGTTTCCAAGATGCCTGCCCGCACCGCCCCGGCCCGGGTGCCCACGCTGGCCTCCCGAGCCATCTCACTGCCCGATGATGTCCGTAGGCGGTAGGTGCTGTGGGGGTCTGTGAAGCCGGGCGGGGGAGAGGGGTGGGGTGGGGAAGTGGCACGGCGTTGGGGGTGGGGGAGGCTTCTTCCCCTCTGGTAGCCCGTGGCTGCTGCTGACAGGCGGGCGCGCATGCGCGGGACGGCGCAGCGGCGGTTGGCGCGGGCAGGGTGGCACTTCCGGTCGCGCGCACCCCTGGCCGTTTGGCGCCAAAATGGGCCGAGGCCCCTCACAGTTCCCTGGTGACTAGAAACTTGGGGTCACTTCTGATCTCAAAGTAGAGCGAGCTTTGGGTTCTCCTCAGGGATCCCCTGCCCGGAGGAACCACGGGCCTGGCTCCTGCATCCAGTCTGGTCGCGCAGGAAGTGGGCAGCCCCGCGGCCTCAGGACACCCCTCGGCCCGGGCACTTCGGCCTCCACTTCCGGTGCCCGGTCCGCTTGGAGGGTCGGGCTGGTCTGGTCCCTGGGGGCATTTTGGGGGGGTCCCCTTGGCACTCCACGCAGCGCATCCCGATGGCGGCCTCCAGAGACAGACGTCGCCGCTCGGGGCCCGGGCGCGGCCGGCTCAGGTTTGCGACCCCCGACTTCCTTGGGGGGCTTCCTCCATCTCGGACTGCTGGGGAAGTCGCATTCTGGAAGGAACTCTCACCATGCAGTGCAGGACCAGGGCTCGGGCGGCATGAAGGCTGAATGGTCTTTTCTAGTAAATCTGTGCCTCTGAGCTGTGAGCATCAAGGAAGCCTTGCTAGGGAGGACTGGCTGCAGTTTCGTGTGTATGTGCGTGTGCACGTGTGCAAAGCCAGTGACCGCTGGTGTGTGCGTGTGTGCCCCCCATGCCGGTGGCCACAGGTGTGTGCGTGTGTGCCCCCCATGCGGGTGGCTGCAGTGTTTGCATGTGCCCCCTATGCTGGTGGCCGCAGGTGTATGCATGTGTGTATGTGCCCCATGCCAGTGGCCGCGGGTGTGTTTTTACATACGTTGCACAGCAGTTAATGTCGGGACTGGCTGTAGCAATTCTATGCAGGTGAGTCAGGGGCAAGAACACCGGGACCTTGCTTGTGCAGGGCGCTAATTTCACTCCTGAAAACTGGCACTCCTTGGAACACTAGTCACTGGAACCTTGACCAGGCGCTGAATGCTTCAACCAGATTTGTGAGCTGGTGTTGACATTTCCCTATTTCCCTGTGCTTGGTTCCTGTGGGTGTGCCAGGCCAGTCTTTTGGGCTTTTGGAATTGGAGTGTGTGTGTGTGTGTGTGTGTGTGTGTGTGTGTTTGTGTAGGGGGGTTATTTGGGGCTCCCTACCAGGTGTTTAAGGCTCAAACCACTTCTTAATCACAGAGGGTGTGTGTCTTGCTAAAGAATCCCTATTTGTATCCTCCCAAGATGTGACTTGAAATAGAATTATGGAAATCCCTGGCTTTGTGATATTA
This sequence comes from Vulpes lagopus, assembly GCF_018345385.1. NCBI lineage: Eukaryota > Metazoa > Chordata > Mammalia > Carnivora > Canidae > Vulpes > Vulpes lagopus. Next base: position 7,297,054 of record NC_054830.1, on the reverse strand, counting down.
GGCTCCAACATAGAGATGTTTGGGCCTAGTCTTCTTTGATGGTGAGAACTCTCCACTGGCTGGTTTAACCTTGGGGCAAGTGTCATAAACAAGCTGTACCTGTGGACTAAGTTTAACATGGGCTTTAAACTGATCCTGGATGAAATAAATGACAGTATGCCTTGAATATGAAGGCCCGTGTGTTTAGCATGGTTATCGGCTAATCTAGTTTTCTCAGTTCTGCCAGTCAGTCACTAATTGTATAAAGCATTTAACGTTTGCTCATTTACCCTTTAAGAGTTCTTTTTTTAAGATTTTATTTACTTGTTATGACCGACAGAGAGAGAGAGAGAGAGAGAGAGAGAGGCAGAGACACAGGCAGAGAGAGAAGCAGGCTCCATGCAGGTAGCCTGATGTGAGACTTGATCCCAGGACCCTGGGATCACGACCTGAGCCAAAGGCAGATGCTCAACCGCTGAGCCACCCAGGCGTCTCTAACCCTTAAGAGTTTTTAAGAGTGGGTGCTGTAGGAGTTCACTACTGAGGCAGCAGGGAATTCCTGCTGATGTCCGCTTCTCGCCAAAACCTTTCCTTTCAACTAGGTTTTTTTTGTTTTTGTTTTTTTTTTAAATATTTTTTATTTATTCATGAGAGAGAGAGAGAGAGAGAGAGAGAGAGAGAGAGGCAGAAACACAGGCAGAAGGAGAAGCAGGCTCCATGCACCAGGAGCCCGACGTGGGATTCGATCCGGGGTCTCCAGGATCGCGCCCTGGGCTGAAGGCAGGTGCTAAACCGCTGTGCCACCCAGGGATCCCCATCAACTAGGGTTTTTTAACAGGCCACTGCCTTATGGGTTTTCTTGGGCTGGTGCAAATGTTTGGGTGAATTTGAATGCTCTTAGGTGAGTTTTACAATCCACCATTAACCCTAGGTCCCATGTTACTTTGAACTAGAATTGCCTACTGTAGGTGCAGTTTTGGGTGCCTGCTTTAAACCATGGGGTGAACACTGAAAACTTTTTAAAAATTTTATTTATTCATGAGAAACACAGAGAGAGAGGAAGAAACATAGAGGGCAAAGCAGGCTCCCTGCGGGGAGTCTGATGTGGAACTGGATCCTAGGACCCCAGGATCCCGCCCTGAGACGAAGGCAGATGCTCAACCACTGAGCCACCTAGGTGCCCCAGGTGGACATTAAAATTATCTACTTATGGGACTTTCAACATCTTTTCTCACATTTTGAAATTCGGTGTACTAAATACATAAACATGGCATTCAACACTCCCTTAAACTTAGATTTGTAAAAAGAGATGATAACTTTTTAAAAGATTTTACTTATTTGACAGCACAAGCAGGAGGAACAGGAGGATAGGGAGAGAAGCAGGCTCCTTGCTGAGCAGGGAGCCAGATGTGAGGCTTGATCCCCAAGGCCCGGGGATCCTGATTTGAGCTGAGGGCAGATGCTTAGCCAATTGAGCCACCCAGATGCCGCTATAACTTCTTGATCTATGAAAATTAGAGGAGTATAATTTAGAACGCAAGAGGTGCTTAAGTCCAGTAGAATACTCTAGGAACAAAACTAGGCCTGGTCCTCATGCATTTCTGTCACTTTTGTTAACTTGTCTATATATGCCATATATATATATATATTTTTTTTTTTTTTAACACACAGTTCTATTAAATGTGTAGGGATACTAGAAAGTATTTTCAGTGTCTGGGTTATTAAGTCTTTATTTTTGAAGTAAAATATGCCCCAAATCTAAAAATTACGCCTTTCGGGACAAGCTGCATTTTTCCACTTATCTTTTTCTTACTCTGTCCAAGCCATCATTTGTACAAAGTGATAAATCTCTCACTGGTCTCCTGTTGTTGAGGTCTTTTCTGTAAGTGGAAGCTGTGATCCTCTTACAAAAGTTGGATCGATGGTTTCCTTGCCCCATGCATTGCCTGTTGCACCAGTCCTGAAGTCCAAAATCCCTGTCCACTTGCCTGACTCATCTTATGCTTTTCTCATAAGCCATACAGACCTTTTAGGTTCTCAGGGCCTGAGACTATGCAGAGCTGCCAGCATGATGCTGAGCTCTATCTACCCCTTCCCTAAGTTGGCTGTTGTCCATTCATCCTTAAGACTGTGCTCAGAAAGACCATCCCTTTTCCCCAGAACAGGAAAGGTGTTGAGTTCTGCTTGTGCAGCCTGCACGCTGCCTTTGCAACCTTGGAGTTGATGGTGATTTATTTGCCTTATTTACTGTAGCTTCGTGTAGAGTAGACTCTGAAAGACATACATGCCAGGCTTTCCCCTTTAAATGAAGCCTGGATTCACACACAGATTGTAGCAACCTCCTTTGTACAGCTCTGATTAGCCTTAGTAATTGTGACAGCTTTTTTTTTTTTTTTTTTTTAACTGCTAGTCATTCTGTAATTAGATTGAGCTGGGTTTCAAGTTCTCAGCTCTGGTTCCATGGCTCCGACTGATTGAGTATTGAAGAGGGCAAAACTGACTTTTCTGTTTCTCCCCTGCAGGAATATTCTAGAGGTGCAGGCCTCTAGTGCAGGCCTCACTGGGGTTCAAATTCCTTCCTACCATAGCTGTAGGACTAAGTTGTTTAACCACTTGGTGTTTTACCTGTAAAATGGGAATGGCACTGCCCATTCTGCCTGGACGTTATGAAGACCAAGGAGCTGATAAGTGTAAATGTGGTAGACCAGTCCCTGTAATAAAACCTTCTGTGTGACTTATCACACGGTCAGGTGTAGATATATATATATTTTTTTAAAATATTTTATTTATTCATGAGAGACCGAGACACAGGCAAGGGAGAAGCAGGCTCCATGCGGGGAGCCCGACATGGGACTCAATCCTGGGTCTCCAGGCTAAGGCCCTGGGCTGAAGGCAGTGCTAAACCACTGAACCACCTGGGCTGCCCCAGGTGTATATTTCATTCCCATTAGGGGAACATAACTTAGAGTAGCAACGTGCAGATAGATACTGAGGCAGATGTTAATGTAGCTGTGTATGCCACGTAGAGATGATGTGTGTTCATGCTTATCATTCCAACCTTCATCTTTGCTTGGCATGTAGAATAGTCTAGACTTGTTCCTTCTGCTGCCACCGTAGCTTTTGTGACAGGTATCCAGTCCTACTCTTGATCAGGCATCCTTCTCAAGGATTGAGATGATGTTCTAACCTATTTCATCTCTTGGTATCTTGCTTTTTAATCCTTTCTATTCTTGGCTTTTGTGATGCTGTTTACTACCAGGGAACCTTCCCTGATTTCTCCCCCCTTGCCCCCCAATCATTTTTCTTTCTTTCATTCCTTGGCCTTTATCTCTTCTAGGCTTAGGACTTGCAGCAGTTGGGCTTGTCAGCTGGACAGGACTACTTCCAGTTTTGATGCATCTCAGAAGAGCCAATTTTAATTTCTAGCTACTGAATAGTGGCTACTGTTAAAAAAAAAAAAAAAGTCACTCATCACACTTATGACCTGTAAACTTTTCCCCTAACAAAATGTTATGAATTTCCGATACTGTCTTAGTTTTAATTGCATCCATAACAAATTATATTAGTGTTTTAAATAGAATCTAAATTCGTTTTAACAGTTCTGCAGATCAGAAATCTGGTATGGGTCTCGCTGGATGAAATAAGAATGCAGCCTGCCAACACTTTCTGGAGGCTCTAAGGGAGAGTGTTTCTTTAACTCTTTCAAATTGTTGGCAGAATTCAGTTCCTTGTGGTTATAAGATGGAGGTCCCTCTTCTCTTACTGGCTCTAACCATGCCCGGCTTCTGGAGGTAATGTATCCTTTGGCTCATGGCACACTTCTTCCATATTTAAAGTCAGAGCCAGTTCTCATGTCACAGCTCTCTCTGCCCCTTCTTTAGTCAAGATCTCTTGAAATGCAGCTAGGACGTTTTTCTGGTCTTAAGGATTTAAGTGATTAGATTGGGCCCACCTAGCTAATCCAGGATGATCTGGCCATCTCAAGGGCTATAACCTTAATCATATCTGCAGAGTCCCTTTTACCAGTAAGACAACATATTCACAGGTTCTGGGAGATTAGGGCATGGACATCTTTTTGGAGGAAAGGCTCATTATCCTGCCTACCACAGATAGCACCTCCGATAGCCCCACCCCATCTGCCATGCAGCCAGTTACAAAGGCAGAGTTGATGGAGTTTTGTAACTTCTCTAGTGTGGTTTCCACTCCTGCTGCTAAATCATGTTACAGACCAGGATTTCTAGTGTAGGGTGTTAGAGTGATTTAACATTTTATAATCTCTTCCTGTCTAATCTATGTTATGTATTTTTTGCCAGATTAACTTTCCTAAAACATGGCTCTGATGTCTTGGGTTCCTCCCTCCTCCATGATTCCTTCAGTGGTTTAACTAGGGAACAATTTTTTCAATTTTTTAGCCTGAGGTTATTGACCTCCCTCAGACTGGCACCCAGCCTGACTTGTGTGGGTTTCTTGGGTGTACCCTGAGCCAGCTCCCCCACTGTAGTGCTCCTGTTTGGGCAGTCCCCCTGCTCCACTCCCACTGTGCACGCCATTCCCCTGGGCCGGTCCTTCCTGATGCTGTTTATACCCTTGCTCTTCAGAAGCCCTCCGGTCTGAACTGTATTAGTTTTATCCTTTAGTTGTTAATAGGTTCTATTTCCCTAACAGAACTGTGTGAGGGAAGCAACTAGAAATGAATCCTGGGATCTTGGGCTGGAAGGGAGCTAAGGTTTGATCTCTTCTATAACATGGCTGCTGTTCTGCATATTGTATTTAGTCCCTCACATCTATTTCTGGGTTGGAATGTAAAGCGGATGCGAGGCGGTGTCCTCAGTTTTAACAGGGAAGGGAGGGACTCTGGTGGAAGCCTGGGTGTCAGAGGAGGGACACCGACCAGTCTCCTTCCTGTCACCCTCTGGTTCCTCAGTGCCTGCCCTGGGCTCCTTACCTTCCTCTCTGGGGCCAGCCAGGTCACAATCCAGTCTTCACAGGGCAAGACATTTTAGGTATTGTCAAGATTTGTGTTCCTCTCTGCCAGGCTAAACAATCCTGATTCATAGGAGAGGTTGACAGAATATGTGCCCAGATGTAGTTGTCAGCATGGTGAAAACGGTACTTTGATGGGCTTCATGGTCAGCTGAGCATTGTCCTTAACACCTGAGGTAACCTCAGGATCAAGAGGTTGTTTTGCCAAGGTCTCATGAGTAGAATGACAGAGAATTCTGATGTTATGCTCTTGCAGCAGCGTGTGTGCCTCTGGCTGTGCATAGAGTTCTGCAGCTATTCTCCTTTGGCTCTCCCCGAGTTACTTCAAGGGTAGGATGACTTTGAAGGGGTTACATGTGCTCTGTGTGCGTGTGTGTGTCCGCGTGTGTGTATACTATTGTATATACTACCACTGGATCTGCAGTCAGTCTTTTCTATAAAAAGACCTTTCCTGACCCACCCAGGACTATCCCTGCCTGGCAGTCCCTGCATCCCATTACCCAGCTCTTACATGGAACAGGGCTTGGCATATAGTAGGTACCTACAGATGTGGTGGGGATCTAAGTTAGGGGCAGGGCCCACGTGTACTCAGAGCAGCCTTTGTATGACATTAATCCAGCAAATGCTTGCATTCCTGGTTTTGCTGCTCGCATTTGCTCTTTGGAAAAACCAGCCTGGGAGAGCTCTGTTCTTGCCCTTTTGGCTAGTGATAACGGAATATGTTGTCTGCATGGATGCTGGGTGGGAGGGTCCAGAGATGTTGGAGGCCCTGTCCCTGCCCAGGGCACTTCTTCAGTGACTGATGCTAACCCAGCTGGTTAGACTTGTTCTCCCCATACTGTCCACAGTTGGCACCCAGCGGAGGAACCACAGCTTGTCCACTCACCTCCTTTTTCCTCAGTGTCTTCTGCTCTTGTTCCTTGATTCTTCTCCCCCTGCCCCCCGCCCACAAGAGGCAAGATACTAATCTTCAGTAATCAAATCAGGCTGTGCTTTTCCAGCCAAACTCATGATGGTTCTGTACTCCTCAATGACTAGGTATAAACATTCCAAAGGAGGAGCTCTCCAGTGAGATGCCAGCCGGCAACTTTTTTTTTTTTTTTTAAAAGATTTATTTATTCACGAGAGACAGAGAGAGTCAGAGACCCAGGCAGAGGGAGAAGCAGGTTCCGTGCAGGAGCCCGACGTGGGACTCGAACCCTGGGTCCCCAGGATCATGCCCTGGCCTGAAGGCAGCACTAAACCGCTGAGCCACCTGGGTTGCCCCAGCCAGCAACTTTTAATCTATCACCACTGAGTTTGGGCTTTCCCTACTATACCTGATGCCTGACTTCCCTTTTGTGGGACTTGAACACTTGACTCTGAGATCGAGACCTGAGCTGAGATTGAGAGTAGGATGCTTAAAAGACTGAGCCGCCCTGGTGCCCCTATGTCCCCATTTCTTCTGCTGTTGCCCCCGACCCGGCCATTGGGAATGTTAGCTGGCTGTTCCTTTCAGCATCTTATGATCCTGGTCCATTCCTTCTAACACTGGCCACTCCATGGTGTGGCCTTTCACAGGGTCTTGCCAGACCAGCTGGAGGAAGACCTCTTTAGGTCTTTTAATGAGAGGACCCCAACTCTGTGGCCTGCCTCCATTTCCTCAGTTCCTTTGGAAGTAATCCTGTTATAGAGCTACTCTATTTTCTCACCATCAGAAAAATTGCTCCCTAATGGGCAATGGGGGAGACCCCATTCAGATTGTAAGTGACTTAATGACTGCTATAGGCATTATAATAGGATTTCTAGCTCACGGGTAGGAGAAAACCACTGTGGGTTTTGTTGTTGTTTTTGTTTTACCCTAACACTCCCACATGTCAAATTTATTTCCAAAGTTCTTTAAAACTGTGGTGTTCTTACAGTAAATAGAGTTGCATAATAGCCTTTCTTTCTCCCCTGTTTTCTTCCTGCAGGCTCAAAGATTTGGAAAGAGATAGCCTTACAGAAAAGGTAATCTCCACCTCAAGTTTTATTACCGAATGTTACTATTTGACAGATGCTTTGTGGCTTATAAAAGGTTTAAGTGGAGTCAGCTTTTTTCCATAGGTTTTTTTTTTTTAAGACTTTATTTTTTTTTTTAAGATTCTTATTTATTTATTCATGTGAGACACACACACACACACAGAGGCAGAGGGAGAAGCAGGCTCCATGCAGGAAGCCCGATGTGGGACTTGATCCCGGGACTCCAGGGTCATGCCCTGGGCAGAAGGCAGGTGCTAAACCGCTGAGCCACCCAACGATCCCTTTAAGACTTTATTTTATCTTAGAGAGGGTGCATGTGTCAGAGTCGCAGGGGAGGGGGTGCAGAAGAAAATAATCTTCAAGCAGATTCCTTCCTTGGTGTAGAGCCCGACATGGGGCTTAATTGCATGACCCATGAGATCATGACCTGAGCTGAAACCAAGAGTTGGAAGCTCAACTGACTAGCCACCCAGGTGCCCTGGCTTTTTTTCATAGTTTTGAGGATAACCTAGATATTATTCTTAATGTTCGGTGTTAATATGCTGCTTATTTCTTGGTAACTCCTTGATATACTCCCAATCTAAGTTCCACACTATCAGTCCTGAATTGTAACTTGTCCTGGTCACACTTCTCAAAAGCACAATTTTTTTTCTAATACACCGTTATGTGTTTCTATCCCACCTCTAATCCTTGTATTTTTCATCACTGGAGATGGTGTGATGTGATCTTAAGGAAACATCACAAACATGTTTTGTGAATATTTAGTTTTTCAGGCTGAGTCAGCATTGCCTACTATTCAGCCAGTATTCTGTGACCAGGCAGCTTAATTATCTGTGTATTATTAGTCTTTTAGTGCCTTGGGACTTTGGGGACCCTCTAAACCTATTATATCCATCCCTTAGGAATGTGTGAAGGAGAAACTGAATCTCTTGCATGAATTTCTGCAAACAGAAATAAAGAATCAGTTATGTGACTTGGAAACCAAATTACATAAAGAAGAATTATCAGAGGTAAGTCAGTTCTCAGCATCCTGGCATCTAGAAAACGTCTCCTCCCATGTAACTCTTGGGTGACCAGGGAGGCAGAATAATCCCCGGCTCTCCTTGTTCCCCAATAGTTATAAAGGAAATGCGTGTTTCCTTATTCTCTTATTGCCACTTGTTTACATTCACTGCTACTTAAATTATCCTTTCCTGCTATAGGAGGGCTACCTGGCTAAAGTCAAATCCCTTTTAAATAAAGATTTATCCTTGGAGAATGGAGCTCATGCTTTCAGTCGGGAAATGAATGGATGTCTAGAAAACGGGAGCCAGACAAGTGGTGAGGACCGCAGAGTGAGAATGGCAGAGGAAAACAAATCCCCTAAACCCGTTTCCAAACTTTGCACGCCCAGAAGAAGCAAGTCTGATGGAGAGACAAAGTGTAAGACCACTTGACTCATTTATTAATCTTGCGGAGACTAGACGTCCCCTTACGTGGTACCATACTTGGAGCCATAGGTCCCCCGAGGCAGAACCTCCTGGTTTGTTCCTTGTGTATATTTCCTGACCAGTGTAGATGTATAGACTTCTTCAGATTCGTTCTTTGACTAAGTATAGAGCATTAGATCCCAAAACATAATTTAAATTGATGATATATAAGGTAACAGGTATTAATACTATTTCTAGGTTATATGCCTACTTGAGCTAAATGTGTAGACTCTTGTAGTCAAAGTAATTCTTGGGGAACTTTGAAAAACCCTTAAGAGCGTGGGACTTGAGGGCAAGTCAGGTTCTTGGCCACTTTATCTTTTGACAATACAAGAGCAGGTTGTTTCCTTCTCTGATTCAGGGTTTGGCCCCTCAAATAAGAGCTCCAATAGCATGGCTCAGCAAACTGGCAGGTGCTAATTGCTACCTTTATCACTACTGTTGTTGGGTAGAACAAGAGGAGGGTACTTCATCTTCAGAACCTGATTCTCTGCACTAGCTTGGTAATGCTAAAGAATTGCACTTTGTGAACTTTTTTATTCATAGTGGCTTTTTTTCCCCCCCTCTAAACAGCTGAAGCTTCTTCATCTAGCCCCAGGATTACAAGGCAAACTACCAGGCAGACCACCATCCTATCTCATTTCGCAAGGGGGTCAGTATATAATGAATTGACAGCCATCTTTTCTCGGGGCAAACTGTTTTTGGTAAACAGGAATGGAATTAATAGGGTATAATTTAGCAATTCTGACTTCCACATTGCATAGGTTTTCATTTTTTTTTTTTTTTAAGATTTTATTTATTTATTCATGAGAGACAGAGAAAAAGGCAGAGACACAGGCAGAGGGAGAGGCAGGCTCCATGCAGGGAACCTGACATGGGACTTGATCCCGGGTCTCTAGGATCACACCCTGGGCTGAAGGCAGCGCTAAACCGCTGAGCCACCCAAGCTGCCGTAGGTTTTCATCCTGTGGTTTTCTTCATTAAACACTCATGAAGAGCATTTTTCAACACATATTCTTACTCTTCTGGGAATGTTCAAACATATACTGAACTAGCGATGATAGTAAAATGAACCTCATCCCCACACAAGTACTTGTCACCGAGTTTCAATAGTTATCAGCTAGCCATCTTTTCATCTATACCCCCATACCCCCATAAACTCTTTCCAACTGGATTACTTTGAAGCCTTTCCCAGACATGTCATTTCAGTATATTTCTAGATGATAAAATCTGTGGTGGTGGTGGTGGCTTTTTTGTTGTTGTTGTTGTGGTTTGTTTTGTTTTGTTTTTTTGTTTTTTGTTTTTTGTTTTTTTTGCAATTTTGGCAAAATATGAATAAAATTTATCAGTCTCTTTAAAAAAACATAACTCTAATATTTTGGTACTTTATAAAGCATAATAATTCCTTACTATGAAATCTATAGCCAGGGTCTGTGTTCCCTCATATTTTGGCAGATTGTGTTTACTTGATTTGTTTTCACCCTTTCAAATTATAGATTCCTTTCCTCTTGCCATTTATTTGAAGAAATTAGTTCAGTTCTCCAATAGTTTTTCTAGGTCTAGCTGACTGCACCCTTGTGGTGGTTAATGTCTTCCTTGTCTTATGTTTCTTATAAACTGGTAGTTAGGTCTAGAAGCTTGCTGAGATTCCAGCTTTATTTTATGAAATTCTTTTTCATAGATGGTGCCATGTTTTTCCATCAGAGGCATATGATATCTCTTCTGTGATGCCAGCAGCTGTTGATTACCATCTAGGTCCATAATTTCTTAGGTTTGCAAAATGGTGATATTTTAACCTGTCACTCAAACATTAAGCTTGAAGCCTCATTCAGTATCCTGGCAGTGAAGGCATTTCCTTGGAAGGAAGAAGGCATCCATGACCCAAATCTGTCCTAAACAGGCTGCCTTTGGTAGGGAGGAATACAAGTCCTCTCGTGCCTGTTGGAGGTCTAGCGTCTGGCTGAGCTAACGGTTGGCTTTCCTGTTTCTGATAGCCCTGCCAAACGGAAGCCTGAGGAAGAGCCTGACAAAGTGAAATCAGAGGACTCTCTTGAAGAAGAAAATGACCAGGTAAGGCTGGCCTTTTTTTTTTTTTTTTTTATTTAAGATTTTATTTAGTCATGAGAGAGACAGAGAGGCAGAGACACAGGCAGAGGGAGAAGCAGGCTCCATGCAGGGAGCCCGACGTGGGACTCGATCCCGCGTCTCCAGGATCACATCCTGGGCTGAAGGCGGTGCTAAACTGCTGAACCACCAGGGCTGCCCAAGGCTGGCCTTTTTAAGTCCTTCACTCTGCTGCCTTCTGGTATGTTTGCTGATAGTCCCAACTTTCCAATTGGCCTATCTATAAATGGACTTGAAGTGACCTAAGGAGGTGTTAGGACCTGTCCCTAGACCCAGGCAGTATGAAGTATATCACTGTTAGGCCTGAGGGCTCCACAGGCCCCTGCTACTCACAAGGCAGCTCCATAACTTCAGAGTGTTACCTTCTCTCTCTACCTTCCTACGTCTCTAGCTGACAAGATTGGCAATCAAATGTGACATGTTTAAAGCATTTGCTTCTGTTATCCTAAGCTCCTCTTCCACATTTAACTCGTCTAACAGCAGAGCATTAGGCAGTTGCTATATGTAGTATAATATGCTGCTTAGATCTCTTAGGTTAGAAAAATCAGTGGCTTACTGAGGGTCTTTAATACAGAAAATGTTAATCTCTGGTACTTTCCCTTGTGACTTGAGGGCTAAGCCTAGATAATTCCAGATGGTTACACATTAATCCCACAGCAGAATCAAATGAAAATTAGCTATGTAGGTAAGTTGAGGGGAAGTCTCTAGGTTTATGTGTAGGTAAATACCTTAATGCTACTGACAGAGCAAACTACAGATATTCCTCTTTATGACTGGGTTTCTCAACCATGTGGTTATTGCCTTTTGGGGCCAGATAATCCTTTGCTTGGGGGGGAGGTGTATCCCTATGTAGAACATACTGACCTCTACGTACTAGATGCCAGTTGTAATCCCTCTCCCCTCTCACTTGTGACCACCAAAATCATCATCAGATACTGCCAGATTGGGGTGAGGGGTAAAATTGCTCTGGGTAAGAAGCACTGGATTGAGGGCGCAATCAGGTGTCACTGGGCTACCCTAATTGTTGAGGTAGGCTTGCCATCCTGTTGTAAGGCACTGATTCTATTTTTAGAAACTTGATGTTACTCTTTATAACCTTTATTCAGATATTTGTAGTTTAGTTGGGTTACCTACTCGCAAATGGGAAAACGGAGGCACAGAGGGAACCACTTGTTCAGATCAGTGGCCAAGTCTCTTGTCTCCTAAGAAAAAGTATTATAGGCAGAAGCAGCTCTTGTGACATCAATAGCTCTTGCCCACATGCACCTGTTTTATGGGTGGTTTCTTGCACCCTAACCTTTTGGAAGGCTTACATAGCCTTTTTACCTGACTCCTCAAACATACCATTTCACTGGCAGTGTGTACAAGGCCTGGGGGCTTTGTGGATGAAGACTTGTAAAAACACTGTCTGTTCTAATATGCTAGAGTAAGACTTAGTGTACCAAACCAATGGTATCAGATGGTATTGGTCACATAAGTCACCATTCAGAAATAATCTTTCTTTAGTCCGTTTAAAGCTTTGGAAAGGGGCACCTGGGTGGCTGAGTGGTTGAGCATCTGCCTTTGGCTCAGGTCCTGATCCTGGGGTCCTAGGATCAAGTCCCACATCAGACTCCCCAGAGAAGCCTGCTTCTCCCTCTGCCTGTGTCTCTGCCTCTCTCTCTCTGTCTCATAGGAAAATAAATAAATAAAATCTTAAAAAAAAAAATCTTTGAAAATTTACTGTTTTAAAAACGGGTATTCTATGCATTTAGTAAAATTTCTTAGTACAAAAGAATGTTTATTTATTTTTTTTTTAAAGATTTATTTTTATTTATTTATGATAGTCATAGAGAGAGAGGCAGAGATGCAGGCAGAGGGAGAAGCAGGCTCCATGCCGGGAGCCCGACGCGGGACTCTATCCTGGGACTCCAGGATCGTGCCCTGGGCCAAAGGCAGGCGCGAAACCGCTGAGCCATCAGGGATCCCCCAAAAGAATGTTTAGTGCATAGCTCTCCCTTCTCCCTGAACTTCCAAAGAGGAGAAAAGATTTATCAGTGTTTTCTATATTGTTTGAGAGAGAATATATTAGTATACTAGTTAGTATAAAGCTATATTAGGGGGCAGCCCTGGTGGCTCAGTGGTTTAGCGCCACCTTCAGCCCAGGGTGTGATCCTGGAGACCCGGGATTGAGTCCCACGTCCGGCTCCCTGCATGGAGCCTGCTTCTCCCTCTGCCTGTGTCTCTGCCTTTCTCTCTCTGTGTCTCTCATGAATAAATAAAATCTTTAAAAAAAACTATATTAGGGTTCCCTAAAGAAACAACCAATAAACTATAAGATTAATTTTAAGTAATTGGCTCATGCATTTAAGGCTGGCAAGTGTAAAACATGCAGGACCGCCTAACAGGCTGAAGACTCAGGGAAGAGCTGATATAGCTCAGGTCTGAAGGCAGAATTTTCGGTATATACATAGACAGATTTTTTTCATGTGTTTCAAATAATAGAATACAGGTTCACAGAATAGGTTCTGTGTGGCTTACCCAACTTTCTCCAATGGTTAACCTCTCCTATAACTAATACAGTAGCAAAACCAGGAACTGCCATTGGTACAATCTAGACTTTACTGGTTTTCACATATTTGGATTATTGTAACCTCCACCTCAAACAAGGTACAGATCTATTTCATCATCCAAATATTTTTATCCCTTTTTAACATACCTAGATATCCTGGAGATGGCAAATAGTGTGAATTTAGAGAAATGGTACACTAGAGTACTCATCTGAAAGGAGCTGATGTCCAGTTGAGGTTGTTACTCTTCCTTGCTAATGTGAATCTCAAATTACTTTTTTTTTTTTTTTTCTTCCTAATGCTAAAGAATTGCTGATGGAAGGTGAAGGATCTTTGGATTCTTCTACATAGCCTCACTAGACAAGTTCTGGCACACAGATGTGTACGGGGCCAACTTCTGGGCCTCCCCTTTATTTTGAGGGAGATGGGACATCACTACCAAACTGGTGGCTTCCCAGATCTTTTCCCCCAAAGCCAGACCCTCTGCCATGTTCAACTGTACCAAATGTAGTGAATACTTTCTCATTCATGCTTTTCATTTTGATCTTCTTTGATTCTTGTCTTCCCTTCTCTCCACACAGGAGGAAAAGAGACGGAGAGTTACATCCAGAGAACAGTAAGAATAATTAATATATCTTTTCTGTACAATATGCAATCTTCATTACTGGAATGACTTTTCTGAAGAGTTTTAAAAAGCTTTATTGTGAGTTGCCATGGTGATCATAGATGGCTTAAGAATGCTGAATTTGAGGTCAGACTACTAACCTTCAATTGATGTAGAATTCTTAAAGAATGAATTGAGGGCAACTGGCAGTTGTCAGAACCAGATTTAAAGGTCCTATTATTATTATTATTATTAATTTTTTAAAGATTTATTTATTTATTTATTTATGATAGAGAGAGAGAGGGAGAGAGAGGCAGAGACACAGGCAGAGGGAGAAGCAGGCTCCATGCAGAGAGCCTGATGTGGGACTCGATCCCGGGAATCCAGGATCGCGCCCCGGGCCAAAGGCAGGCGCTAAACTGCTGAGCCACCCAGGGATCCCCATTTAAAGGTCCTATTAAATATTAAAGTAGTATGTGCCTTTCAAGGCTTCTGAGATGAAGATTGCTTTCTTGGGTAGGAAGAGAAGGACCTTATGAAAAGCGGTTGCAGGGGAGGAGTTTGGGAGAGTCACCCTTGGGCTGTGTGCTACTTTGCTTGACAGAGGTGCCAGAGCACTCCCTGCAGAAGAACCGGAGAGAGTCCAACCTGGAACACACATGGACGAAGAGGAAGAAAGAGAGGAAAAAGTAAAGCCTGATCACATCCAAGTTTGTCAACTGTGCTTTTTATTTTTTAAAAGATTTTATTTATTCATTCACGAGAGACACAGAGGCAGAGACACAGGCAGAGGGAGAAGCAGGCTCCATTCAGGGAGCCCGACTCGGGACTTGATCCCGGGTTTCCAGGGTCACATCCTGAGCTGAAGGTGGCGCTAAACCACTGAGCCACCCGGGGCTGCCCTCAACTGTGCCTTTTAATCTTTGAGTCCCCATTTGGTTTTAGGAAGAGAAGGGGGTGGTCACGGGAGTGGGGAGTGTGTAGGAACAAAATGACTTTCTCTTATCAAAATGGACTTGATTTTAGCCAAAATGCTTTTCAAACTTTCTTTGTTGTTCTCTACCTGGACGAGGGTGGGGGGGTGGTTATGCAGCTATAGCGATAAGCACACCATCATTAGGCTTAGGCGTCTGCTGGACTTTGTGTTCTTCCATCAGTCACAGAACTTGGGTCCATGTCCTTGCCCATCTGCCTCCTTCCCTCACCAAGTCTTTGGAAATCTAATTTTCCATGTGGTGCTAAAATTCTATAGCAACAACATAGCAGATATAAAGTCTCGTTCTTTTTTTCTTTAAGGATTTTACTTTAGAGACCATGGCGGAGGGGCGGGGGGCAGGGGGCGGGGGCAGAGAAAATCTTTCAAGCCAACTCTGTGCTGAGTGTGGAGCCTGACCTGGGGCTTGATCTCACAACCGGAGATCATGACCTGAGCCAAAACTGAGATGGATGCTCAACTGACTGAGCCACTCAGGTACCCCTTTAAGTTGCATTCTTAACTAAGATCAGACCAGATCCCCTTAGGTCTTCCCCAGACCTCCAGTTTCTTCGTAAAATCAGAGTTTAAAGTTCTGTGAAATATGGATGTGCCGCTTGACACCACCCCCAGGGAAGGGATCAGAGAGAGAATAGGGGTTTGATACCTGAAGCCTTACCATTAGACAGTACTGCCCTGTATGACAAAGGGCTAACCTTTGGCGGGCAATATCAGGTCCTGTTTTGTGTCCTGTTAAGACATTGATTAGCAGTTTCCTACAAACTTGAATGGAGGGTTAGTGCAGTTATTGGGACTAGGGAAGTAGCTAAGACATATGATGATTTTTTTTTTTAAAGATTTTATTTATTCATTAGAGACAGAGAGAGAGGCAGAGACACAGGCAGAGGGAGAAGCAGGCTCCATGCAGGGAGCCCGATGTGGGACTCGATCCCGGATCCTGGGACTCCAGGATCATCGGCCAAAGGCAGGCGCTAAACAGCTGAGCCACTCGGGTGTCCCAATATATGATAATTTTTGAACCATTTGGTCCTTAAAGCTAGCCTTCAATTGGTCACCTTTCCTACGCTGATACTAGTTAATATTAGACAGCAATTATAGTTAGAACACTTCAAGCTCATTTGAGAACAGGCAGTTCTAGTGGACTTGAAGACCAAAGGAGCTTTGGGCTAGATTGAAATTCCTTGTCTGTGGTCAGACTCCCAGTATCTCTTCTAGTAGAATGATCTGTGATGTTTCTTCTCTTGTCCCACAAGGGTTGGTGATGTTATCTGGGTGGCTCAGTCAATTAAGTGTCTGACTCTTGGTTTCAGGTCATGATCTCAGGGTCCTGGGATAGAGCCCCTGTGTTGAGCTCCGCACTCGGCATAGAGTCTGCTGGAGCTTATCTCCCTCTCCTTCTGTTCTCCCTTGTTTTCCTTCACATGCTCTTTCTCCCTCTCTCTCTAAAATAAATTTTAAAAAAAATCAGGGCTAAATGAAGGAAAATTAACTAGCTTTTCTTTCCCCCTCCCCACTTAGGAAGAAAAGAGGCTCAGGAGTCAAACCAAAGAACCGTAAGTATCGTTAACATGCCTTTGTAATTCCTACTGTGAAACTTAATTGCTAAAACAAGTGTTCTGGTAAAAAAAAAAAAAAAATAGTGGATTTGACAGGGCAGTAGGTGTGTAAGTTATACGTGTATGGGAGGTCAGACCACCACAGTGAAAGCTGAGCTCAGTTGATCTCGGCTGATCTTGATCCCAGGCCCTTCCTCAGTGGTGTTCATACAGCGAGCAGTTTGTCAGGTGGCGTTAAAGGGCATTGAATGAGCAGCTACATTCCTCACTCATAGCTGTGAAGACACGGTATAACAAACTGCCACTAAAGCTCAGTGGCTTAAGACAGCATTTATTTAGCTTACAAGTCTACATCTTGGTGACTGTCAGCTGATCTTGGCCAGGCTTTGTGGGGGTGATGAAGCCTGCCTGGGTGTGCTTTTGTGGCAGTGGCAAAGCGTGAGGGCAGAGGTGAAAAGTACTCCAAGCTTCTGTTGACATCCAGTTGGCTAAAGTTAATGTGGAGACTAGGTCTCTGTCTTGGGTGGGCCGAACACCGAAATGGACTGGCAGGGCCGTGAAGGGGAGATACTATGTGAGGTTGGCTTTCCATGGCTGTTGATGCAGATTGCACATCAGACCAGCTTTTGTGAACCTCTGCAGGGTCCACCTCAGGGCCAGACATTTGCCTTCTTCCACTGCGATCAGAATTCCCATCAGGTTACAAGACATCAGTGGAGTGTGTGTGGTGAGGAGTTACTGGTTTTTGTTTTGTTTTAAGCTACTGGTGTGTCAGCAACATTTACATGAAATGTTGATGGCATCTCTGAACATCCTAGGTTCTGAAGTAATAAATGCCCTTCAGGTTTCCTGCAGGGAAGATTTACCCTTCAGCTGGGAAAGGCGATCCATGTTCTAAGTCCTGGGAGGAGACTATGTATAGTCCTCCCTGGGGCTGCTTGCGATGGCGTCAGGCTCCCCGAGCTGATCAGGGTGTGTGCATTTTGTCTTGTGCGACAGAACGCCTAAACCGAAGTCTAAGGAGGAGCCAGACAGAGAAGGAAGAACTGGACTGCAGGGTGAAATGGATGGAGATGAGAAGGTAAAGACTGAATTTTGGTTTCTTAAATTTCACTTTGCTTCTGTTCCCACTTGGTTGGAACGCATGGTGTGGGGCAGGGCTCTGGGTTCAATCCTGTCCTGCCTATCCATGGGGCGACTCTAAGAAAGTTATGTGATCCCCCTCAGAGTTGGTGGCTGTCTCTGCATGTCTGTGAACGTTCAGTTGTGTATTTATCCATCCCAGTGGGTAAGGGCCTGTGTGTGTGCCTTGATAAAGGTATGTGTGCATCCAGCTTCTCCATCTCCTCCGTGAGAAGGCTTGACCTGTGTCCCCTCAGCCACATCAGGCACACCTGTACTACTTTACTGGCCGCCTAAGTACTGAGTCTATGTCTCCCCATCCTCATTTCAGCTAAGTGATCACATTCAAACTCTAAGACCTTATACATGGAGTAGGGCTGGGCTTTCATAAAAATACAGGGTGGCAAGGTCACCTGCAGGGCAGCCCTGCCACCTGAACTTCAGGGGAGGGGGATTCATGCACAGGGGCTACAGCACAGGAATCTCCAGCTCTTTAAGGGGTATAGTCCCTGTCTAAGAGAAGCTGAATTGGGATAATCCCAGGATTATCTCTCTGGAGTTTTTTGTCTGTTGAGATCTAGACAGTGGAGATCGTGGTCACAGACTTGCTAGGTCATGAACTTCCTTACTTCGGACCTGGTTGGCAGTCAACATCCATTCTTGTTCTGTGGCATTTGACCCATTTAGTGTTGCCTCTAAGCTTGCTCTGCCATCTTGTCTCACCTTTTCTGTCCAGATACTGGTTATCTTACTGTCAGTGCTTGGCTGGAATCCCTTTCTAGGCCCTCTAAAGAGATCTTAGTGGTGGTGTCAGACCACCCTTCTCTGCAGACAGAAATGGCAGGAGCTCATGCCTCATGATAGAAAGGAATGGAAGGATCACACATTTGACCTTCCCTAATATTGTTAGCTTCTCTATTTTAATAACTCCACTAATAGACTTGTTACTCTATGAAAATGAGCTCAATAAATTAGAATGTAAGCTCAGAAGATGCTGGATTATCTGTATATAACAAGGAGTTAGTGATGGTGTTGGGAATTCTTTTATTTCTTAATTTTCCATGCTAGGGATCCCTGGGTGGCTCAGTGGTTGAGCCCCTGCCTTTGGCCCAAGGCGTGATCCTGGAGTCCCAGATCGAGTCCTGCATTGGGCTTCCAGCATGGAGCCTGCTTCTCCCTCCTCCTGTGTCTCTGCCTCTCTCTCTCTATATATGTCTATCATGAATGAATAAATAAATAAATCTTTAAAAAGAAAAAAAAATTCCATGCTAGATGGCTAAGGTGTGTGTGTGTGTGTGTGTGTGTGTGTGTGTGTGTGTGTTTTCCTGCTGTCCAATGCCAGTATGACCTCTTCATTTCTGACCAGATTGACAGGTGGAATGACAGGCATTTTGGCGAACGTAAGCTAAATGACTGTAATACTCCCTTTTACAATGAGCTTTCCTGGGGCTGGGTTGGCAAATGATGGCCCAAATTTGGCCCTCTGCTCATTTTTATAAATAAAATTCCGTTGGAACACTGCCGTGCTTTTTCACTTATGTATTGTCTCTGGTTGCTTTTATGCTATAATGACGGGGTTGGTACTTGCACCGTAGCATGGGGCTTACAAAATCTGAAAATGTTTGTTTTTGGCTCTTTACAGAAACCATTTGCCAACTCCTAGTCAATTCTGTTTTGTAGGGGGTAGGGAATGGAGTTAAAAACTGGAAGTCTCGGGCAGCCTGGGTGGTGCAGCGGTTTGGCACCGCCTTTAGCCTGGGGCGTGATCCTGGAGACCTGGGATCGAGTCCCACGTGGGGCTCCCTATGTGGAGCCTGCTTCTGTCTCTGCCTTTCTCTCTCTGTGTCTCTCATGAATAAATAAATAAAATCTTAAAAAAAAAAAACAAAAAAAATAAAAAATAAAAAACTAGAAGTCTCGTCTCTACCCTGTAGACCCGCCCAGATTTTCCTGTCTTGTTCTCCTCCAATTCCACAGTGCTGCAATCATTAACAGATACTTGCAGTTTGGTCTTGTTCTTTTCTCAGAAACTAATTCTCCCCCCCCCCCCCCCCCGCCCTCCTCCTCTGCTTTACCCTCTTAGGACGAAAAGAGACCCAGAAGTCAACCCAAAGATCTGTAAGTGGTTGAAATGCTTGTGCCTCTGTGCTGTCCTTTGAGTAATTTTCGTTATTGTTCTAGAGATCTGTGATGATGTAGAGATTTACTGGGAGATGCTGCTACTCTTGGAAGATTGGATCTGTTTGGGCAGGGTTGGATAAGAAATTAAACTGGGCCTCATCCTTACCCCTTAGCCTCTGCTACTTGGGTAGCCGTCCCATCCCTGCATAGTCTCGTGTATCTTTTAGCTCCCAGCACTTCTCATTTGGCTCGTATCGGAAGGGTCATGGGGTGCTTCTGCGCAGGGCTGCCTTTTAAGGGTTACCACAACTTATCAATGTTGCTTTTAGAACTGCCATGACAAGGGACTTTATTTATTGTATGGGAAGAATCTGTTGCCCAGGTATATTCTGAATATTTTGCTTTTCAAAAGGGGGCAGTAATTTGTTATTTTTGACGTGAGTTGGCAATATGGTTATTCTGAGCAAATATTTGGCATGTATTGGTTAACTTAACAGAGCTGCCAAGAGGAGACCTGAAGAGAAAGAACCTGAAAGAGTAAAACCACAAGTTTCTGAGGAAAAAGATGAGGATGAAAAGGTAAGCTCTTGTTTTTTAATCCTACTGTTTTCTACATCTCCAAGTGATTTTTTTTTTTGGGGGGGGGGTAACTTTTTATTATGGAAGCATTTTCATGCATACCCCAAAGTAGGCAGAATAAGGTAGCAACCCCTTGGATTTTCATCCACCTATAGCAGCTCTCAGCTCATGGTCCAGAGTTTGGGTCAGTCCCTCCCCATTCTCCCAGCCTCGCTCACCTCTGGATGATGCTGAACAAATCCCAGGTGTATTACTGAAATCCTTATAGAAGAACTACCTGTAAGAGAAAAGGACTCTAAATATCACAAGATCACTGTTAACACAATGCCCAGGTCTAGTCTGTTCAAATTTCCCTGCCTATGAGAAAAATAAAACAGTGGAGACTGAATCAGGATCCAAACGAGGTCTGTACAGTGAATTTGGTTGGTATTTGTCCTGTCTCATCCAGAGTTTTGCTCCCTCCTCTTCCTTGCAGTTCATAGCAGGAACTGGCTTACCTGTAGAATTTCTGGATTTTGGTTTTTTTTGTTGTTTGCACCCCTCTTGTGTTAAATGTCTCTCCAGCCCTATCTCCTATAGACTGATGGTTAGGTCTGGGGGCTTAACCAGAAGCAGGCCCTTTGTTTCCAGTGGACTTCTGAGGTGATGCCAGGTGCTTCCTGTTGTGTCATACCAGAAGGCACAGATATCTATTTATGGTTTTAAGACTGATCACTGGGCCGAAGTGTTGCCGCTTGATACATCCTTTATAAAGTCCCTCTTGGCTTTTCACTTGCTGTTTCTAGCAGTCATTGCCTAAATCTATGTCACTGGGAGTTGCAAAGGGGTGATAGTCCAGTTCTCTCAATCCTTCATTTACCCAAAAGAATTCTAGAAATAAGTTTCCCTTTTCTTTATGGTGGCCTGAGCAGACTAATATAATACCATAGTCTGGGTGGTTTAAACAAGAGATGTGTACTTTTTTATGGTTTTAGAGATCGAAAGTTTAAAATAAAAGTGCCGGCAGGGTTAGTTTGTGATGAGGCCTTTCTTCCCGGTTGCTGACCACAACCTTCTCACCATGTCCTCACAAGCTCTTCTCTGTGAGTGGAGGGAGAGTTGTGAGCCTGATATCTCTCCTTAGAAGGACGCCAGTCCTATTGGACTAGGGCCTACCCTTAGGACTACCCTTACAACCTTGGTCACCTCATTAAAAGCCTCTTCTCCAAATATAGTTACATTCTGGGTTAGGGCTTCAGTGTGAAATTCAGAGGGACTGAATTCATTCCATAGCACCCTTCATCAGCTGTTGACTTGTGAGGTACTGCTTGTGCAAGAAAGCTAAACATTTACTTTTATCTTTTTTAATTTAATTTTTTAAAAAGCTTTTGAGAGAGTGAGTTGCATGCACATGTGGAGGAGGGGGAGGAGCAGAGGCAGAGGGAGAAGCAGGCTCCCCGCTAAGCAGGGAGCCTGATGTAGGCCTCAATCCCAGGAGCCTGGGATCATGACCTGAGCCAAAGGCAGATGCTTAACTGAGCCACCCGGGTGCCCCTAAATATCTTTTTTCAATGCTCTGTTAGGAGTCTTTTAAGGAAGGCTTTTGTTATGAGAATTTTGAATATAAGACTTTATATACTGCAGATGGCTCAGGTCTCACTGGTCCTTTTGACTGCCTTCCTCCTTGCCTCTCTAAGTTTTGTGATAACCATGTATATTAAATTCTGAAGCATTATTCAGATGTAAATCACTTTCGTATCCTCTTTTGTTCTCTGTTTAGGAAGAGAAGAGGCGCAAAACTACATCCAAAGAACCGTAAGAACTTATTTTTGTCTTGGTATAAAGCAGGTCATATTAAAATTCTGGTTCTAGAAAGAAAAGTAAAGGGGTTTTTAGTGAATTACTGGAGCAGCCTTAGCTTAGCTTTGTATCTGATTGGATCTGTGAGCCCAGGACCAAAACCCTCCAATTCTGTGTGAGGCAGGTCCCCTCCATGTGGTAAAGGGACACTGAGGAACCAGCTTGTTCTGGAGGCAGCAGCTGATGCTCATCTGTGTTGGTAGATTAGGTGTAGCTTTGGTAGATTCTTACACATTCTGATTGATTTAAAAACCCAAACAATCTTGTTCTTTATTCTCAGAAATGAGAAAAAAATGGCTCGAACCAAAACAGTAGTGTCCTCCAAGGTAAACCTACAGTGGGAAGTAAAAGCGGGGCTCCAGCGCTGGTGGGGTTGCCTAGAGCTGGTCCTCTGAGTACTGTCTGTGTCCATGCCCCCAGACCCATCCTCTACGGTGTGTGCAGTGTGGACAGTACCTGGATGATGCCGAACTAAAGTATGAACAGCATCCTCCTGACGCAGTAAGTCCCGACTCTACTCGCAGCCCTTTATTCCCTGCCTCTTCCTCTGCCTAACGCTCCAATGTCTCTCAGGTGGATGAGCCACAGTTGTTGACAAATGAGAAACTCTCCATCTTCGATGCTAATGAGTCTGGCTTTGAGAGTTATGAGGCTCTTCCCCAACACAAACTGACCTGCTTCAGGTAATAGATACATTCCTGCTCTTTGTAATAGAGCACTTCCCTGAAGATGCTGAAGTTCTAGTGAAGTTGTTTGTTTTCTTTTTGGTTTTTCCCCTTCCCTCTATCCTAGTGAAGTTCTTCTAGCTCCTAACCTATAGCATTTCTTAAGTTGCTGACCCTTCATAGATAACCACAAAAATGGTAGGGAGTGTAGTATAGCTTTGCTGTGTAGTTTGTTAAAACGATACGTGTTTAATCTTCAGTCTGCATACACCCTGAGGTTTGTTCATTCAAATGAGGGCAAGCCACCTGCCAGGTGCTGATCTAGTTGTTAGGGATAGAGCATTGCAGGTCCCTGCATTCATGCAGGCGGAAACAAAGTTATGCCTGTCAGGTAGTAATAGGTACGACAGATGTGACAAGCGTGGTAGGTGAGCAGAGTGGGGGTGAGAGAAAGAATGTGTTTAGAATGGAGGGCAAGGGACTTGAGCAGAGCCCTTCCTGGCATAGAGAATAAGCCGAGGGGATAGCTGGGGAAGGAGGACTTACCCCCCCCACCACCACCACCCTGGAGTGGGGGAGGGAATAGCAGGTACGAAGGCTCCAAGGTGGACTCCTATTAGCATGAAAGACTCAGTGATGAGGCTGGTGTGGTTGGAGTTGATGGAGCAGGGGGCCAGGGAGGGGGTTAGATCCTGCAGGGCCTTGCAGGCTGTGGTAGTGACCCCTGAGTTTTCTAGTGAAGGTCCTGGCATCTGGACTGTGCCTTTGGCAAGGCTCAAACAAGCCTTTGAGTACACAGAGTCTCCGTGTTCTTCAGCACCCTCCGTTCAGCAACTTCTCACTGGGGCTGCAGTTATTCTGAGGCTTTCTTTGTGGGGAAATAGCTTGACTCCAGGACTAGCCCACCGTTTCTTTTAGGCTTTGGGAGGTGCTTTACCCCTTCCTGTGGAGAATGGTGGGAGTGGAGTGCCTTTGCCATAACTATTGTGGTCCTCAAGTGGGCATCCTTTCCGTAACAGCCTTGCCCTACAGCAGGTTAGAGGTTCTCTTGCCCTCAGACAAGATCCCCAGTCCATTTCTTCTGCAGCACATTTCATGCTTTCTGTGGCTGGTGGTTGGCTGTATCTCCCTCTCTGACATGATCAGGATCCTGATCTGTGTCAGAATGCTGTCCATCTGCCAGTGATCCTCAGGGCGTGGCCCAAACCTCTGCCAGGGAAATATGCTGTATTGACATAGCTGATGTTCATGCCCTCATGCCTCCCTATTGAGTTTCTCAGCAGAGAGGCTTGGGAAAGGACCCAGGAGCCAGGGCTGCTGTAGTCAGGAATGTCAGAGCTTGGGATCTCTTGGCTTCCTCCTTGAGAGGGTCTGCTGTGGACTCCTTCCTGTAGGGTAAGGAGGTGGCACTAAAGACACCCTTTGCAGGGCTAATGTTCTTTCTCACATCAGGCCATTTGAGCCAGACTCCGAGTTATTTAGGGACTCTGCTAACCTCTGGTACTTAGGCTGAAAGTGGCAAATGGAAACAAGTCAAGAGCAGGGTCCATATGAACTAGTGTCCTGTCCCTGCCTGAGGCTTAGAATTTCTCCCTGATACCACCTCTACCAACATGGCCCATAGAGATATAGATACCTTATCAGGCTGGGCACTATAGCCTCCTCTTCTGTATGTCTGCAATATCCTGTTCTCCCTTGATATATGTCCAAGTATCCCAGTGGACTTTAAGTCCAGAGCTATGACCCAAGTCTGTCTGTCATGCCTGGCACGTAGTAGGGAAATTCAACTCAAGGTATTCATGTTTTCATTTTCTTTTCTAAAGATTTTATTTATTCATGAGAGAGATGGGGGTGGGGGCAGAGACACAGGCAGAGGGAGAAGCATCGGGCTCCCTGTATGGAGCCTGCTTCTCCCTCTGCCTGTGTCTCTGCCTCTCTCTATGTGTCTCTCATGAATAAATAAAGTCTTTAAAAAAAGGGAAAAAAAGAAGTTGAGGATTCATGGGGATCCCTGGGTGGCTCAGCAGTTTGGCACCTGCCTTTGGCCTAGGGCAAGATCCTGGAGTCCTGGGATAGAGTCCCGCATTGGGTTCCCTGCGTGGATCCTGTTTCTCCCTCTGCCTGTGTCTCTGCCTCTCTCTCTCTCTCTCTCTCTCTCTCTCTCATGAATAAATAAAGTCTTTTTTTATGAATAAATAAAGTCTTAAAAAAAAAAAAAAAGATTCGGTGTGGCCTACCTGGGCCTCTGAGGGATGGGATGGTACCTCTGGTGCAGAAGGTAGTCTTTGAGGCCGGTGGGAACAGAAAGAACCCTCCCCTCCCCCTGCAGCCTGATTTCATGTTCTTAAGTTTGACATTTGGGTGGTAGGATGGTGGGTACCCTTAAACTCAAGATTTAGCCCTCCCACATGATGCAAAAGCCTGTCCTTCCCATATCTTTGTATTTTTTTCATGCTATTATGTAATACGCTCTATTGAGCTTTTTTTATTGAGGTGAAACTCTGTAATGTTAACTGTGTTTGAAATATCATGAATGGATAAATGCAGAGAAACAGAGTAGGGATTCCCAAGGGCAGGGATAGAACAGGAAGTAGTAGTCCCACATCAGGCTCCCTGCATGGAGCCTGCTTCTCCCTCTGCCTGTGTCTGTCTCTCTCATGAATAAATAAATAAAATCTTGGGCAGCCCCGGTGGTGCAGCCGTTTAGCGCCGCCTGCAGCTCAGGGCGTGATCCTGGAGCCCCGGGGTCGAGTCCCATGTCAGGCTCCCTGCATGGAGCCTGCTTCTCCCTCTGCCTGTGTCTCTGCCTCTCTCACTCTCTCTGTCTCTCGTGAATAAATAAATAAAATCTTTTAAATAAAAATAAAATCTTTTTTTTTTAAAGATTTTATTTTATTTATTATTCATGACACACACACACACACACACACACACACACACACACACACAGAGAGAGAGAGTGAGAGAGGCAGAGACACAGGCAGAGGGAGAAGCAGGCTCCATACAGGGAGCCCAACGTGGGACTCAATCCCGGGTCTCCAGGACCCCAGGCTGACGGCAGACGCTAAACCGCTGAGCCACCCGGGCTGCCCAAATAAATAAAAATTTTTAAAAAGGAAGTAGTATCTGCTTACTGGAGAGGTGGTTTTCTCTGGGGCAATGAAAACGTTCGGGAGCTAGATGGAGGTGATGGTTGGACAGCTCTAAGTGGAATATGTCTGAGAAACCAGTGTTTCTGTTAGCAGTGTGCCGAGGGAAGATGTAGTGAGTTGTTCCCTTATGAGGTTCCGTGTCCTCTTGCTGATAAGACTTGCTGATCTCCTGGTGTCACCCTTGTAGACACCTAGGTCTGCAGACATCCAGGTCCTCTTGATGCATGGGTGGGAGAATCGGGTGGAACTCTTTGGGTGAGGACACTGCTGTTCTGGTGTTCTAGATCAGCATCTGAAAAGGTAAGCGTCTAGGACTTGCACCTGGTCCCATCTCCTTAGGTCTGAACTTAACTCTATATTTCTTCTACTTTCCTTAACTGGCTGGCTGGTAACCAACCACTCTCTATTGCCTGCCTAGTGTGTACTGTAAGCGTGGTCACCTGTGCCCGATCGACACCGGCCTCATTGAGAAGAATGTTGAACTCTTCTTTTCCGGTTATGCAAAACCAATATATGATGATGACCCATCTCTTGAAGGTAAGTAGAACGTTCCAGGTTATGTTTGGGACAGAGATCTTAAAGCTTACCTACAAAGCAGTACCTAGCTGGAACTACTGCCTCTTAAGTTAGGACTTAAGACTGCTGTGGGCAGCTATTTGCATACTTGTTCAGCTGGCTCTGAGGAATGCCCCCTTTGGCTGACAGGAGATGTCATCTAGGGGGCACTCAGTGACATTGGCCCTTCTGGGGTTTGAAATGTGAGACCTAGCTCTTGTTCATTTCTTTTCAGGAAACTTTTTTTCTTACCTTAGGTGGTGTTAATGGCAAAAATCTTGGCCCCATAAATGAATGGTGGATCACTGGCTTTGATGGAGGTGAAAAGGCGCTCATTGGCTTCAGCACTTGTAAGTATGTGGCCAGTTGTGGACTGTAATAGAATCTGAAGGGGGCCTTCATTCCTGTCTTCCATGGAGCTTGGTTGGGCTCTGGTGGGATGCCTCAGGCTCCCATGAACAGATTTGGCTAACTTGTGACTGTGTCAGGAACTATGTCATGTTCCATTAGGATGTCTTTTCTAGAGTTATAACTGGCTTTGGACCTGACTTTCCAATTAGAAGAGCAGGTCCTATTCTTATAGTTCAAACCGAGACTAAATTCCAAAAATAAAAGGTGAGCCAAAATAAGATCACTTGGCCAGTGTCCTATTCTCTAGCCATCCTTTCTTTTTAAGATTTTATTTATGGGGGCCTGGGTAGCTCAGTGGTTGAGCATCTGCCTTTGGCTCAGGTCATGATCCTGGAGTCCTGGGATTGAGTC